>NC_089273.1:13343839-13943839 GCF_963678975.1 Dysidea avara
AGTACAATACAACAATAATGGACAAAACAGTATGCATAAAGTTAATGCACTTTAACTGTTTTGTACTATTCAGTCGACATATGCTACATAATTATTATTTTTAATGCATACAGGTGAAGTTGTACTATGCTATCAGCAACAAAAACATTGTTTGTGTGGTGCCCGATTCAGTCAGGTAATAAAAGATCAATGTGTTGCTTATATTAACTGCTCTTAAACCATTGCAGGCAATGAGCAAGAGATACTTACAGTTTATAGCTGAACAAGCCGACGTATGTAGCTAGCTACTTTCACTGTCACGGGACAGCAGCATGCGGCCACCTTCGCGAGTCCGCAATGATAGAAAGATTGAACCTACTTAACGATTTTAATTGTGCAAAATTAATGGTTGTACCATCAGTTGACCTCTATTCTATAATTAACAATAATCGTTGTACCCTTATATGGCGAACAATGAATAATCTATTAGCATACGACTGTAGACGTCGCGTGATACGAGGCACAATACGAGCCTCGTCTAAAGGAGTGGTACCATTACCAGGGGCGTAGCTAGGATTTTTTGAAGGGGGGTTCCAGCACCAGCATTGAGTTACTAGAAGCAGGGGTCTGGGGGCGCAGCCCCCAGCCGCTGAGAGACTTTCAATATTTTAATAAATCAAAACTCAGCAAATTACTATATTTTATGCAAAAAGTACATTAATTATGATGCATTAAGTGCCCCAGGGATGAAGGTAGTACTAGATAAAGTCACCTAGTGGAAACAGACAGCATAACACATAGAGACACATATAGTAATCTGTAAGTGATGGTTATATCTCACTGTGGTATAGGAGCCATGAATCCACTGATACAAATGACAATCAAAACAATATAGCTAACTATATACAAATATGCATAGCATGAATTAATTTTGCATAACAAAAGTGATAAATTACTGGAGCTCTATATCTTTAAACACTGCACACCAAAGCTATAGCAGTATAAGGTCATGCTAAGTTTTGCATTTAATGTTGGAATGTCTGAAAAACTTCATATGGACATGGATATTTACATGCATGTTCTATTAGAGTATACCTGACTGCTCTATTAGAGTATATCGATCTTTTTAACAAGTTTTGAAGAGGGCTCATGTTACCTCTGTAAATCCTTCCCTGAGAGATGAATGTAAGTTTTATCAACTCACTCATTTTGTCCTGCCACACTAAATGGTGTGTTAGGATCCTGCTTGCAGAAGTCTAAATTTTACAGGGGGGTTCCTGAACCTCCCGGAATCCCCCCCTCCCTACGCCCCTGATTACGACAGATACGCTTTTAGACGAAGGATATAGACGTTCGCGTATTCATATCGTCTAGTAAAAAAAGACGACGTTAAATACGTATGTACGCACCGCGTATCAGGGTAGCTGAAATGCTGGCCGAACAATAGAAATTACTGTTTTATTGGAGTATTTTTGACTAAGATATGTGTTAGAGTATTTAAACCGGGCTCAGTATATGGCTTTCATTATCTTGATTATCTGAACAAATTGATCCCAAGGGGATTGGAAAATGAAGGGAGCACTGTACTGTGGTGTTTATGTGTATCTAATCCAAAACAGCTAAGCTGTAAAAAAAGTGTGCGGCCCTCAGAAAGGCTACGGTGAAAAAAGATGTGAAATCCAAGGTGGCGGCCAAGAAATGGCTGTGATGGTAGGTTAATGGTAAAAATTTTAATAACAACAATTGAGGTGAATTTTTGTGCCACTTCACAAAATTTACCTGAATTGTCATTAGCTATCAAAATTTTTACCATTAACCTACCATCACAGCCATTTCTTGGCCGCCACCTTGGATTTCACATCTTTTTTCACCATAGCCTTTCTGAGGGCCGCACACTTTTTTTACAGCTTAGCTGTTTTGGATTAGATTTCATTTCTTTTTGTATTTGTATACCCCAAAGTCGGCCTATGGCCAGCTTTGGGACTTTTTTAACCTATGTTTTTTTTCTTTACTACAGGAAGAAGAAAAGATGAAGTACATGTACTTTAAATATTTTATCAGTAAATGTCAGTACAAATTATATATATATAATACATATGTGACCGGATTTGCGAAAAGGGGTCTTCCACACACATCCAATTTTCCAACTTTGACAATTGATAACTTCAGATTGGAAAGAGTTATTGCCTCGAAATTTGGGCAGTGGTGAGCACCACTATAGCTGAATACATGGTGAAATTTTCAGGTTAATATGTTACTTGAACACTGAGTTATGGTCTCCAACGTTTACAGAATTGGATGTGTGTGGAAGACCCCTTTTCGCAAATCTGGTCACATATATTGGTTACAGAAATCTCCATGGTGGTTTCTTTGTAACTGAACACTCTACAAGGTGACTTCTTCTAATTGCTCTCTCTACAGGGTGAATTGTTTGTAGCTGAACGATCTACAAGGTAACTTCTTCTAGCTGATCTCTCTACAGGGTGATGTGTTTGTAGCTGAATTCTGTACAGGTGATTTGTTTGCAGCTGAGATCTTTACAGAATGGTTTCTTTGTAGCTGAACTCTCTAAAAGGTAACTTCTTCTAACTGATCTTTCTACAGGGTGATTTGTTTGTAGCTGAACTCTCTACATGATGATTTCTTTGTAGCTGAACTCTCTACAAGGTGATTTCTTCTATAGCTGATCTTTCTACAGAGTGATTTGTTTGTAGCTGAACTCTCTACATGATGGTTTCTTTGTAGCTGAACTTTCTACAAGGTAACTTCTTCTAGCTGATCTCTTTACAAAACAATTTGTTTGTAGCTGAACTCTCACATGATTGTTTCTTTGAAGCTGAACTCTCTACAAGGTGATTTCTTCTAGCTGATCTTTCTACAGGGTGATTTGTTTGTAGCAGAACTCTCTACAAGGAAACTTCTTCTAGCTGATCTCTCTACAGGAAGATTTGTTTGTAGCTGAACTCTCTACACGTGATTTGTTTGCGGCTGAATTCTCTACATGATGGTTTCTTTGTAGCTGAACTCTCTACAAGGTAACTTCTTCTAGCTGATCTCTTTACAGGGTGAATTGTTTGTAACTGAATGATCTACAAGGTGACTTCTTCTAACTGATCTCTCTACAGGGTGATTTGTTTGTAGCTGAACTCTCTACAAGGAAACCTCTTTTAACTGAGCTCTGTACAGGGTGAATTGTTTGTAGCTGAACTATCTACAAGGTAACTTCTTCTAGCTGATCTCTCTACAGGCTGATTTGTTTGTAGCTGAACTATCTACAAGGTAACTTCTTCTAGCTGATCTTTCTACAGGGTGATTTGTTTGTAGCTGAACTATCTACAAGGTAACTTCTTCTAGCTGATCTCTCTACAGGGTGATTTGTTTGTAGCTGAATTCTGTATAGGTAATTTGTTTGCAGCTGAGCTCTTTACAGAATGGTTTCTTTGTAGCTGAACTCTCTACAAGGTAACTCCTTCTAGCTGATGTATCTACAGGGTCACTAGTTTATAGCTGAATTCTCTACATGATGGTTTCTTTGTAACTGAACTATCTACAAGGTGACATCTTCTAGCTGATCTTTCAACAGGGTGATTTGCTTCTAACTAAACTCTCTACAAGAAAACTTCTTCTAACTGATGTCTGAACAGGGTGAATTGTTTGTAGCTGAACTCTCTACAGGATGATTTGTTTGTAGCTGATCTCTATACAGGTTACTTATTTCTAACTGATCTCTTGAATTCTGTTCAGGGTGACTGCTCTATTAGGATGACTGCTCTATTGGAGTATCTCGATCTCGCACTTGCTAAACCATGTTGGATTTCGTGTTATAACTCCGTGGCTTTAAGTCTGATTCTTCTACACCATTGAAGAGCCTTTCTAAGATGATCACTCCATCTGTACAGTGAATTTCAAAGCATTACCCCAAGAGGTTTATCTGGTAGGCGTGGCAAGTATTCGTTTTTTATTAGCTAATCTCGGTTGCGTAATTGTTACACACTGTTGGTTTTGTTGTTGTATCTTCCTGGTTTTTAGCTCGATTTCTTTCAAACCACAAAAGGTTTGAGGTTCAATAGTTAACCTATTCACCCACCGATTTTCAACTTCTTCCCTTACGCGGTTTACCCTGTAGGCGTGACAACATATTGGTGTTATTTTTCGTGCATAATCGCTCATACCTCTTTGCCTGTTTATGGTATTCCAGCCAAAGTTGGTACCGAGATGCGCCTTTATACCCCCCTTCTGTGTGCCAAATTTCAAGGCAATCGGATAACACGTTCGCGTTTTATAGCAGTTTTTGTAAGTGTGCGAAAAGAGGAAGAAAATAATAATAATAAAAAAAACTAAGAAACTAAGCCAATTTTTGAAGTCACATATCTCAGGAATTCCTGAAGCGATTTCGCTCAAATTTGGAATGTGGAGTACTGAAGTTGGAGGGAATGTACACAGCAAAATTCGTCTTGTTTCATCAAGGCAGCACAGAGCTACGGATGTGCGAAAATTGCGTTTTCTTTTTTCCTGTCAATATACTCACAGGGTTGCGTGCCGGCTTCTTGGGCCGCACGACACACTACCGTGTGTCTTGATACATGCCACTACAACCAAAGTCAGTGCAAGAAGTAGATGTAACAAAAGTAATGAAGATGATCGTGATTTTAATTAAGCTATCATCATTGTTTAAAAGGCGCTAATTTGTTAAGCTGTTTTACTGTAGTTGTACCCAGTTATACTGATAGTAAAATATCAGTAACTTTTAGTATAATATGGAATATGTTGTTTTGCTAAGTTTAAAACTCTCAGTAAAACATCAGTGAATGCAGCTTTACTGAAAAGCTGCTAAAGTAGTAAATTATGTACTGTTGCATATACTGGGGATGTATCACTCTAGTAAACTAAGAAACTTTAAGCAGTTGTATAATTTTAATATTGGTGTGTAGATACCTTTAAATTTGCAGCTGAACCCTGCATTATAGATCCAATGGCAATCTGTACGAGTAGTCTGGGGCCCTAGTCAGTCCAAACTCCTTGAAGCTCAACTATACAAGCTCGATGATACTGCAGCAGTTACACTGTCAGTGTGCTGTCAGTTTTTTAAGGGGGTTAGTTGCAGTCAAAAAGCAGTTACACTGTTACACTGTCAGTGTTAGTTGGGGGTTAGTTGCAGCAGTTACACTGTTACACTGTCAGTTTTAAGGGGGTTAGTTGCAGTCAAAAACTAGTTGTATATGTTAGTGAATTTGGACTCAGGTTGTGAAATATGGTGATGGGACCATAGTTTCAATCTTTTATATATACGCAAGACTTTAGTCTTATTGTAATATCTGAAACTTGGCTTCATGATTACATTTACAACAATGAGATTCTCCCCACTGGCTATACCATATACAGGAAAGACCGTTGTTCCAAAGGTGGGGGTGTCATGCTAGCAGTGAAATCTACCTTAAAACCACTGAACTTGCTTCTCCAGACAATCTAGAAATAGTAACAATTTCAGTTCACTCCCATCATAACTTAATTATCTGTGCTGTCTATTTTCCACCCAATTATAAAACTGATCATGTTCAAGACCTTTACTCCTATATCACAACATTAAGTTGCTCAGGGGATGTCATTTTACTCGGTGATTTTAATGCTCCAGATATAGACTGGCAAACTTTTGCCTCTACTGCTGACAGTTCTGACCGCCTCTGTGATCTTATAATTGATCACAACTTGTTCCAGCATGTTACTGTGCCCACACATATTCATGGAAATATTTTGGATTTAGTAATCACCAGTGATACTGACTTGATCAATGACTTAGTCGTTCATCCTCTCACTGATTTTCCACTACAATCTGACCATTTTATAATAACATTTTCTATTTGTGCTTCTGTTCACCATCATAGCTCTAGAAATGGAAAGCAACTTACATACAGCTTGAATAAAGCAGACTGGTTGGGCCTAAATCAATTTATTGCATTCAATAACGTCGCTGATGCCATTTTCTATTCTGATAACATTGAGATTGCTTGGGCAAGGTTGAAGGACCTATTACATGAATCTATGGACAAGTACATCCCAAAGAAACAACAACGTCCGCCCAATAGGCCCCAGTGGTTTACTTCGGAAATACAACACTATCTGAACAAATTACACACAATACGTAAAAAGGTTAAACGTAATCCAACAGAACACAATAAATCTACTCTGAAATCAGCTGAGGAAAACCTACAACAGCTCATAACATCTTCAAGGCAAGCCTATGAATCCTCTCTAGTGCATGGAACAATATTCCTCATCAAACTCCAACAGAATTTATAAATTTATCTCAAGCCTTAAAAACAATCGGTCTATTCCAGCAGCCATGTCGCTTGACTCTGATTCATGTAGTGATGATCTTGGTATAGCCAATGGTTTTAATAAATACTTTCACTCAGTTTTTACCAAAAGTTTTATGGACCAACCACAGACTGCAGACAACCCTTCTGACATACCTGCTATGTCCTCAATTGATATCCAACCTGAGGAAGTTTTTGAATGTCTGTCTTCCTTGGATGCTAGTAAAGCAGCTGGGATTGATGCCATGAGCCCTGAGGTACTGAAACATTGTGCTGGTCCAATTACTCCTATTGTCCATCATTTAATTAACTTGCAAAATTGTCCATCACTTCATGCTCTCTTCCTAGTGAGTGGCAGACTCATCTTATAGTTCCCATACACAAGTCAGGTCCGAAGACAGACATAAAAAATTATCGTCCAATTTCACTGCTTTGTATTCTTTCAAAAATTTTGGAAAGATTAGTGTACAACAAGATAGTTGACAAAGTAATCAAGCTTGTTTCACCATTACAATTTGGTTTTGTTAGAGGCAGGTCATCATTACAACAACTACTCCTCTTTATCAACTCTGTAATCGAAGCCCATGAATTATCCACTCCCATTGATGTAATATATCTTGATATAAGAAAAGCATTTGACTCTGTTCCCCACAATGACTTATTGACCAGGTTATGGTCCCTGGGAATTCGTGGTGACCTGTGGAATTGGTTTCAGGCTTATCTTCTCAACAGACAGCAACGAGTCCGTATTAACAATTCTATTTCAGAGGTGCTACCTGTGTTATCAGGAGTACCACAAGGCAGCATCCTTAGTTGGTCCTCTTTTGTTCATTCTTTACATCAATGATTTTCCTTCGCTATTAAAAGAATTACTGCCCTTTTTATTTGCTGACGACACCAAGTGTATACATACAGCTAAGACTGCTGAAGACTTCAACATTATACAAGAGGACCTTAACATAGCCAGCAACTGGTCCGTGTTGCATAATTTATCATTTAATTGCTCCAGATGTGCTGTTTTACACTTTTGGTGCAACAATAATAGTACAGCTCAGTACTTCCTCAACAATAACAATATTGAATCGACAGAACTGATTAAAGACCTTGGGATCATGATATCTACTGACCTATCCTGGTCTGCTCATTGTAATATGGTTGTGTCCAGAGCCTACAAACAGCTAGGCTTAATCCGTCGTAGTTTTACAACCAACTGTACCTTGACAAAGAAACAATTATACATCTCCTTGGTGCGTTCTCAACTTATGTACTGTTCCCAAATCTGGCGACCCAATCTTGTTCAAGATATCCAGCTTTTGGAAAGGGTTCAGCGGAGAGCCACAAAGTACATCTTAATGATTATACTTCATCCTATAAAACTAGACTATTAAAGTTGTCGATGCTTCCCCTCATGTTTACTTACGAACTAAATGACTTGTTATTATTTTTTATTAAATCCATCAAGAATCCATCTTTACACTTTGACATCTCCAAGTGGGTCCATTTTAACAGCAACAGTTCTACAAGATCATTAACCCATTCCAAGCTAGTTCATAATTATATGAAATATAGCACCTCCCGCCACTTTTATTTTAACCGTTTACCACGTTTATGGAATGTACTGCCACCTTTAAATCTAGATCTATCTATAGCAACACTAAAAAGACAGTTAAACAACATCTTCTGGGCCATGTTCACTTCAAACTTTGATGACAATAATTACTGTACTTATCATGTTGTATGTCCTTGTCATAGGTGTAGTTCCACCCCAATTACCCCTTTGTTAATTAATTAGTTTACTTGTAATTTTTAGTTGCTCCCTTGTAATCTTAACTTATAATTGGGTGCTGATAGCTCTTATCAGCACACCAGCTGCTGTATTTTATTGTCTAGTTTAGTTTTATACCAACCCCCCAGTTTGTATCCATGTCTTTCAGCAGCAAAATCACAATAATAATAATAATAATAGTTGTAAGATTGAAATAGCAACAGAACAGTCTGTGGCTATAATACAAAGTTGAAGTTATATTAATTTTGTGTGCATTTTAAATCTCTACATGTGACTAAAATCCAATCCAGTTGACAATCCACTATTATGTATTGCCTTATAATCCAATAACATATAAAAATGTAGTTCTGTTGTACAACTAAAATTGCTTACAACTGAGCTCATCCATCTTATACCCACAATCTTTCAGTACAATAGAGTATTTGGTTAAAATAGTTTCCAGATTCAATCTTGTGATAGCTATATTCCAAAAGTCTCCATAGGAAGCATTGCCCCAGACCCCCTAGCTGGAAATTCTATGTTTGTGTACTCTACATACTGGTGAGTCTATATCTCCCTCTCAAACCCTCTCTTTAATTTATTGTTATTGTTTGGACTTACAGTTTGAGCCATGCAACTGTAAAGCACACTAGCTATATAGCCTTCATAGCCAAACAATATGCTAGACTTAGCGATCTTGAATTTAGCATATACAAAATTTTAGCAATTTTATTGATTCGTGATTTGATGTAATCAGTTAGGAAAAAACCAAAACTCTAAAATTGCTAAATTTAATGTACCACTAAATTAAGGTATTCAAACACAAAATTAATGGCAAGCATTGATCATGTGTAGCTGATATTCATATCTTTCCCCTTCCCTGTAAAGAATAGATTTTTAGCTACTGGTTGTGCCTTTATTATGACAGCTGGCATTACAACTGCCTGGGAATAACAGTCATTGGTGTCATTTCACCATCAATACACTCACAATGCTTTACACTGTGAGCCACTTAAACAAAGTGGCAACATTTTTCAGTCAAAAATATTACCAAATTTAATGCTGAATAGACTAAATTAGCAGAAAAAATTTCTGTAGGGGTATGCCCCCAGACCCCCCTAGATAGAGCATGCTCTCCATGCATTGCTGAGTGTGCTTTGCACACCATACTACTGTAGCCAGTTGTATCTACCAGTTGTTGCTTAACCAACCAACCATTATTAATGGCCCTGTTAGCAACCCCCCCCCCCCCCCCCCCCCCCACTTCTGAAATCCTAGATCCGCCCATGGACTGGGTCGCATATTTAGAAAAACCTGGTTGCAAAGTATTATAGATGGAAAAGGGTATGATTGTATCTCCACAGGGGCGAATTCACTGTTGGATTAATACAGCCCAGTCTCTGCAGTAGAATTTTGTATGACACTACAAACTGTCAGTCAAGCATGAAGTAAAACCCAAAATCTGTAGAGCCGCATCGGTGCCATATACACTGAGAGAGAGAGAGAAATCAAACTCACTCACAGAACTTGGATGTACTTGAAAACACTGCACACAGTAATTGGATAACACCAAGTGCCCAAACCAGATTGGTGAGTAGTTAGAATTTGGTGCTCAAAATAGATAAAAATCCTATCTATATGCTACCTGTACATGTACTTACAATATTGTGCTGGCTGACAGATATTATTTTAAATGCCAGTTTATTTAATACATGCAATGTTGCAGTTTTTGGACCAAAAATATAAAAATTTAAACAACACAGTATGTACATCCAGGATATAGTTTCTGTGCCTTCATTTTCAGTAACACATGCTGAAATTCTAATAAAAGCTAAATATAGTTTAGGCCATTTTAACTTAATTAGTTGTTTCATTAGTGAAAATCTTAAGAGTAAGGGTTGGTAGGCCTGCATATAAATGAGATTATATTAACAAAGCAGAAGTAAGGGGACATTATCTCAATGAAACAGCTCTAGCTCATTTGTAGCAACAATGTATTGTGTGGGTGAACTGTAGTAAATGTGCTGAAAAGGTTTGCACCCATGCATAGTTTACATACAATTTTAGCCAGATAATTATTATTGAAAGCTTATTAGCTTTACTATCATGATAAATGTGGCTCAGTTGAGTCCCTAAAACCATAAACCACCATATAACTCAAGAGGTTGCAAAATGCTCACAGATCTGGGAATTTATAGATCAAGAAATTTCGATGTAATGGGAAAGTAAAATAAATGGCTCCATAAGGATACATCAGAATTGTTTTTGCATACTCCAGTAAATGTTACTGGCTTCCAGAAATTAACCTATACAAAAATATCAAGTTGATTCAGGGGCTAAAAGAGGGGGCTAGTTGTGACCAAAAAGCTAGTTGTAAATGACTTTTCGCTATAGTTGTAAATGGCAATTTGGTTAGTTGTAGTTTTAGCTATTTATCCATACCACCAGTGCATAATGTTGTAGAGAAATGCTGCTAAAAATTTTGCACTGAGAGCTACAAGTTATTATTAGATTTAAGAGCAAGGAGCATAATATATTGTATGGTAAAAAAATCGAAGAATTTGCAATATTTGAGAAACCAAGAGTTAATGTTTTCTTTAAAAATTTTTGCTATACGAGCCACATATCAAAGCATCAATTATTTGTGACAGGATTTTGGAAAATCTGTCAGATTCTGTCTTATTATTGCGCATAAAACAATTAGATTTATTGTATTTAGATGTGATAATTAATACACCCAATTATATCACACATCAGTTATATACCACGTTTTGAAGCATGTTGATGTACATAGTTGGGAGCAACCTCTTGTAGCATGATCAGGTGGTTAATGCTTACTAGCTCAAGTTCTTCACGATGTTGTCCAGATAAGAAGAAATGTTGAGTGGTTTCTATATGAGGTGATCCTGCCTGTAAAGATACATCAATCTGTTGGAGATGTTTAATACGTAACTTGATACGAGGCAATAAAAGGAGATTAATGAGGTGATAATCAGTTGTCATCATCTGCATATGTTCTAGGAATTTCATGATATGATCTTGAGTCTTACCATCACAGTATGGGATGATCTTCTTCACTACAACAACTGCTTGTTGTGCTGTCATTGATATTGGATATGTACTGGCAAATGTTTCTATTGTTTGTATTAATCTGTGATAGTCTCTTTGAGTGAGACATCGTTGAATCTTTTGATTTAGTGTTCTACTCCATTTGTGAGTACCTTTAAGTATTTTGTGACAGTCACTTACCAGTGAATCAATCTCCTGATTAAATGTTGATAAAAATGTAGCAATGCTTGGTGTTGTTGTTGTTAAAGCAATTTGTATTTCTTGTAATATTAGTACAACATGGTGTGGATCAAGTATTGCACTATTATGTATTTGCTTCAAGTAGAAAGGTATTAAATTATGTGTTATTTCATATAGTGTATACTGCAAATAATCAAAAGAACATAACTTTGATATGTCATCTATTCCAAAGCTCTTCTGAAATTGCTCTATCAATCCAACATGAACTGATTCACTAGTACCTAATCCACTCCATGGTGAAAGAGCCATTATTTCACTAATATTAATACACTCAATGATGTATTGACTGATGACAGCATGAACCTCTACACAACATTGAGTAGTATTATGTGGAGGCATTATGGTATCAGTAAAATGGACTAGTCCATAGGCCCATAGTACATCAACAATATCTCTTGCTTTATTTTCAGTGATATTCCATAGTTTGCGTAATACTGCAGTTTGTAAAGATGCACCAATCCCATTCCATAATATCAGTGATTTCAGTTTATCTGATAGTGACTTTGTTAGTAACTCTAAAGTCACTTCAATACAAACCTTCACAGCATATTTACGGCTTATTTCAACATTATTCTTGTCAACATTATTCTTGTCAAAAGCTGTTAGTCCTTTATCAAGTAAATTAGCTTGCACAACTTGAATGGCTTCATGAAAGCATAATTTATGTTGTTTCATATTATGAAACAGTTGTCCTCTTATAAGTGAGAGAAGTAGTGGCCACAGGTGGACATCTTGAGCTAGTTCATCAAGTAAGATAACATCTTCTTGTGACAGTTGACTGATGTCAACCACTCTGCAGGTCAGTAGAGAGATAGCTTCACTTTGCTCCATCGAACCTACACTAACTACCTGCTTGGTAGGTATGTATTGTTCAACATCATTTATCCTGGTAGTGAGGACTATTTTACAGTTACTAAATGCCTTCACTATTGGCTCAGCATCTTCAATATGCCACACATCGTCAATAATGACAAGAAGATTACGACAATACAGACTTGTAAGTTCATGGATTTGCCATTCCACAACATTAACATCACATTGTTTATCAGTTAATAAATTATATAATCCTTTCAGTTTCATACTAGGATCAGTAGCTTGTGGTCCAAGTTCTATAAACACAACACCATCTGTAAATTGTTCTTTTATCACAGGATGATGACATAAAGCAGTGACAATAGAAGTCTTGCCAAATCCACCATCTCCAGTAACTGTTAAACTTGTTCCATAACTATTAGGGTCAATGGTGGATTGACATAATTTACTGACCAGTTCATCTAGTAACTGTTGTCGACACACATAGTTGGGGGGTAGCGGTGGAGGTGGTGGACACTTTATACCTGTATTGGAACATGGTGGAATAGTATTAGCTAATTTAATATGTACAGAAAGTTAGTCATCAATAAATAATTGAGTGATCAAATACTATAGGGTCCATAAAAACTTTGTTATACATTCAAGTTTTACAGTAGAAAAAGTAAAATGTTTGCATATTATCATCAAAAAAGTGGGATGCTAGTGACTAAGAACTTGCATCATGCAGGTGTAGATGACCTCCCTTGTTTTCCATGATACCTAATTTTACAGTACTTGTTTGCAACATAATTATGACTGGTGAACATGTGCATACCACATTGAAAGAAAGAATAGTGCCTGACTTATTGTTTTCATCTGAGTTCCAAGTGGTCATTACGCCTCGCTTTCAACTGTGTTCAGCCAGTTACACAGCATTACAAATGAAAACAGTATGATTAGCATCACTGTAATCAATCCAGTCACTACAGAAAATATGGACGATTCCTGTTACAAACACAAGGAAATCATCTGGTGCACTACCAGCGATCAACACCTTGAGCTGTCAGCAAAGAGAAATGGGACGTAAAGGGGCAAAGGTATGTCCATGATGCATGCATTGTATATACCAAAATGCACCTGTTCGGCTGAATTGACATCGAGTAGTGAAAACTTAGTGACCTGCTGATTATGTTGGCATGATGTTGAGCATAATAGGTACCTGAAACCGTTGAGCATGACGCTAGCATAACAGGCAGAATACTTTGCCATACTATAAATCCTTGCTACAAATCACCATGATATACTCTAATAGAACAGTCAGTAACTCTAGAGTAATAGGGTAGCTGACTGTTCTATTAGAGTATGTTGATATCTTCTCTGAAATGCATTTTGACAAGCAAAGATTAATAGTCTCTACTTCAGCGACTTATTATTTACTCATAAAATGCACATTTATAAGCAAAACATGGGAACTGAGGCACATAATTTAATGTTGAGCATAATTTTGAGCATAATAGACACAATTTTTGAGCACTGCTCAAAAGCATAATTGGTAAAATAAAAAGTATAATTGGTGGGTCCCTAGAAATAACCAATCCCATAGCCTCAACCATTATTAGGTTACGCTTGTCTGAAGGCATTATTAAGTATGGAGGTAGGTAAGTAAGTAAGTGAGTAAGTAGGTAAGTAAGGGATCATCCATTATTTTCAGCATTTTTGCAAGAGTACAGAGAGTACACTAGGGGGAAGGGAGTAAATTCACCTGTACACTTTTTAAAAAGTTGATCTTAATAGCAGCATATAAATAAACAAATGTTTGTTTAGGTCATAGAAGCAGAGTTGCAGCTGGAGTCTGAATGGCTGCTTTAGAGACAAGTAGTGTCCACAAGGCTCCAAATGACCAATATTTTTTCAGTGCCTACATTGTAATAAACCAGAAAATGAAGCAGGTAGATGTAGTGAGGAAAACAAAAAACAACAACATATTATTGAGCATAGCGTTAACGTCTTTTTATAGTATGCTTTTGGGTAGGAGGAAGGAGGGAGTACTCTCTACAAGCTTGTGAAAATGCTTAGTCAGTACGTTAGTCAATAAGTGAGTGAGTGAGTGAGTGAGTGAGTGAGTGAGTGAGTGAGTGAGTGAGTGAGTGAGTGAGTGAGTGAGTGAGTGAGTGAGTGAGTGAGTGAGTGAGTGAGTGAGTGAGTGAGTGAGTGAGTGAGTGAGTGAGTAAGCAACAGAGGTTGGTAATTATTACATACATTACATATATATTCCATCAAAAACTAACCTTTTTCTAAATGTTTATGCTTATAACTTAGTTGCTCCTGAAGTTCCACATTTGAATTCACATATCCTGTATACATTTACAGTATATATATGTAATAACAGGTATAAGGAAAAATTAAGGATTTTAAGTTCAGTTAGGAATCATAGAAATTAAAGGTAGTAAAACATGGGAGGTTGCCTACAGCCAAAGATGTACTAGTGGAAATGAAATTCCTGTACCCATGACTGAATTAGGGATTAAAATTTACTTCAGGTGTAGGCGACCTTCCTTGTTCCACAGATTTTTATTTTTGTGATCCCTTATCAAACTTAAAATTCTTAATTTTTCCTTTTTAAAAAACTTTTTTGTAACATTGGTAAACCCATGCATGCTGTATTAGAATGGAAAGAATGATGCCAGGCTCATTGTTTTTGCCTGAATGTATGCACAACTATCAATTACTGAAGGCTATTGCTATTGTTCCAGCAGTCACGTCAATAAAAATAAAACTTAGACAATAAAGGTCCTCAAATGAAAAAAAAAAGAAAAACACAAAATGCCTTGAGCGGGAATCGAACCCACAACCTCCAGTACTTGAGCCCAGAGTCCTAACCAATGTGCTACGTGGCTCCCAGCTACCCACTTCACTTAGTTTCTACCTTATATGTCTCCGAGTGGAGTAACTTCTATATAATGTATATTGAAGGTGAAGAAGAAACTAAAGCTGAACCCAACCCTAACCCTAACACTAGAACTACGCTTTGCGTCCCCTAAAGTTGAATGCTCAGGGTAACCTACTAGATGCGTTCTCTAAAGTCGAATACTCGGGGCAACCTACTAGACGTGTCGAATACTTGGGGCATAGCATACAACTAGTGTGCTTGATAGTGAGAAATCTAGTGGACTGCCGGAGCAATAGCACTGACAAAATATTTACGGTTGCCAGAACAATAGCAACTTCGATTACTGAAATAACAAAGTGGCTACTATGCTTCATTTTCAGCTATGTTCAGTCCGTACACAGCATTACAAATGAACAAAACTATATAGGATAGGGAACTCTGCAATCAATCCAGTCACAATGGAAAACTTGGACGAATCCAAGGGAAGCCATCCCGCAGCGCTCCGTGAATCAACACCTTGCACTGACAGCAAAGATATCGATGAATAGGACAGAGACTTTGTGTATTATTTATGCTAGCACTCAGCATCAAGACACACAGTAGGTGTCGTGCGGCCCAAGAAGCCGGCGCACAACACTCGTGAGTATATTGACAGGAAAAAAAGAAAAATAAATTTTCGTACCTCCGTAGCTCTGTGCTGCCTTGATGAAACAAGACAATGTTTGCTGTGGACATGCCAACCAACTTCAGTACTCCACATACCAAATTTGAGCGATATCGATTCAAGTGTTCCCGTGATATGCGACTTCAAAAATTGGCTTAGTTTCTTAGTTTTTTCCTTCTTATTTTTCTTCCTCTTTTCGCACACTTACAAAAACTGCCATAAAACGCGAATGCCATATCTGATTGCCTTGAAATTTGGCACACAGAAGGGGGGTATAAAAGTGCATCTCGGTACCAACTTTGGCTGGAACACAATAAACAGGTAAAGAGGTATGAGCGATTATTCACAAAACATAACACCAATATGTTTAGTGCTGCCACGATATAGAAAAACTCTATATCATATATCACCAAGGTATATATCACGATATCAAGACACACGGTAGTGTGTCGTGCGGCCCAAGAAGCCGGCGCGCCACACCGTGAGTATATTGACAGGAAGAAAGAAAACGTCATTTTCACACTTTTGTATCTCGGTGATAGCTTATCCGATTGAAACCAAATTTGCTGCAGAGTTGCCCGCCAGCTAGGGAAGTCTACATTCCAAATTTGAAGGAAATCACTCAAGCCATTTCCGAGATATGAGCGGCCAAAGTTTGGTTTTTTTTCTTCGTTTTTTTTTCTTCTTCTTCGTCTTTTCGCACACTTGCAAAAATTGCTATACAACGCAAACGCGTGCTCCGATCGCCTTGAAATTTGGCACACAGAAAGGGAGTCCAAAGGCGCATCCTAGCATCAAATTTGGTGCAAATCCGATGAATGGTTCAGGAGTTATGACCAATTATTCGCGTAAAACAAGATTGATTTGTTGTCATGCCTACAGGGTAAACCTCTTCATGGAATGAGCTGAAAATTGCTATGTAGATGGAGTAACCATCGTAGGAGTGCCTTTTGGTGGTTTGAAAGGAATCGAGATTAAGACCACGGAGATATGACACAAAACCCAACCTGTGTCACAATTACGCGATCGATTTTTAGTAATAAAAAAGTATTAGTTTTTACGCCTACTAGGCAAACCGCTAAGAGCAATGAGCTGAAAATCGGTGTATAGCTGGAATAATCTTCATAGAAAGTCCTTGCAGTAGTATAGAAGAATTGGATTACAAACCACTGAGTTATGATTCGAAAGCCAACTCTGTGTAGCAAATGCGAGATCGAGATACTCTAATAGAACAGTCACCCTAATAGAGCATTCAGCTAATTTATTTACTCCATTATAGAATTCTATTACATTACAAGTTATTCTGTAGGGAGTTCAGCTGCAAACAGTTAATCTTATAGACAGTTCAGCAAGAAGCAAGTCACCCTGTGGAGAATTAAGCTACAGTTATATCACTGTAGAGATTCAGAACATTACAAGTCACACTGAAGAGAGTTCAGCTATAAACAAGTCATGCACCCTGTAGAGAGTTCACCTACAATTAAATCACTCTCTAGAGAATTCAGCTACACACAAATCACTGTACAGAGAGTTCAGCTACAAACAAATTATCCTGTAGAGAGATCAGCTACAAACAAACTTTGCAGAGAGTTCAGGTACAAACAAATCAATCTTTAGAGTGATCAGCAACAAACAAATCAACTTGTAGAGAGATCAGCTAGAAACAAATCAACCTGCAGAGAGATCAGCTACAAACAAATCAGCTTGTAGAGAGATCAGTTACACACAAATCAACCTGTAGAGAGATAAGCTAGAAACAAATCACCCTGTAGAGAGTTCAGCTACAAACAAATCAGCTTGTAGAGAGATCAGTTACACACAAATCAACCTGTAGAGAGATAAGCTAGAAACAAATCACCCTGTAGAGAGTTCAGCTACAAACAAATCAATGTGCAGAGAGATCAACTACAAACAAATCACCCTGTAGAGAGATCATCTAGGAACTAGACACTATGTAAGGAGTTCAGCTACAAGCAATACACCCTGTTGAGATTTCAGTTACAAACAAATCAACCTGTAGAGCGATCAGCTAGAAACAAATCACCCTGAAGAGAGGTCAGCTACAAAAAATCCCCCTGTAGAGAGATCAGCTAGAAACAAATCACCCTGTAGAGACTTCAGCTACAAACAAATCAACCTGCAGAGAGATCAGCTACAAACAAATCACCCTGTAGAGAGTTCAGCTAAAACAAATCAACCTGCAGATAGATCAAATCACCTTATAGAGAGTTCAGCTACAAACAAATTGCCCTGTAGAGAGATCAGTTACAAACAAATCAACCTGCAGAGAGATCAGCTACACACAAATCAACTTGTAGAGAGATCAGCTACAAACAAATCACACTGTGGAGATCAGCTAGAAACTAGACACAATGTAAGGAGTTCAGCTACAAGCAAATCACCCTGTAGAGAGTTCAGCTGCAAACAAATCACCCTGTAGAGAGATCAGCTAGAAACTAGACACTATGTAAAGAGTTCAGCTATAGAAGAGGTCACCTTATAGAGAATTTAGCTACAAAGAAACCATCATGTAGAGAGTTCAGCTGTAAACAAATCACTCTGTATAGAGTTCAGCTAGAAAAAGTCACCTTGTAGAGAGTTCAGCTACAAAGAAACTGCCATGTAGAGAGTTCAGCCTCAAACAAATTACCATGTAGAGAATTCAACAACAAACAAATCACCCTGTAGAGGGATCAGCTAGAAGAAGTTACCTTGTAGAGAGTTCAGCTACAAAGAAACCATCATGTAGAGAGTTCAGCTACAAAGAAAGCACCATGTAGAGAGTTTAGCTGCAAACAAATCACCTGTAGAGAGTTCAGCTAGAAACAAATCACCCTGTAGAGAGATCAGCTAGAAGAGGTCACCTCGGAGAGAGTTCAGTTACAAAGAAATCACCACCTAAAGAGTTCAGCTACAAAGAAATCACCCTGTAGAGAGTTCAGCTAGAAGAAGTCACCTTGTAGAGAGTTCAGCTACAAAGAAACCATCATGTAGAGAGTTCAGCTACAAAGAAACCATCATGTAGAGAGTTTAGCTGCTAACAAATCACCTGTAGAGAGTTCAGCTAGAAACAAATCACCCTGTAGAGAGCTCAGCTAGAAGAGGTCACCTTGGAGAGAGTTCAGGTACAAAGAAATCACCACCTAAAGAGTTCAGCTACAAAGAAATCACCACCTAAAGAGTTCAGCTACAAAGAAATCACCCAGTAGAGAGTTTAGCTAGAAGAAGTCACCTTGTAGAGAGTTCAGCTACAAAGAAACCATCATGTAGAGAGTTCAGCTGAAAACAAATCACTCTGTATAGAGTTCAG
This sequence comes from Dysidea avara, assembly GCF_963678975.1. Lineage (NCBI taxonomy): Eukaryota > Metazoa > Porifera > Demospongiae > Dictyoceratida > Dysideidae > Dysidea > Dysidea avara. The sequence goes on from NC_089273.1 coordinate 13,362,863, forward strand.
CCAGAAAAAGTCACCTTGTAGAGAGTTCAGCTACAAAGAAACTGCCATGTAGAGAGTTCAGCCTCAAACAAATTACCGTGTAGAGAATTCAACAACAAACAAATCACCCTGTAGAGGGATCAGCTAGAAGAAGTTACCTTGTAGAGAGTTCAGCTACAAAGAAAGCACCATGTAGAGAGTTTAGCTGCAAACAAATCACCTGTAGAGAGTTCAGCTAGAAACAAATCACCCTGTAGAGAGATCAGCTAGAAGAGGTCATCTCGGAGAGAGTTCAGCTACAAAGAAATCACCACCTAAAGAGTTCAGCTACAAAGAAATCACCCTGTAGAGAGTTCAGCTAGAAGAAGTCACCTTGTAGAGAGTTCAGCTACAAAGAAACCATCATGTAGAGAGTTTAGCTGCTAACAAATCACCTGTAGAGAGTTCAGCTAGAAACAAATCACCCTGTAGAGAGCTCAGCTAGAAGAGGTCACCTTGGAGAGAGTTCAGGTACAAAGAAATCACCACCTAAAGAGTTCAGCTACAAAGAAATCACCCTGTAGAGAGTTCAGCTAGAAGAAGTCACCTTGTAGAGAGTTCAGCTGCAAAGAAACCATCATGTAGAGAGTTCAGCTACAAAGAAACCATCATGTAGAGAGTTTAGCTGCTAACAAATCACCTGTAGAGAGTTCAGCTAGAAACAAATCACCCTGTAGAGAGCTCAGCTAGAAGAGGTCACCTTGGAGAGAGTTCAGGTACAAAGAAATTACCACCTAAAGAGTTCAGCTACAAAGAAATCACCCTGTAGAGAGTTCAGCTAGAAGAAGTCACCTTGTAGAGAGTTCAGCTGCAAAGAAACCATCATGTAGAGAGTTCAGCTACAAAGAAACCATCATGTAGAGAGTTTAGCTGCTAACAAATCACCTGTAGAGAGTTCAGCTAGAAACAAATCACCCTGTAGAGAGCTCAGCTAGAAGAGGTCACCTTGGAGAGAGTTCAGGTACAAAGAAATCACCACCTAAAGAGTTCAGCTACAAAGAAATCACCACCTAAAGAGTTCAGCTACAAAGAAATCACCACCTAAAGAGTTCAGCTACAAAGAAATCACCACCTAAAGAGTTCAGCTACAAAGAAATCACCCAGTAGAGAGTTCAGTTAGAAGAAGTCACCTTGTAGAGAGTTCAGCTACAAAGAAACCATCATGTAGAGAGTTCAGCTGAAAACAAATCACTCTGTATAGAGTTCAGCCAGAAAAAGTCACCTTGTAGAGAGTTCGGCTACAAAGAAACTGCCATGTAGAGAGTTCAGCCTCAAACAAATTACCGTGTAGAGAATTCAACAACAAACAAATCACCCTGTAGAGGGATCAGCTAGAAGAAGTTACCTTGTAGAGAGTTCAGCTACAAAGAAACCATCATGTAGAGAGTTCAGCTACAAAGAAAGCACCATGTAGAGAGTTTAGCTGCAAATAAATCACCTGTAGAGAGTTCAGCTAGAAACAAATCACCCTGTAGAGAGATCAGCTAGAATAGGTCACCTCGGAGAGAGTTCAGCTACAAAGAAATCACCACCTAAAGAGTTCAGCTACAAAGAAATCACCCTGTAGAGAGTTCAGCTAGAAGAAGTCACCTTGTAGAGAGTTCAGCTACAAAGAAACCATCATGTAGAGAGTTCAGCTACAAAGAAACCATCATGTAGAGAGTTTAGCTGCTAACAAATCACCTGTAGAGAGTTCAGCTAGAAACAAATCACCCTGTAGAGAGCTCAGCTAGAAGAGGTCACCTTGGAGAGAGTTCAGGTACAAAGAAATCACCACCTAAAGAGTTCAGCTACAAAGAAATCACCACCTAAAGAGTTCAGCTACAAAGAAATCACCCTGTAGAGAGTTCAGCTAGAAGAAGTCACCTTGTAGAGAGTTCAGCTACAAAGAAACCATCATGTAGAGAGTTCAGCTGAAAACAAATCACCTGTAGAGAGTTCAGCTAGAAGAAGTCACTTTGTAGAGAGTTCAGCTACAAAGAAACCATCATGTAGAGAGTTCAGCTACAAAGAAAACACCATGTAGAGAGTTTAGCTGCAAACAAATCACCTGTAGAGAGTTCAGCTAGAAACAAATCACCCTGTAGATAGATCAGCTAGAAGAGGTCACCCTGTAGAGAGTTCAGCTACAAAGAAAACACCATGTAGAGAGTTTAGCTGCAAACAAATCACCTGTAGAGAGTTCAGCTAGAAACAAATCACCCTGTAGATAGATCAGCTAGAAGAGGTCACCCTGTAGAGAGTTCAGCTACAAAGAAACCATCATGTAGAGAGTTCAGCTACAAAGAAATCGCCATGTAGAGAGTTCAGCTAGAAGAAGTCACCTTGTAGAGAGTTCAGCTACAAAGAAACCACCATATAGAGAGTTCAGCTACAAAGAAACCACCATGGATGTAGAGAGTTTAGCTGCAAACAAATAACCTGTAGAGAGTTCAGCTAGAAACAAATCACCCTGTAGAGAAATCAGCTAGAAGAATTTATCTTGTAGAGAGTTCAGCTACAAAGAAACCATCCTGTATATAGTTCAGCTATATTTTAAGTCACCCAGTAGAGAGATCAGCTGCTAAAAATATCCTGTGGGGAATAATGGGCATGTAATAAATATATGTATATAATTTGTATAATTACTAATAAAATCAAAAATAATTGAAGTATTACAAATCTTCTTTAAGTTCTTTTCTTCTTCCTGTGGTAAAGAAAAAAACACATGGGTTAAAAAAGCCCCAAAGCCAGCCATAGGCCGGCTTTGCAGTATACAAATACAAAAAGAAGTGATATCTAATCAAAAACAGCCAAGCTGTAAAAAAAGGTGTGGCCCCCAAAAAGGACATGGTGAAAAAAGATGTGAAATCCAAGGTGGCGGCCAAGAAATGGCTGTGATGGTAGGTTAATGGTTACATTTTAATAACAACAATTCAGGTGAATTTGGTGCCGCTTGATGGTAGGTTAATGGTTACATTTTAATAATGACAATTCAGGTGAATTTTGTGCCGCTTGATCTTGGCACCAAATTCACCTGAATTGTTGTTATTAAAATGTAACCATTAACCTACCATCACAGCCATTTCTTGGCCGCCACCTTGGATTTCACATCTTTTTTCACCATGTCCTTTTTGGGGGCCGCACCTTTTTTTACAGCTTGGCTGCTTTTGATTAGATAGAACTAACTTTAACATTTGCAAGACAAACATATTCATTGTAAGTTTAAATGTATACCACAAGCAAAAGTTACTCTTGTTTATCAGGTTTTAAATGCATTTTGCTACTGCTTTACAGTTGAGACAAGTGGCTGGCACTACATAGAAACCTTAAAACCTCCCAGTTTACCTTGGGGTTGGCTTGTTTACCACACTACACCATCAACACATAACTTAATTAAATGCCAAATACCATATGTCTGGCCTCCCCCACATCATTACACTAAGCGGTGCCACTATTGTGCAACCATCGATACACGTAACTGCTTGGTATATCATATCACATCACCACCTTGTTATATCGATACTATCGATGTATCGATATATCGTGGCAACACTAAATATGTTGTCACGTGTACAGGGTAAACCGCTTATGGGAAGAAGCTGAAAATTGGTGGGTGAATAGGTTAACTATTGAACCCCAAACTCTTTGTGGTTTGAAAGAAATCAAGCTAAAAACCATGAAGTTACAATGAATAAACCAACAGTGCGTAACAATTATGCAATCAAGATTAGCTAATAAAAAAAACAACTACTTGCCACGCCTACCAGAAAAACTGCTTGGAGTAATACTTTGAAAATCGTTGTACAGATGGAGTAATCATCTTAGAAAGGCTCTTCAATGGTATAGAAGAATCAGACTTAAAGCCACAGAATTATAACACGAAATCCAACTTGGTGTAGCAAGTGCGAGATCGAGATACTCTAATAGAGCAGTCATCCTAATAGAGCAGTCATCCTCAAGAGAATTGAAGAGATCAGCTGGAAAAAGTAACCCGTATAGAGATCAGCTACAAACAAATTACCTTGTAGAGAGTTCAGCTATATACAAACAATACACCCTGTAGGGAGATCAGCTAGAAGAAGTTACCTTGTAGTTACCTTGTAGAGAGTTCAGCTACGAAAAGATCACCCTGTAGAGAGTTCAGCTAGAAGAAGTCACCTTGTAGAGAGTTCAGCTACAAAGAAACCATCATGTAGATAGTTCAGTTACAAACAAATCGCCCTGTAGAGAGATCAGCTTACTTTGTAGAGAATTCAGCTACAAAGAAACCATCATTAGAGAGTCAGGGGCGTAGGGAGGGGGGGCTTCCAAGGGTTTCAGGAAACCCCCTCTGAAAATGTCAGTGGCAGCAGAGAGCATTGAACTCAGCTAAGAATCTAATGGTATTGATTATATACACAACCTACAAAAACCTGCAGCTTACCTCCACGCCATCTCTGGCCATAAGGCTGTCTTTTCCAACTCACTCACAACTAGTGCGTGGTGTGCTATATTTAGAATAAAACGTGATTTAGTGCATACAAGTGTCCACATGAGTGATGAAGCAAAAACCATAAGGCCAGTTAACATTAGATACGATGTTACAGAGGAAGAAAAGGTATCATTTGTGAAAGTAACTGCTATTATATTGTTTAATTATTTATTGTATAATTATAGCTAAGTGGTGTTAATGCTAGCTAGCCAAATACTTTAAATAATTCAAGTTTAGACACTTAAGACTGACACTTAATGTTATCCAGTTTGGTGGTTATTAGTTTTCTTACAGATGTCAGACCCATGAACAAAGCTAGTCATTTTTACGCACAACAATGACCCAGGATAGATTAAGTGGATTGGCGTTGTTGAATATAAACAATTCCACACCATACATACCAACTGCAGAAGAAATAAGGACGGAATTTCTAAAGAAAACCGTCGTTTAATGGTTTCAACTAACTTGTAACATCTTGCACACACTTTTGTTTTGATACACAATTTTTTTACATGCAGGTCAATACTTGTACATTATAGATGAAAATCATCCCTTTATGGTATGCAATATTCGTCAGCATCTAGGGGTTGTGCCCCCAGACCTCCACGTCTGAGATCTACTACCAGTGGAAACCCCCTCCCAGAATTTCTGTCTACGCTCCTGAGAGTTCAGCTGCAGCTGTAGAGAGTTCAGCTACAAACAAATCGCCCTGTAGAGAGATCAGCTAGAAGAAGTTACCTTGTAGAGAGTTCAGCTATGAAAAGATCACCCTGTAGAGAATTCAGCTAGAAGTCACCTTGTAGAGAGTTCAGCTACAAAGAAACCATCATGTAGAGAGTTCAGCTGCAGCTGTAGAGAGTTCAGCTACAAACAAATCACCCTGTAGAGAGATCAGCTGAAGAAGTTCCCTTGTAGAGAGTTCAGCTATGAAAAGATCACACTGTAGAGAGTTCAGCTAGAAGAAGTCACCTTGTAGAGAGTTCAGCTACAAAGAAACCACCATGTAGAGAGTTCAGCTGCAAACAAATCACCCTGTAGAGAATTCAGCTACAAACAAATCGCCCTGAAAAGAGATCAGCTAGAAGAAGTTACTTTGTAGAGAATTCAGCTACAAAGAAACCATCATGTAGAGAGTTCAGCTGCAGCTATAGAGAGTTCAGCTACAAACAAATCACCCTGTAGAGAGATCAGCTGAAGAAGTTCCCTTGTAGAGAGTTCAGCTATGAAAAGATCACACTGTAAAGAGTTCAGCTAGAAGAAGTCACCTTGTAGAGAGTTCAGCTACAAAGAAACCACCATGTAGAGAGTTCAGCTGCAAACAAATCACCCTGTAGAGAATTCAGCTACAAACAAATCGCCCTGTAAAGAGATCAGCTAGAAGAAGTTACTTTGTAGAGAATTCAGCTACAAAGAAACCATCATGTAGAGAGTTCAGCTGCAGCTGTAGAGAGTTCAGCTGCAGCTGTAGAGAGTTCAGCTGCAGCTGTAGAGAGTTCAGCTACAAACAAATCACCCTGTAGAGAGATCAGCTAGAAGAAGTTACCTTATAGAGAGTTCAGCTACGAAAAGATCACACTGTAGAGAGTTCAGCTAGAAGAAGTTACTTTGTAGAGTTCAGCTACAAAAAAACCATCATGTAGATAGTTCAGCTGCAGCTGTAGAGAGTTCAGTTACAAACAAATCACCCTGTAGAGAGATCAGCTAGAAGAAGTTACCTTGTAGAGAGTTCAGTTACAAAGAAACCACCATGTAGAGAGTTCTGTAATAAATATATGTAATATATATACTAGTATTTTAAAAATTGTTATGAAGTAGAGATCTATGCAATAAAAAGTAGTTAAACGAGAGATGAATGATGGTGTTACAGCATAGCTCAGTGGGAAGTCCCTACTTTGGCATTGAACAAAATAATAATAGCTAATGTGCCAAAGTAGGGACTTTCCCGCTGAGCTATGCTGTAACACCATCATTTATCTCTTGTTTCACTACTATTTATTGCATAGATCCCTACTTCATTTTTAAATTAACAATTTTAGTTTGTTTAGTTTTTTGTTGTGGCACAGTTAGCTACAATATAACTTGTATTAGTCCACTTGTATTTTCCACATCTGTAGGTATGGGAAAGGCAGATACCATCACTTATAAACATCTTGCCCATTTGCTCAGTGAGAAGTGGAGTTCCCTATATTCTGTGGTTGTGGGCAGGCTTCGCTGTAGTTTGAGGTTCTCCTTTCTGCACTCTTCAATAATGAGTATCAGGGATCACATTCTAGATGCAAGCGTCCCTGTGTGTCTCCAGCTGTTGACCTTGCTGTTGCTAAGGGGTACCTGTCTCCTTTAGAACAATGTTATACTAATATTATATTGTGCTTGCTTCTTTTTCTTATAATAATAATAACTATGTCTTCCAGAACAATGTAACTTGTAACTGTTCCATCATACATGACTGTTGTATTAGAGTATATCTCGAGTCAGCCAAGGGGTGTGCAGCTAGCTATACCAACAAGGAGTGAGGTGATCTTGCTTATTGCTAAGTAAACAGCTAGATTGTTAAGAGGTCAGGTCTTAGTACTCTTTTGCGATTATCTTTATTTGGGGGCGTGGTCGCAAACCTATCGTGAACGGGATCCCAATCGTGAAGTTGCAGATATCTAGCAAGTGTAACTCATATAGTAGCGCCGAGACTGAAGCACTTCTGAAATCCAGCTCTGAAATAATTCTGTAGCATCTAAATACGCTGCTGAAAGAAAGCGTTGATACGAAAAATTAACGCCTCGATATGGTTTCGTTGGATGAAGAAGAAGACAAGCAGCTTATTTTTATTATTACTGTGTAGAACCTCACAGAGAGTATAGATACACAGATACAATTACAATTAAGTGCTAGTTATAACAAAACATGCTGTGATAGTTGATCCTTAAAACTAGTTAAGTTGTCTATCATTACTAGTGGCTCAGGTAGCTCATTCCACAGTTTGGTAGTGGAGGGTAGGAAAGAGTTGACAAAAGTCTCAGTTCTGATTGGAGGGATGATGTAACGACAGGGGTGTCCTCGTGTAACTGCAGCTAGTGGCATCAATTTTAAAGTGGTTTCAACAAATTCTTTTTCAATTTTGTAGAACAGAATCAGTTTCAGGTAATTTCATCCACTTGCTAATTGGGCCAAGATAGATGATTCATCATGTTTGTGACACTGCTATACTGAAAATTGTCATTCATTACAAAGCGTGCCATACTACGTTGTATCTTCTCTATATTTTGATAAGTTTGGCATTGTAGAAAGGGACACCACACTGGTGCAGCATATTCTAGAATTGGCCTGACTAGTGATTTATAGCAATTTGACTTTATGGCTTTTGGGCACTGGTATATATTTCTTTGTAGAAATGCCTTTGCAGAGTTAGCTTTGGAACAGATATCATTGATGTGATCTTTCCAAGTAAGATGGCTGTCAATAGTGACTCCCAGATACTTGGCTGATGAAACTTGTTGTAGTTGTTGGTCATAAAATAATACTGTAACTGTGTTTAAAGAAAGTTCTCTGTTAAGTGCACACATTTGGTAGGATTGAATTTCATAGACCATAAGTCAGCCCAGTGTTCTAGTTTGTTGATGTTATTTTATAAGATTAGGCAGTCATTTTCCGAATTGATAACTCCATATATTAGGATGTCGTAAACATACAGTCTGATTGTACTATTTACAGAGGTAGTTATGTCATTGATGTATAGTAGAAATAGCAGTGGGGCTAGTACTGTCCCTTGTGAGACACCTGAAGTAACTGTATGTAGTCTGCTAGATATTCCATCAAGTACTACAGATTGAGACCGATCAGATAGATAGTCTTTAATCCATGAAAGGAGTTGTCCATTAATTTCATTATGAGATAGTTTGTGACAGAGCTTGTCATGAGAGACTTTGTCAAACGCTTTAGCAAAATCAAGAAATAGAGCATTGATGTGCTTTCTATCATTTAGGCATTGGTGGAAGTCAGTGATGGCGCCAATTAGCTGGGTTTCACAGGATCGTCATGCACGGAACCCATGTTGACTATCATTTCATACCTTATGGTTTTCTAAATGTGAGAATATAGAAGAGTGTGTTACGTGTTCTAGAATCTTGCAGCAAACACTAGTCAGGGAAATTGGTCTGTAGTTTGAAGGATCTGTTCTTTTACCTTTTTATGTATGGGTGTTACATTAGCTGATTTCCAGCCAGAAGGTAGTTTTCCTTGGTTAAGCGATGCTTGAAAAATTAATGTAAGTAATGGAGCCATTTGCTGTGCAGTCTCTTTAAGTAATTTTGTTGGGATGTTGTCCGGACCTGTTGCTTTGTGAGGGTACAGATTGACTAAAAGATTATACACTCCATCCACTTCAACTGTTATTGGTGGGATGTTAGGAACTGGTGTACTATTTATGTCAGGATGAGCTTGATTGAAGATAAAAGAAAAGACAAGGCGCAGAGGGCGTACACTCATCGGAACCCCAAAAGGCACATCCCAATGGTGAATTTGTTATTGTGGCATAAAATGGTGGCCATGCGCTGCTTCGTTTGGCCTCTAGCCTTGCGACTGTCGTCAGGCAGTGAGGCTAAAATTCGAGTTTTGTCGATTTAAAAAAAATTCTATATCTGGCCACCTGTTAGTGTTTTGTTATATTATATGGACTAGTACTATTCCGTAAAGGTGATTATTGCCAAGTAAAATTTCTCTAGGGTGATTTTTGAAGGCGTAATTTTGGGCGGCGCATGAAAGTTTCATCGCAATCCCTACTTAAACGGTACGGTATATATATAATTTGTACATTTACTGATAAAATCAGAAATAGTTAAAGTATTTAAAATCTGCTTCATCTTTTTCTTCTTCCTGTGGTAAAGAAAAAAGATAGGTTAAAAAATCCCCAAAGCTGGCCATAGGCTGGCTTTGGGGTATACAAATACAAAAAGAAGTGAAATCTAATCCAAAACAGCCAAGCTGTAAAAAAAGAGTGCGGCCCCCAAAAAGGCTATGGTGAAAAAAGATGTGAAATCCAAGGTGGCGGCCAAGAAATGGCTGTGATGGTAGGTTAATGGTAAAAATTTAATAACAACAATTCAGGTGAATTTTGTGCCAAGACCAAGCGGCACCAAATTCACCTAAATTGTTGTTATCAAAATTTTTACCATTAACGTACCATCACAGCTATTTCTTGGCTGCCACCTTGGATTTCAAATCTTTTTTCACCATAGCCTTTTTGGGGGCTGCACTCTTTTTTTACAGCTTGGCTGTTTCGGATTAGATATCCACAGTGTTGGGAATAACGCGTTACATAATATTATTACTTTTGTGGTAACTAAGTAATATAACGAAATACGTTATAAAAACAGGTAATATAACTCAAGTTACGTTGCTTACAAATGTAACACGTTACCTAAGTAATATAGTTACTGTAACGAATCTATTATTATGTAATATTATTACTACATGCAATGAAGTTACTAATCTCATTAGTAATCCACTGAGTAACGCTTAGCCACAACGAAGTAATGAAGCCTACTGATGAAGCTTATTCACCAGCCTTTTACTTATAAACAAAGATTTGCACATTGTCCAACAACACAATCATGTCAAGTGATAAGGTGGTAGTTTCAGACGTGACAGCTTAAGGCTGTGGACACAAAGTAATATAATATGCAATATTATTATAGTTACTTTATTTTATGGGTAATATGTAACTGTAACTAAATAGTTCAGTAAAGTAATATGTAACTAGTTACTTTTAAGAAGTAACTTGCACAACACTGGATATCCATAACTAGAGTGTAATCGATTATCATCTAAACTACATTTGTTATGTTTGTATCTAGTTAAGTTATCGTATCATTTTCAAAATAAAGGCGCATACAATTATTTTTTACTCGCTCAATTACATGTTTAGAATTTGGCAAACCTTGGGTGGGTTGTATTGGATTACTGACTACTGGGGTTGACCCAACCCCCACTGATGAATCATTTGATGTCTGGTGTAATGTTGTAGGATGATGTGATCCAGATGATGAACTGATACCGTTGTTAAGTGGTGATATATTTGTAGTAGTTGGTTTCGATGGTGGTAGTGAACAGAGAGCTTCCAAAAATTCTACAGAAGAAGTAAAGAATCTATGTACACAGGAGTCTCAGTATTAGAGTTCTGTCATAAAATTGATTCAGCACAACCTATATAGCTATTCACACAATTCAGTACATTATGTATATATGTATACTTATTACTGTTGTTTTGGTTTGTGTTATCAATGTGTATGCATATTTAACCAACAGGTTTACAACTCTGATTTGAACTTTTATCTTGTCAGATTCACCACCATTCTTGTGAATTTGACTATAAAATACATAGTTATGCTATAATTTGCAATGGAATTCATATTGTAACTACATTTCATTGTAGGAAAAAACATGACAGCTATGTATACATGTGTTACAGTACTACTAGATTGTACGTAAATGCTTCAATTTGAAGTATCATGACACACAGTAGTGTGCCGTGCGGCCCAAGAAGCCGGCGCACAACACCCGTAAGTATATTGACCGGAAGAAAGAAAAAACACAATTTTCACACCTCCGTAGCTCTGTGCTGCCTTGATGACACAAGACGATTTTTGCTGTGCACACTCCCTCCAACTTCAGTACTCCACATTCCAAATTTGAGCGAAATCGCTTCAGGTGTTCCCGAGATATGCGACTTCAAAAATTGGCCTAGTTTCTTAATTCGGTTTTTTTTTCTTCTTAATTTTCTTCCTCTTTTAGCACACTTACAAAAACTGCTATAATACGCAAATACCTTATCCGGTTACCTTGAACTTTGGCACAAGGCAACCGGATAAGGTGTTGGCGCATCTCGGCACCAACTTTGGCTGGAATCAAGACGCACGGTAGTGTGTCGTGTGGCCCAAGAAGCCGGTGCGCAACACCTGTGAGTATATTGACAGGAAGAACGAAAACGTAATTTTTGCACCTCCGTAGCTCAGTGCTGCCTTGATGAAACAAGACGATTTTTGCTGTGGACACTCCCTCCAACTTCAGTACTCCACATTCCAAATTTGAGCGAAATCGCTTCAGGCGTTCCGGAGATATGCGGCTTCAAAAATTGGCTTAGTTTCTTGGTTTTTTTTTCTTCTTATTTTTCTTCCTCTTTTTGCACACTTACAAACACTGCTATAACACGCAAACGCCTAATCTGATTGCCTTGAAATTTGGCAGACAGAAGGGGGGTATAAAGGTGCATCTCGGTACCAACTTTGGCTGAAATACCATAAACAGGCAAAGAGTTATGAGCGATTATTCACGAAAAATAGCCCCAATATGTTGTCACGCCTACAGAGTAAACCGCGTATGCGAAGAAGCTGAAAATTGCTGGGTGAATAGGTTAACTATTGAACCTCAAGCCTTTTGTGGTGTGAAAGAAATCGAGCTAAACACCAGGAAGATACAATGAAAAAACCAACAGTGTGTAACAATTATGCAATCGAGATTAGCTAATAAAAAAACGACTGCTTGCCACGCCTACCAGATAAACCGCTTGGGGTAATGCTTTGAAAATCGTTGTACAGATGGAGTAATCATCTTAGAAAGGCTCTTCAATGGTGTAGAAGAATCAGACTTAAAGCCACGGAGTTATAACACGAAATCCAACTTGGTGTAGCAAGTGCGAGATCGAGATACACTAATAGAGCAGTCATCCTAATAGAGCTGAACAGAATTCAAGAGATCAGTTAGAAACAAGTAACCTGTATAGAGATCAGCTACAAACAAATCACCCTGTAGAGAGTTCAGCTACAAACAATTTACCCTGTAGAGAGATCAGCTAGAAGAAGTTACCTTGTAGGGAGTTCAACTATGGAAAGAGATAGTTAAGCTAGAAGAAATGACCTTGTAGAGTTTGGCTACAAAGAAACCACCATGTAGAGTTCAGCTACAAACAAATCGCCCTGTAGAGAGATCAGCTAGAAGAAGTTACCTTGTAGACAGTTCAGCTACAAAGAAACCATCATGTAGAGAATTCAGCCGCAAACAAATCACCTGTAGAGAGTTCAGCTACAAACAAATCTCCCTGTAGAGAGATCAGCTAGAAGAAGTTTCCTGTAAGGAGTTCAGTTACAAACAAATCACCCTGTAGAAAGATCAGCTAGAAGAAATCACCTTGTAGAGAGTTCAGCTTCAAAGAAACAATCATGTGAGAGTTCAGCTACAAACAAATTTCCCTGTAGAGAGATCAGCCAGAAGAAGTTACCTTGTAGAGAGCTCAGCTACAAAGAAACCACCATGTAAGAGAGTTCAGCTGCAAACAAATCACTTGTAAAGAGTTCAGCTAGAAAGAGGTCACCCTGTAGAGAGATCAGCTAGAAACAAGTCAACCTCTAGAGAGTTCAGCTACAAAGAAACTACCATGTAGAGAGTTCAGCTGCAAACAAATCCCCCTGTAGAGAATTAAACTACAGACAAATCACCCTGTAGAAAGATCAGCTAGAAGAAGTTACCTTGTATATAGTTCAGCTACAAACAAGTCATCTGGTAGAGAGATCAGCTAGAAGGATCACCTTGTAGAGAGTTCAGCTACAAAGAAATCACCCTGCTTCATCTTTTCTTCTTCCTGTGGTAAACAAAAAATGATAGGTTAAAAAGCCCTAAAGCTGGCCATAGGCCGGCTTTGGGGTATACAAATACAAAAAGAAGTGAAATCTAATCCAAAACAGCCAAGCTGTAAAAAAAGAGTGCGGCCCTGAGAAAGGCTATGGTGAAAAAAGATGTGAAATCCAAGGTGGCAGCCAAGAAATGGCTGTGATGGTAGGTTAATGGTAAAAATTTTAATAACGACAATTCAGGTAAATTTTGTGCCAAGACCAAGCGGCACCAAATTCACCTGAAATGTCGTTATTAAAATTTTTACTGTTAACCTACCTTCACAGCCATTTCTTAGCCGCCACCTTGGATTTCACATCTTTTTTCACCATAGCCTTTCTCAGGGCTGCACTCTTTTTTTACAGCTTGGCTGTTTTGAATTAGATACCATAAACAGGCAAAGAGTGATGAGCGATTATTCACGAAAAATAACACCAATATGTTGTCACGCCTACAGGGTAAACCGCGTATGGGAAGAAGCTGGAAATCGATGGGAGAATAGGTTAACTATTGAACCTCAAACCTATTTGGTTTGAAAGAAATCGAGCTAAAAACCAGGAAGATACAACGAAAAAACCAACAATGTGTAGCAATCACGCAACCGAGATTAGCTAATAAAAAACCACTACTTGCCACGCCTACCAGATAAACCGCTTGGGGTAATGCTTTGAAAATCGCTGTACAGATGGAGTTATCATCTTAGAAAGGCTCTTCAATGGTGTAGAAGAATCAGACTTAAAGCCACGGAGTTATAACACGAAATCCAACTTAGTGTAGCAAGTGCGAGATCGAGATACTCTAATAGAGCAGTCATCCTAATAGAGCAGTCACCCTGAACAGAATTCAAGAGATCAGTGAGAAACAAGTAACCTGATAGAGATCAGCTACAAACAAATCACCCTGTAGAGAGTTCAGCTACAACAATTCACCCTGTAGAGAGATCAGCTAGAAGAAGTTACCTTGTAAGGAGTTCAACTACGGAAAGAGATAGTTCAGCTAGAAGAAATCACCTTGTAGAGTTCAGCTACAAAGAAACCATCATGTAGAGAGTTCAGCTACAAACAAATCACCCTGTAGAAAGATCAGCTATAGAAGAAATCACCTTGTAGAGAGTTCAGCTACAAAAAAATCGTCTTGTGGAGAGATCAGCTAGAAGAAGTTACCTTGTAGAGAGTTCAGCTACAAAGAACCATCATGTAGAGGGTTCAGCTGCAAACAAATCACCTGTAGAGAGTTCAGCTACAAACAAATCTCCCTGTAGAGAGATCAGCTAGAAGAAGTCCCCTTGTAAGGAGTTCAGTTACAAAGAAACCACCATGTAGAGAGTTCAGCTACAAACTAGTGACCTTGTAGAGACATCAGCTGGAAGAAGTTACCTTGTAGAGAGTTCAGCTACAAACAATTCACCCTGTACAGAGCTCAGTTAGAAGAGGTTTCCTTGTAGAGAGTTCAGCTACAAACAAATCACCCTGTAGAGAGATCAGCTAGAAGAAGTTACCTTGTAGATCATTCAGCTACAAAAAATTCACCCTGTAGAGAGATCAGCTAGAAGAAGTTACCTTGTAGAGTGTTCAGTTACAAAGAAATAACCATGGAGAGTTCTGTAATAAATATATGTATTACATATATAAAATGTACATCTACTGATAAATCAGAAATATTTAAAGTATTCAACATTCGTTTCATCTTTTCTTCTTCCTGTGGTAAAGAAAGGCTAGAAACACCTCAAAGCCGTCCATAGGCCGGCTTTGGGGTATACAAATACAAAAAGAAGTGAAATCTAATCCAAAACAGCCAAGCTGTAAAAAAGAGTGCGGCCCCCAAAAAGGCTATGGTGAAAAAAGATGTGAAATCCAAGGTGGCGGCCAAGAAATGGCTGTGATGGTAGGTTAATGGTAAAAATTTTAATAATGACTATTCAGGTGAATTTTGTGCCAAGACCAAGCGGCACCAAAATTCACCTGAATTGTTGTTATTAAATTTTTTACCATTAACCTACCATCACAGCCATTTCTTGGCCGCCACCTTGGATTTCACATCTTTTTTCACCATAGCCTTTTTGGGGCCGCACTCTTTTTTTACAGCTTGGCTGTTTTGGATTAGATGTAGTTACACTGTATTGAACACTATCAGAGGTAGATCTAACAAAAGGGGTACACTGCACAACAAGGATTTTGTAAGACAGATATGTACATTTGGCAAAAGAGGTAGAAGGTACACTAGGAAAGAAAAGTGTAAATTAATGTTTAAGGTTGAATCTATGGCATACTGTGGATTAACAAAAACACAAGTACATGTACATGGCATTCTAGTAAGTTATTTCACTAAATTCAGATTGTAGCAAGGGAGATTTTCATAACCTTTTCATGCATTATATACTGTGAATTGACATCTTGTGCAGTCGGAGAAAACAAACAGGACACAAAGGAGGACAAAGGTAAGTCAATGATGCATGATGCACTGTGTACTGCAGTATGCCAAAAGGCACTTGTTTGATGAACTATATAACTGAAAAAATCAAGCCCATAGCCTTAGCCATTATTGAGTTACGTTTGTCTGAAGGAATCAGTCATTCTGGCAGTTAGTTTGCAGAAAATTCCACTGAATAAAATTTTGCAGCAGTATATTGGAAGCGTTCTGGGTCACACTGAAGGTATTATACTTAACCAAAACTGCCAAGGCAACATGAAGGTATTGTAAAGCTAGTTTCTGGTCAATAATCTTTCGCAAGAAAGTAAAATCCTCCAAGATCATACATAGCACTACCATACTGTATGATGGTTAAGTGGATGAGGTTTGTTTTCACTCCTGTGAACTCCCTTGGATACACCACCCCTGCTTGTCCTGCATTACTTGTAACAATAATCACATACCATTTCTTAAAGATTCAATAACATTCTTTGATGAAATTTTATCACACAACATTTCCAGAATATCACAGAATGCAAAGACATTACCATCCACTATTATTCCACACATAACAACACTGATAATTGTTTCATTAATCAGTTCAGTAGATGGAAGTGTTCTCAACTGATCCAGATAATCAGCAGGTATTCCAGGTATTAGTTGTTTTAGTTTATCAACAGTTTTCACATAGTCTTGTGGTAGACAATGACACAATCTTGTATAGTACTTCTTGAGAACTGGTAGAACTAATTATGTTTTTTGGAGCAAAATAAAAGCTGCATGATTGTTCATTAAATTATAGTTTATAAAAGTAGGCAATAACTACAGTTCAAATACATGAGGAGATATTTGGTATATTTAACTATCTATATTTTATATACATCGTTATTATTATTATTATTTTATAACTAGGGCTGAGTAACATACAACAAAAAGTACATACAACCCCCTGGTAAGTGCATACACCAATGTGACAAGGCTATGCACACAACTATTAATAATAGGTGGTGCATGAAAGCATGATTGAAATTATGATCCAAAATCAACTCAGTATGTCACAATAGTGAGATGCAGGTATAACACAATAGTGGCATCGTAACTAGAGGCCACCAGTAGCTAAGTGCCGGTACATCATTGGTGTGGCAATGGCGCAGTGGTGTGTACACAGTAAATATGTATACAAAACATACAGGAGAGAACTATACATTATTGCAGTATTGTATGCAGCAGTACATTATTGGCAACATCACCAAAGATGAAAATAATTCAGCTATGCAGCCAATATATCAACATCAACTAGAGGTCACCGGTAGCTGAATACAGTTCATCGGTGGTGTGACAATGGCACAGTGATGGGTACGCACTATATGCATTCACAACTTGCAGGAGGTACACAATACTGTAGTAGTTAAGAGTATGCAAGCCAGGTGAACCAAGCCAGCCAGAGCCTAGTAAGCCAGGTGAAGGCAAAATATACAAGTAACTAAACAATACAAGAAAACATTAAAACACATACCACGCCCTTTACAATAATTTACATACATGTAATTATAAAATACAAGTAAACAACACAAACAGACATGCCGTTCCTTGTCTTGTGCAGCTGGCATGGCAAATTTCCTTCATATTGGTATTGGGAATGGCCGCCTTAATTACCTGCTTAATCTTCTTTACATACACCAATGTTGCAACCTACCCATTGGGAATTATAAACAGTGTCATAGTCTGCACTCAGAGCAGTGTGTGTGCTGGTGAAAATGATATGCATGCATACACAGGTAAGGGAGTTTCACAAAATCATAATACTAAAATGCAACTTACACAAAAAACACAAGTTAGCTATAGTGATATTAATTGATTTTAGGTATGAGATGTCCTTGAAGGTGACTCAGTTAAGAAGTATGGCAAGGTGGTGAAGGCTAGGCACAATCAATATTATGGTCCCAAATAAAGGAAACATGTTGTGTACAGTGTATACACATCAATGTGACATTGCCACACCACTGATGTATACTGGTACTTAGCTACCATAGGCGGCGGAAAGGGGGGGGGGCTAGGGGGCTAAAGCCCCCTCTCGGTCTGCTGAGGGGGGGCTTAGCCTCCCCTCAGAATGATATCGCACCGAAATTATCTTTCTTGGAGTGGGGCTGAAAACCGTGATAAAGATCGAGATACTCTAATAGAGCAGTCACTCTAATAAAGTAGTCAGTGTGTAGCGAGCTATGTAAGGATTTTTATGTAGTTTATCAGCTAGAAATGGTAGCTGGTGAGGTGGAAAGCTCTTGTCAGTTGGTTGTGACCTTTTTTTTTTGGTCTCACCTTACCAAACTATAGAAATAAGTCTGGGTCAGCCCAGCCCCCCCTCATATCAACTACTTCCTCTGCCGCTGTTAGCTACTAGTTGCCTTTAGTCTGTGCCTGCATACTGAGCCATAGATAACATACTGGAGATTCACATTAAAGCAGTAATGTATGCAGCAATGTATTATTGGCTGGAAGATCACTCACTGTGCCACCTGGAAACAAGACTGAACACTAAGGAGACACCAGCTACAAACAATATGTAGTCTGAATCAAAATCAGTGTGGTTCTATTTTGCACTGTAGGTGTGACATATCTTTGAAGCCATAAAGTGAGATTATCAGACTATGCGCAACAAGGTGGTGAAGGCATAACCGGAAAATGATCCCAATTGGAACAATAGACTCTGTTGTAACTAGACGCCACTGGTATTTGCTAGTAAATCAGTGGTATGGCATTGGTACTATGATCACAATCTATAATATTATGCATACACAACATACAGGAAATAGATAGTAGCTACACATCGTTACATGCATCTTCTGGGTCTTCTTAAGCTTGATAATTGAAGATTATTAACAACAGTTAAGGGTAGAAAATAATTCCAGCTATCAAGCCAGGTGAAGGATGAAGATATATAATACAACAACACATTGAAACATACTCTTTGCCTTGTTGTTCACGAGTGCATCAGCTGGTTCAGTGTTTGATCGCATATGCGTGATACAAAAATAAACAGATACAAACATTAAAACGTATTTGTAATCTTGTTGTTTACATGTAAAGTGGCCTCTGGCTCTCCTGTAATCACTCTGCTGACGATCACTAATCTTCTCCTTCATGCAATCAGCATGGGTGTGGTACTGAGCATTATTCATACGCTAAAGTCATCAGCATGAACAGACATAATCATACAGTATGATAGTAACTGTATAGTAACTGTATAGTAGGGACCACAAAGGAGTAGGCGTGGTCCAAAAAATAATATCACCCAAAAACCAGCCTCAATTTTCTCTTATGATGATGAGGCAGAATTGGTGAGGTAAAACTAGGCCCAAAAAAGCTTTCAGATCGACCCAAAACGCTTTCAACAAGTTGCTACGGAATTTTAAAACTTTTCTATTTAACGGAATTTTCTACTGACTGACTGAGTAAGTAAGTAACTGACTGATGCCTTCAGACAAGTGTAACTCGATAACGGCTATGGAAACGGGCTTGATTTTTTCACTGTTCGACGTCGCTTCAGCCCAACAGGTGCCTTTTGGCATATTGCAGTACATAAAATGCATTCGGCATGGACTTACCAGTGTCCTCCTTTGTGTCCCATTTATCTTTGCTGACAGGGAAAGGTGTCGATTTGGCACAAGCACGTGATGGCTTCCCTTCGAAATGGAAATCATCTGTATTTTTCATAGTGGCTATTTTGGTTGCAGGGGTGCTTTTCGAACAGTTCTTGATCCGTATTGCTGTGTAACGGGTTGAACATAGCCGACAGCAAAGCGTAATGGATACTTCACTTTTCAGATGATAATTAATATGGGGCACGGCACCATTTCTTTTGGTATGCGTAGATTGTAGAGGTGCTTCCGGGAAAGTACTTGATTCGAAATGCTATGTAATGGGTTGAACATACTGTAGCTGACAATGAAGCGTAATGGATACTTCACTTTCCAGACGATAATTGATATAGCTGCACCCGTGTGCGCGGTGCCATTTCAGATGCGGTATGTGTGGGTTCACCAGTCATAATAAAATTATTTACAAAAAAAGTTAACAAACAAGTACACGGAAAAATTTGGAATTTTCAACTAGAGTAAGGACCATAGCACATCGATAAAAAAGTAGTGGAACAAGTTGGAGTAGTCTACGATATTAAATCACAGTAAAGCAATAAGAAGTTTTATATCCCTACTGCATATATGCATTTCCGTTATGATATCTTGAGCTCAGTAGGGATATAACACTTCTTATTGTTTTACTGTGATTTAATATCATGGACTACAAACTTGCTTCAGTACTTTTTATCGATGTGCTATGGTCCCTACTCTAGTTGAAAATTCCAAAATTGTTTGTGTACTTGTTATTATATGGTTGTGCCTTCGTTCACAGGCAAATCTATCCCCGGTTAGTTTATGTCTCCTAGGCCTTGTAGTTTCGAGAACATTAATTAATTAATTACTTATTTATTTATTTATTCATTCATTATTATTATTTATGATGTAATTTTAATCGCATTTCTTATTATTCTTAGTACTTGGTTATATTATTAAAGCTTTACAGTGACCAGCACTGAAGGTCTGACAGCAACATGTGCTGCAGCCTTTGGATTAACCTAACCTAATAAACAGAATTGGAGACTTTAAAGACACTTAACATACCTACAAATAAGGTGAAACAGAAAATGGGCCAAAGGAAGGAAAAATCCCTCCTACCTCAGGATTCGAACTGCAGGTCACCCAATGTCTAGTCAAGCGCCACACATTCAGTCTCCTCCAGGAGGGATGGATTTTCTTCCTTTAAACCTGAGTATTTGTAATTATTATTAAAGCTGTATAGTGACCAGCACTGAATGTCTGACAGCAACATGTACTGCAGCCTTTGGATTAACATGTACAAGATGACTCAATACATATGCATGAAATCACTTTCTTATGTATTTCCAAAGTTATAGTGGTAATATATAGATACCTTTTGAACAGGGATCTAATCTCAGTTCAGAAAATGTCTTTTGATATAAATTGCTACCTGCACCAAAACAATACAGCATAATATACGTATACAAACAGTGCAATATGTTTTGTTTGGCTCAATCTTCAACAATATAATAAAACTCAGGCTACATAGCAGGGACTATTACATCACCAGGTCCACCCTAATTCTCTCGGGACCTCTAACATGGTGTTCATAGAGTAAGGAAAAGTCAGTTGACTCCCGTGGAACTTCACAGTAAACAAAAAATAAATATAGCAAATACTCATCCCAGGCCTTCTGAGTTCTGCTCATGACATGATTCACTTACTAGGTGATGTTGAACGATGTTGTTGATCACATGATAATGACTGAATATTAGTAGTGGATGTTGCCCTGATTGGAAATTGAATACTTTGTTGAACATCTGCAATAGACAAAATTTTGAAAGTGCAGAAAATCAATATTTTATTGTGTAAAGTTACACTTCTGTATACATTACTACTGCTGCGGATAATTTACACATCATATCTTCTTTTACACAACAAATCCATGTCCACATAATTATTACCCACCAGCTCTTATTTCACTGATCACCACTATCAACTGATGTGATGTTGCAATAGCCTCCAGTTGATCACACAGATCAAGTAATTCTTCTCTACAGATCATCCTCTCAATCAAACAATCCAATATTATCTTATTAGCTGTAGTAGAATTACTACTACTCAATATCATACAAATCTTATCATCACTGATATAATTCTGTAGCTTCCCAACACTCTGCTCATAGCTATCAGGCATCAGTTGCAGTATAGTGTGGTAGTGTGTCTTGAGTGGAGTGAAATCTACTGCAAACACAGCAATAAGTGTAAGGAATTTTACATGCATTCAAACACGGACACATGTACTGTATCCATATACAGATCCAAGCAAAAATATTTCATGATAAAAATTTTTGTGTAGAATATTTTTATATGATTTATGTGAATGACTGCTCTATTAGAGTAGTTCGATCTTGTGTAAAAATTTTTGTGCAAAAAATTCCGAGTTTTTACATATGAAAATTATTTTACAACGAAAAAAAGCAAATTACGGTAAATCCAAATAGAGCGCTTACTAGATACCACGTTAGAAATACTCCCACTCTTAATATGATAGTTATTTGCAAAATGTATAGGAGGTTGAATTCCAAAGTAGCTTCTCTTACAGAACAGATATATAGGTAAATCTACAGTATAATTCAGGGATAAAAGTTGCATTGCCTTCTTTTCTACGCAAGTCCTTCTTTGTGTCCAGTATCCATGAGTAAGTATTGCAATGAAAACATTAATTCTAAGGCTAAGTAGGTTCACAATGTCACTGAGCAGCAGTACTTGTGAGAAGCCATACAAAAAGAAACCATCAAAATCTTTCTTATATTCATTTAATTAGGAAGCTCTATATTTACCTATATTTACCTATATTGCATTAAGTACAGTTAAGTCATGATCAACAATATTGTTGAATACCACAACATGATTGGCTAGTTACTGTAAGCACTTTCATACAGTATGTATGTACATTATATGTGCATTTATTTAATAATATTATTATGATTGGAATTAATGCTGAGCAATATACCAGTTATTTAGTTTAAACTGTGATATTTTTTGATAGCGTCTAATTTCTTAACACCACAATGATGTGGATGTTGAAAGCAGTCTGTATAAAGCTTAACTATTATTTGTATGGAAAGGATTGGACTGGTGTGCAATAGCACACTACAATCAGCTTGCTAACACAATGTTGTCTTGGGTAAAAATGTTTAAAATCTGTACATCTGGATCTGGATCTACATATAAATGCATCAATATCAATATACTCTAATAGAGCAGTCACCTTAAGACAACAGTCACAATAATATTAAAGGTAACTGCTGAAAAAAATTCTGGACTCACAGGAGGGAGGGGCATGCCCCATACCCCTATATGGGTTAACTGGATACTATTATATGCATAATGCCTCAAGATCAGGGCACTCACCTGAGCCCCACACCAGAGACAATAATATCAAAGAGGAGAACATGTGTTCACTCCCGATGGTTCTGTACTAGAACAAAGAGGTTGTAAACTCCTGAATCATCCATACTAAATGTATATCCTATCAAAGAGCTTTTTGATAATCTGTTCCAGCATTTATATAGCTTCACAACAGTGCTAAAAGTTTTGGAAGCTGGCCCATGTAGCAAGAAACAAGGGCTTAGGTGAATGCGAACAGACTCCCCTAGATTCAGTTGCTACTTTTCAAAATTTCCTGGGGAGACATGCCCCCCATGCACATCCCCTATTGTGGCATGCTATTTGCACACTAAGGTAAGTCATCCCCTGGAAAAGTTTAGCTACACCCCACCCCCTTCCCCAAAAGAAGTCGCACTCAGTATTGGGGGTAAATATAAAGCAAATCCCTCATGTCCATAGTAAAACTACATTACATACAGTAGCTATACTGCACACTTTTCATTTGATTGCTTCAGCAAAAATTTGCATATATAATTCTGACTTTCTATTACTGTTTCAGTGATATAATCATACAGCGTAAATTACACAGGTACCAGTAGTCTGATTTAAATTTGCATAATATTTTTCTGCAAGGAATTATCGCACAGCTCTATGAATTTTACTCATTTCTTTTCAGTGCTTTTTGTTTGGATAAAACCATCATAAGTATGGCTTACCTTTATTAGTTACAGGTCTACATCTTCTTCTACCAATAACGTGATGGTGACTACTAATGGAGTAGTTGTCTGCTCTGTCATCTGATGGTCCATCATCAACACATCGGATAATGATATTGTCTACTGCATAATTGTCTAACTGGTTAACATTGCTTGTTGTGATCAATCTGGATGGGTGAGGTGGATGGTTAGGATCTGTGAATGAGTAAAACATGCAATGAGTGTTTCTATTATTGTCATTTTCAATTTTTGTCTTGTATAAACGGTCCTTTTATGAAAATTTACATTTCTAGCTTTTGCTAAGAGGTTACTGATCCAATAAAAATGGATGGTTTGGAAAAAGTGCTTTCTATTCAGTTACAAAAAAGGATTTCAAGTGCATGTTAAAATGTATGTGCTGATAATTAAGGGCTAACTAGAATACCAATTTATGTAACTCACCTAATCTAACAAGAAATACACTACATGATTACATCAGGGAACGATCTAGTTAACCCAGAAATGGGACACCAATGGGTGTATCTGTTTTAGCACTGGTATGAATTGTACAAAACTGCTTTTAAAACAAAGCATACGTTCCATTCATGATTAATAGTGTCTGGCTACCATACAGTGGGTTAAAACTTGTACATGTTATATTCCCATGATTCCAGTAAAATTATAGTTCAAATTAAATTTCTTGGCAGTCCAATTGTTTAATATTCAAGAAATGAGTGAACATGAATTATATAGTTATGTTGTTTTGTTCAATTATATAGTTATATTAATACACCATACAGTATATCTAATCAAAACAGCCAAGCTGTAAAAAAAGGTGCGGCCCCTAAAAGGCCATGGTGAAAAAAGATGTGAAATCCAAGGTGACGGCCAAGAAATGGCTGTGATGGTAGGTTAATGGTAAAAATTTTAATAACGACAATTCATGTGAATTTGTGTTTCGGCACCAAATTCACCTGAATTGTTATTAAACTTTTTACCATTAACCTACCATCACAGCCATTTCTTGGCCGCCACCTTGGATTTCACATCTTTTTTCGCCATGGCCTTTTAGGGGCCGCACCTTTTTTTACAGCTTGGCTGTTTTGGATGTATTTGTATACCCCAAAGCCGGCCATAGGCCAGCTTTGGGGCTTTTTAACCTATCCTTTTTTTACCACAGGAAGAATAAAAAGACAAAGCAGATTTTTAATACTTCAACTGTTTTTGATTTTATCAGTAATTATACAAATTATATACATATACTTATTACATGTCTATTATTCCCTACTGGATAACTTGTTTGCAGCTGATCTCTCTACTAAGAGACTTGAAATGTAGCTGAACTCTCTACAGGGTGATTTACTTGTAGCTGAATTCTACACAGGATTCTCTCTAGCGGTTGAATTGTTTTTAGCTAATCTCTTTACGGGGTGATTTGTTTGTAGCTGAACTCTCTACAGGGTGATTTGTTTCTGCTGATCTCTCTACAGTGTGATTTCGTTGTAGTTAAACTGTCTACAAGGTGATTTGCTTGTAGCTGATCTCTCTACAGGGTGATTTGTTTCTAGCTGATCTCTCTACAGGATGGTTTCTTTGTCACTGAACTCTCTACAAAGTGACTTGTTTCTAGCTAATCTCTCTACAAGGTGACTTCCTCTAGCTGATCTCTCTACAGGGTGACTTTAACCTAGCTGAGCTATCTACAGGATGATCTGGTTGTAGCTGAAATCTCTACAGGGTGACTTATTTCTAGCTGATCTCTCTATAGGGTAACTTGTTTCTAGCTGAACTGTCTACAGAGTGGGTTCTTTGCAGCTGAACTCTCTACAAGGTGCATGACTTCTTCTAGCTGATCTCTCTATAGGGTGACCTGATCTCTCTGTAGGGTGACTTTTATCTAGCTGAACTCTCTACAGGGTGATTTGTTTGTAGCTGAACTCTCTACAGGGTAATTTATTTGCAGTTGAACTCTATGCAGGGTGATTTGTTTGTAGCTGAACTCTCTACAAGATGGTTTCTTTGTAGCTGAACTCTCTACAAGGCAACTTGCTTCTAGCTGATCTCTCTAGACGGTGATTTCTTTTAGCTGATCTCTCTACAGGGTGACTTGTATAGCTGAACTCTCTACAGGGTGAGCTGAACTCTCTACAGGGTGATTTATTTATAGCTGAAATCTCTTGTTTCACACTGATCTCACTGTAGGGTAACTTGTTTGTAGCTGAACTATCTATAGGATGGTTTCATTGTAGCTGAACTCTCTACAGAGTGAATTTTTTTTGGAGCTGAACTCTATATAAGGTGATTTGTTTGTACCTGAATTTTCTACAGGGTGATTTGTTCATAGCTGAATGCTCTGCAAGGTGTTTTGTTGTAGTTGATCTCTCTACAGGGTTTCTTTGCAGCTCGAGATCTCTACAGGGTTATTTCTTCTAGCTGAGCTCTCACGTTTCTAGCTGATCTCTCTACAGAGCAACTTGTTTGTATAGCTGAACTCTTTACAGGGTGGTTTTTTGGTTGCTGAATTCTCTACACGGTGCATGACTTGTTTGTAGCTGAATTCTCTTCAGAGTGACTTACTTGTAGTTGAACATTGTATAAACTTGTCTGTAGCTGAACTCTCTACAGGGTTACTTGTTTGCAGCTAGTCTCAATAGGGTAACTTGTTTTATAGATGAACTCTCTACAGGGTAGTTTCTTTGTAGCTGAACTCTCTCCACAGTGACTTATTTGTAGCTGAATTCTCTAGAGAGTGTAACCGAACTCTCTACAGGGTGCATGACTTGTTTACAGCTGAACTCTCCTCAGTGTGACTTGTAATGTTCTGAATCACTACAGCGATATATTTGTAGCTGAACTCTCTATAGGGTGGCTTGCTTCTTGCTGAACTGTCTATAAGATTAACTGTTTGCAGCTGAACTCCCTACAGAATAACTTGCAATGCAATAGAATTCTATAATGGTGTAAATAAATTAGCTGAATGCTCTATTAGGGTGACTGTTCTATTAGAGTATCTCGATCTCGCATTTGCTACACGGAGTTGGCTTTCGAATCATAACTCAGTGGTTTGTACTCCGATTTTTCTGTACTACTGCAAGGACTTTCTATGAAGATTATTCCAGCTATACACCGATTTTCAGCTCATTGCTCTAAGCGGTTTGCCTAGTAGGTTTAAAAACCAATACTTTTTTTATTCTTAAAAATCGATCGCGTAATTGTGACACAGGTTGGGTTTTGTGTCATATCTCCATGGTCTTTATCTCGACTCCTTTCAGACCACCAAAAGGCACTCCTACTATGGTTACTCCATCTACATAGCAATTTTCAACTCATTCTATGAAGCGGTTTACCCTGTAAGCGTGACAACAAATCGATCTTGTTTACGCGAATAATCGATCATAACTCCTGAAACATTCATCAGAGTTGCACCAAAGTTGATGCTAGGATTCGCCTTTGGACTCCGTTTTTGTGTGCCAAATTTCAAGGCGATCGGAGTACGCGTTTATGTTTTATAGCAATTTTTGCAAGTGTGCGAAAACACGAAAAAAAAAAAAACAAGAAAAAATCGAAACTTTGGCAGCAGCTCGTATCTCGGAAATAGCTGGAGCGATTTCCTTCACATTTGGAATGTAGACTCCCCTGGCTGGCGGGCAACGCTGTAGCAAATTTGGTTCCAATCAGATAAGGAATCACCGAGATACAAAGGTGTGAAAATGACGTTTCCTTTCTTCCTGTCAATATACCCACAGTGTGGCGCGCCGGCTTCTTGGGCCGCACGACACACTATCGTGTGTCTTGATAAGTGACATCCACAATCGTCTGGTGCTTATTATAAAGATATAACAATTACAAACATAACTCATGTGATAAACTAAATAGCTAAACCTAGACTACAATGATATTGCTTAAGTTTAGAAGCACTTAAAACATTATGGAGGTTACAATCATTTTTTCATTCATTAATTGTGGTAAAAGATTGTGTATATTATATCTAATCCAAATTTTGGCACCAAAATTCACCTGAATTGTCGTTATTAAAATTTTTACCTTTAACCTACCATCACAGCCATTTCTTGGCCGCCACCTTGGATTTCACATCTTTTTTCACCATAGCCTTTTTGAGGGCTGCACACTTTTTTTTACAGCTTGGCTGTTTTGGATTAGATTTCACTTCTTTTTGTATTTGTATACACCAAAGCCAGCTTATGGCCGGCTTTGGGGCTTTTTTAACCTATCTTTTTTTTCTTTACCACAAGAAGAAGAAAAGATGAAGCAGATGTTAAATACTTTAAATATTTAATTTATCAATAAATGTACAAATTATATATATATATAATACATATGTGACCCGGCCTGCGAAAAAGGGTCTTATAGCCTTTCCAAGTTGTCAAGTTTGAGTAATCATAACTCCTCATGTTTTCAACCTATCACCCGGCTTTATATTACACCAAGTCATAATGCTACGTTAGGGGTATAAGGGGACAAAACTTCTGGGTGATGCCATGTTCAAAAGTCAAGTTACAGGTTGCCAAGAACATGCAATTGAAAAGGCTATAAGACACTTTTTCGCAGACCTGGTCACATATATTTATTACAGAACTCTCTACATGGTGAACACTCTACAAGGTGACTTCTTCTAGCTGATCTCTCTACAGGGTGAATTGTTTGCAGCTGAACTTTCTACAAGGAAATTTCTTCTAACTGATTTCTGTACAGGGTGAATTGTTTGTAGCTGAACTGTCCAGTGGCGTAGTCAGGAAAAAAAATTACCGAGGCAAAGTTTATCATTGACCTAATTGTGAGGGTCTGCCGGCTTCTGACTCAACTGATTCACAAATACTTCAAGAGTAGGTGGTACAGCATTTGCAGATTGACTATCTGATTGGATGGAAGAAAAACTCTGAGCATTTTTCTACGTGCCATAAGTAATGCTCCAGCTTAGTCAATGCTATACAGTATAGCTCCCATGCTTCAATTATTAGACTAGTTTAATTGCATTAAACACAACTTACTCCAGAGGTATTTTGAGTGGTCAGGTCATCCATGGACTGCAACAGAGGTCATAGTCATGGACACTATACTTTTTGTTGATCTGATGTCATAGATTATCTCTTTCATGTGATGCTCAACTGCATGTGCTAAGCATGTCAAGCTAGGGCGTCTGGGAGCATGTTCCCTCAAGGAAAAGTTTGAAAATATGTGCTTTGAAATGGCATGTGGAAGCTATATTTTGTCAATGATTTAACTGCTAATTATGATATGTATGATCAATTAGCTCAATTCAATACCATGCAGTTGACTCATTGGAACTTTTGAAAAGTAGTAGTGCAAAGACAATTAATATAAATTTAAATGATCTAGACCAAGCAGTGTATTGAGAACAGTGGCTACGATATGTACTGAATGCTCAATTAGAGTATATTACGATGACTGCTCTATTAGAGTATCTCGATCTTTTTACAACTGAATTCAACTGAGTAGCTGAAAAGTGATCCAGCACCATGTCACCATGGGCTCCAGCCTGCAGCTATAGATTCTATTATGTGTGGTACAGTAATGCTGTCTAGTAACGTTTGAGTAGATAATCCAGTGTGCCAAAACTCTGCAGGCCTGCTCAGCCTGTTGTTGAGCATTTTTACCGGGGCAGCTACCTCGGTTGCCTCAATGATAGCTACGCCACTGCTGTCTACAAGGTAACTTCTTCTAGCTGATCTCTCTACAGGGTGATTTGTTTGTAGCTGAACTCTGTACAGGTGATTTGTTTGCAGCTGAGCTCTTTACAAAATAGTTTCTTTGTAGCTGAACTCTATACAAAGTAACTTCATCTTTCTACTAGGCGATTGTTTGTAACTGAATTTTCTACAGGGTGATTTGTTTGCAGCTGAACTCTCTGCATGGTGGTTTCTTTGTTGCTGAACTCTCTACAAGGTGAATTCTTCTAGCTGATCTCTCTACAGGGTAATTTGTTTGTAACTGAATTCTGTACAAGGTGCTTTTTTGTAGGTGATCTCTCTGCAGGTTGATTTGTTTGTAGCTGAACTCCTTACATTATGTCTAGTTTCTAGCTGATCTCTCTACAGGGTGATTTGTTTGTAGCTGATCTATCTACAAGGTTATTTGTTTGTAGCTGATCTCTCTACAAGGTGATTTGTTTGTGGCTGATCTCTCTGCAGGTTGATTTGTTTGTAGCTGAACTCTCTACAGGGTGATTTGTTTCTAGCTGATCTCTCTACAGGGTAATTTTTTTGTAACTGACCTCTCTACAGGGTGATTTGTTTATAGCTGATCTCTCTACAGGTTGATTTTTTTGTAGCTGAAATCTCTACAGGGTGTATTGCTTGTAGCTGAACTCCTTACATTGTATCTAGTTTCTAGCTGATCTCTCTGCAGGTTGATTTGTTTGTAGCTGAACTCCTTACATTATGTCTAGTTTCTAGCTGATCTCTCTACAGGGTGATTTGTTTGTAGCTGATCTCTCTACAAGGTGATTTGTTTGTAGCTGATCTCTCTGCAGGTTGATTTGTTTGTAGCTGAACTCTCTACAGGGTGATTTGTTTATGTAGCTGAACTCTCTACAGGGTGATTTGTTTCTAGCTGATCTCTCTACAGGGTAATTTTTTTGTAGCTGACCTCTCTACAGGGTGATTTGTTTCTAGCTGATCTCTCTACAGGTTGATTTGTTTGTTGCTGAAATCTCTACAGGGTGTATTGTTTGTAGCTGAACTCCTTACATTGTGTCTAGTTTCTAGCTGATCTCTCTACAGGGTGATTTGTTTGTAGCTGATCTCTCTACAAGTTGAATTGTGTGTAGCTGATCTCTCTGCAGATTGATTTGTTTGTAACCAATCTCTCTACAGGGTAATTTGTTTGTAGCTGATCTCTCTGCAGGTTGATTTGTTTTAGCTGAACTTTCTACAGAGTGATTTGCTTGTAGCTGAACTCTTTACATTGTGTCTAGTTTCTAGCTAATGTCTCTACAGGGTGATTTTTTTGTAGCTGAACTCTCCATAGGGTGATTTGTTTCTAGCTTATCTCTCTACAGGTTGATTTGTGTGTAACTGATCTCTCTACAAGCTGATTTGTTTGTAGCTGATCTCTCTGCAGGTTGATTTGTTTCTAGCTGATCTCTCTATAAGTTGATTTGTTTGTTGCTAATCGCTCTAAAGTTTGATTGTTTCTAGCTGAACTCTCTACAAAGTGTTTTGTTTGTAGCTGATCTCTCTACAGGGTAATTTGCTTGTAGCTGAACTCTCTCCACAGTGACGTGTGTGTAGCTGAATTCTCTAGAGAGTGACTTAATTGTAGCTGAACTCTCTACAGGGTGCATGACTTGTTTATAGCTGAATTCTCTTCAGTGTGACTTGTAATGTTCTGAATCTCTACAGTGATATATTTGTAGCTTAACTCTCCACAGGGTGACTTGCTTCCAGTTGAACTGTCTATAAGAGTAACTGTTTGCGGCTGAACTCCCTACAGAATAACTTGCAATGTAATAGAACTCTACATAATGGAGTAAACCGAATGCTCTATTAAGGTGACTGTTCTATTAGAGTATCTCGATCTCGCATTTGCTACAAGGAGTTGGATTTCGTATCATAACTGAGTGGTTTGTAATCCGGTTCTTCTGTACTATTGCAAGGACGTTCTAGGATGAGTATTCCAGCTACATACGGATTTTAGCTCACTGCTCTAAGCAGTTTGCCTGGTAGACGTGCAAATTCTTGGTATTTTTATTCACGAATGTCGATCGCGCAATTGTTACACACCTTCGGTTTCGTGTCATATCTCCATGATCTTTATTTTGATCGCTTTAAAACTACCAAAAGGCACTCCTACAATAGTTGATCTATCCACAAACCGATTTTCAGCTCATTCCATGAAGCAGTTTACCCTGTAGGCGTGACAACAAATCGATCTTGAATTATGCGAATAATTGGTCATAAATCCTGAAACGTTCATCGGATTTGCACCAGATGTGATAATAGGATTTTCCTTTTGACTCCCTTTCTCTGTGCCAAATTTCAAGGCAATCGGAATACGCGCTTGCGTTTTAATACAATTTTCTGCAAGTGTGCGAAAAGACAAAGAAGAAAAAAAAAACCAAGAAAAAAAAACCAAAACTTTGGCTGAATATATCTCGGAAATGGTTTGAGCGATGTCCTTTAAATTAGGAATGTGGACTCCCCTAGCTGGCGGGCAACTCTGCAGCAAATTTGGTTCCAATTGGATAAGGTATTACTGAGACACAAAGGTGTGAAAATGACGTTTTCTTTCTTCCTGTCAATATATTCATGGTGTGGCGCGCCAGCTTCTTGGGCCGCACGACACACTACCGTGTGTCTTGATCTATGCAAAAACAGCAAAGCTGTAAAAAAGGCCGTTGGGCGTTTGGCATGTGCATTATTAAAATTTAGTATCATTAACATCATTACAGTTATTTCATGGCCACCAACTTTGATTTCACAACTTTTTTTCACTCAGGCATTTTAAAAGCTGCACCAATTCTTTTACAGCTTGGTTGTTTTTGCATAGATTTCACTTCTTATTAACCCTCGGTGTGCTGAGGGTTACTGTAGTTGTCTTGTGCAGCTCTGTGCAAATTTTTGTTACCAATTAACTGCTGCATACTTCATTCATAGGTTAAAAACAAGGTGCCATCAGGCTTCTCTTGATGAGTTTAACAAATGAAATGTCTGGATTGTTCTGCAAGCACTTTGTTCAAAAGTTATGACAATATTTGCTGTTCATCTCGGTCTTCCTCATTTCTTGATGAAGTCTCAATGTACAAAAGTGATAGCAATAAATTTTTTTCAACCACAATAGTGCATTACATCTAGTAATACTCCACTGATTCAGATGAGGGATCGATAAACTTGACAAAACCAGGGGAAAAAAATTCTATTTAAAAAAAAATTTCAAGTGAGATTTTTAAGATTTCCACTGGATCTTAATTATTCTTAACTTGTCCAGCGATCTACTATCTACAACATTTCAGGCCAGGCTTCTTTCAGATCCCACCCCTGAGTCATGACAATGATTTTTATTAGGTACATGTACTTATGTTAATTGTAATACTTTTGCAAATTTATATTAAACGGATGCGCCAAACTCTATGGTATTGAAAATAGATTTATAAGCAGTTAAATTAGACTAGAAGCTTCTTGGCTCTAAATTAATGAGCCTTCATGGATCATGTGGTTGGTAACCCTACAGTATATCATAAGAAAGGCTAGTGCTTAATATCCCTGTGTTGTCACATAAAGACTAAGTTATGCTGCTGCTTGTTTTGTGTAAATTGGAGCTAAAGCTTGTTGATTAGGTACAAATTGCATTTTTATACCTGGTTAGTGCACTATAATTGAGGTGATAATTGTGACCCTACTATAGAAATGGGAGAAAACACTGAGCAAAGTGTTGTCACCTGGTACTACAGATCTGGAGATAGTACATCTATTTCTTCAATTTCCCCGAAGGGTTTTACACAATAGTGCTTCATTGTATTTTAAAAATATACCCCAAAACCAACTATAAACTGGCTTTGACATTTATTTTTACACAAATTATTGTTCTTCTTATCAACAGATGCAATGAAGATGATATATACGTAAGACAAACTAGTGCTCTACCAATCCAGAAAAATACCAACTGATCCAATACCAAAGCCAATATGTTGCTATAATTTTGTGCTTACTTATTCATGGCTATATAAAGATTAATTACAGTGGTTGTATTATTTACAATGGTGTTTTATAAAAAGTACTAAGTAAGGTATATATGACTGTATTATTTGTCCATTTTTCACAGTGCATGACTGTTCTATTAGAGTATCTCGACTTTTCATGCAAAACGTGATAAGTTGCAGTTGTTCAACTTTTAACAAAGCAAATTCTGCACCTTTCATGCTAGATTACAATTTCCAGCCTGTTGTTACAAGCATAGAACTTATTATGATGATTATGATGATGAAGATTGGCATGAGTAGGTTTTAATAGTGCTGATCTGTACTAAAATGGCTATACTATTGGCTTTGATTTGATGCCGGGAATACAAGAGAAGTTGCAATATTGTATTACAGAGTTTATTTGATTACTTCTGTAATTTTCTAATAGAACACACATTTTTGGAAGATCTCTAATAGAACACACATAGGTTGTTCTAGGACAATCAACATTTTCCATTGATCAATAATGAACTTCTACTATTGAGTAGATTTTAGCTACAATTTTTATCTATAAAGTAGAAGTTAAGTGAGGTGAACAGCCATGATAGCAGTGGCTCAGTGGTTAAGGACAGTCCCTGGTTCCATCGCTAGTAACTTTTTTTGACATTTTCACGCACCTTTTTACCCTGCAATGACTGTTCCAATAGAGTATTTTGACTCCACGATTTACAGTTGTTTGTTTTACGTATGTCTTGTAGCTCTATAGCCGTCAATGCAATTTCTTTTAAACCATAAAAGGTTTGAGGTTGATGCTTAACCTATGTACGTATATGCTGGCATACCGATTTTTAAATTATTCCCATTAGCGGTTTACCCTGTAGGTGTGACAACGAGTTTAGTGCAAATACCTGTAATTGTCTGCTCTATGACTATTAATCAGATTTGCACCAAACTTAAAGCCAATCAAAGCTCAAGAAAATTGAGCTACACATTTGCATTTTATAATCATTTTTGTAAAGTGTGTGAAAAGAATAATCTAAGTCCTCCCCAGCCCCCTAAACGAAGAAAGAAAAACAAATTTTGAAGGCTCATATTTCACAGTTGTGTTCGGCAATCTTGTTCAAATTTGTTATGTGGAGTGCTGACAGTGGAGGGCATTTGCAGTATAAAAATGATTCCAATTTGAGAAGGAAGCATGGAGCTACATATGTTTGAAAATCACATTTTGTTTCTTCCTGTAAATATACTTACAGTATGGTGTGCCAGCTTTCTTGGCTGCACAACACACTACTGTGTGTCTTGATGTACAGTATGTAAGACAATGATATGATTGGGTACTATAAATCTGTACCTGTCCTCAGTTTATCAGGAAGATCAGTCATTACTGATATCATGCTAAACAAGTAACAAAAATGTTTATAATCTCTTGTAGCGTCTAAATGAACTAGTAGAAGATTAATAATCCTCTGACATCTGATTCTTGAGCTTTCTCCATTGACAACAAAACTCTCCACATCACTAGGAATTTCTAAATGTTGTTTTAGAGTTTTGACGGTCAGTTTACAGTTAGGAATTAAACTCTGATACAACAAGTTGTAGTATCTGATCAGAAATGAAAACTCTGTTAAATATAATAATTATTATAATAGGTCAATTATTATTGTTATCTTACCAGGTTTTCTCATAATCACATCAATCACTTGTGGTCCGTATAAACATTCTGGTTTAGTTACCACTGTATGGTCACTATTTGTGTTGTCTTTACCAACAAGTGATCCATTGTACATAAGATCTGTGGAGGCTGAAGAAATCATGTAGTGATGATGTATAATGTACATGCATTATAGTAATACATACGCATAAGAAATGCAGAGGCCATTGCATGTATGTAACAGCCAGTCATAGGACATTTGTCAGGGTATAGCATGCTCGTCAGGTCTTAATTTAGTTTTATCTGTAAGGACGAACCCTACTTAAATGTGGTCAAGCTGATTGCTAACATCAGGAGCTTATGAGCTGCTGAAGGTGCAGCTTTCAGCGGCTCATAAGCTCCTGCTAACATAAAGTGCCCTTTGGATGCTAGAAGGTAGAAAACAATCAACATACCATAGGAATGAACAGAATGAATGTTTATGAATGAATGAATGTTTATATGTAGTTTGAGTGTGCAAATGCTCTAATTGTCAAATAAAAAAAATGTTTGGCCTGATGATGATGATAGGTCCAGCAATGAATTTAATTGTCTCTGAAAACATATAATAAAATTTCTAGTTACAATTTAATTACAAATGCACCTTCAAACACACATATTATACAGTAAACACATACTAGTAGAGTTATCCATGTCACAGAGATGAATTGTAGTATCCTCTATATCATCAATAATGGACAATTTACCCTGTAGTTGCAATAATGTGCAATAACATGTGATCTTTGTGGGGGATCAAAGGAAGTTGGTGGGTGTTACAATAATGTTACAGTTACTATCAACATACGTGGTATAGTGTGTCATGCGGCCCAAGAAACTGGTAGTCAACAATGTGGATAAACTGGCAGGAAGAAAGAAAATGCGATTTTCATACATATGTATGTAGCTACGTGATCCCCTAACCAATTGAAACCAATTTTACCGTTGAGTTGCTAGACAGGTAGGGGAGTCCACATACCAAATTTCACCTAAATCGCACCAGCATTCCTATAGATACAAGTGGCCAAAAAGTTTCAGGTTTGATAACACCTTTCCACAATGATAACACCCGTTCTCAAGCAAATTTGCTTCTTGTAGGTTCACTTTACCATTGATCTTCTGAGTCTCTGCAAGGGTAATCAACGTGTCAATATGTGCTAATAAGTAACCGATCTATTTATGTTAACACGTTCATTTGGAAACCTTATATCATTACCTATATTTATCCATGTACAGTACATAAGTTTGTACCAGAGCAACTATGTTGTTGTGTACCATTGCATACCTGACTTGTGATCACATACTGTAGATTCTGGTTATTAGGTGCATGTGCTTATAATTTTATGAGAAATTATTTGTGAAATTTACTATGCTTGTTAAGCTCATGCGCTTATAAATCACGGTAAGGAATTTCTGCTAGGAGGGCATTAGTTGTGCCCACCACAGTATACCAGTGATTTGAACACCAGTAAATAGTTTGTTTCATACAGTCATGGAAACGGAAATAGAAGACAGGTAGCTACAGCTATCATTATTACAGAGTGTTTACTTTTTTATTAATCCATTAATTTTATGGATAGCTAACATGATAATAATATCTAATCCAAAACAGCCAAGCTGTAAAAAAAAGAGTGTGGTCCTCAGAAAGGCTATGGTGAAAAAAGATGTGAAATCCAAGGTGGTAGCCAAGAAATGGCTATGATGGTAGGTTAATGGTTAAAATTTTCATAACAACAATTCAGGTGAATTTTTGTGCCGCTTGGTCTTGGCACAAAATTCACCTAAATTGTCGCTATTAAAATTTTTACCATTTACCTACCATCACAGCCATTTCTTGGCCGCCACCTTGGATTTCACATCTTTTTTCACCATAGCCTTTCTGAGGACTACACTCTTTTTTTTTACAGCTTGGCTGTTTTGGATTAGATTTCACTTCTTTTTATATTTGTATACCCCAAAGCTGGCCTATGGCTGGCTTTGAGGTTTTCTAACCTATCTTTTTTTCTTTACCACAGGAAAAAGATGAAACAAATGTTGAATAGCTACTTTAAATATTTCTGATTTTATCAGTAAATGTACATTTTATATATGTAATACATATACTTATTACAGAACTTTCTATGGTGATTTCTTTGTAACTGAACACTTTACAAGGTAACTTCTTCTAGCTGATCTCTCTACAGGGTGAATTGTTTGTAGCTGAACGATCTACAAGGTAACTCCTTCTAGCTGATCTCTCTAAAGGGTGATTTGTTTGTAGCTGAACTCTCAACAAGGAAACCTCTTCTAACTGAGCTCTGTACAGGGTGAATTGGTTGTAGCTGAACTATCTACAAGGTAACTTCTTCTAGCTGATCTCTCTACAGAATGATTTGTTTGTAGCTGAACTGTAATTTCTTCTAGCTGATCTCTCTACAGGGTGATTTGTTTGTAGCTGAATTCTGTATAGGTGATTTGTTTGCAGCTGAGCTCTTTACAGAATGGTTTCTTTGTAGCTGAACTACAAGGTAACTTCTTCTAGCTGATCTCTCTATAGGGCGATTTGTTTGTAGCTGAACTCTCTACATGGTGGTTTCTTTGTAGCTGAACTCTACAAGGTGATTTCTTCTAGCTGAACTATCTCTTTCCATAGTTGAACTCCCTACAAGGTAACTTCTTCTAGTTGTTCTCTCTACAGGGTGAATTGTTTGTAGCTACAGGGAGATTTGTTTGTAGCTGATCCCTATACAGGTTACTTGTTTCTAACTGATCTCTTGAATTCTGTTCAGGGTGACTGCTCTATTAGGTTGACTGCTCTATTAGAGTATCTCGATCTCGCACTTGCTGCACCAAGTTGGATTTCGTGTTATAACTCCGTGGCTTTAAGTCTGATTCTTCTACACCATTGAAGAGCCTATCTAAGATGATTACGGGAATTAGTAAAATGCGGAATACAGAATAACGGAATAACGAAATAAGCAAAACGTATCTTTTGCAGATTGTACAAATAGTTATATGCTCTATAGTAATACTTTATTTACCTTGTAACAGCTCTACATGGCGCACCACGGCGATGGATAGAACAGCAGCAGGCGAGCATTAAATGGGACGGGCACACAACCAATCACCCTAGAACGATCTACCTTCGCTAACTTCACTTACCTACACTCTTGATTCAACCTGAAGAGTTTTGAAATCCATTTAAAGACACACAACCACTGGACTTCCCTACTGAACTCTAGTGTGACTCTAATAAATTCGGTCGTATGCACATGAAGGGCAGCTAGTTTAACCTAAGAATAGAACTAGATCTTGGAGTTTTGTAGCTATATCAACTAAGGAGTATAGATAAGTAAGTTTAGCAAAGGTAGATTGTT
This sequence comes from Dysidea avara, assembly GCF_963678975.1. NCBI lineage: Eukaryota > Metazoa > Porifera > Demospongiae > Dictyoceratida > Dysideidae > Dysidea > Dysidea avara. Next base: position 13,400,783 of record NC_089273.1, read on the forward strand.
CTAGGGTGATTGGTTGTGTGCTCACTCGTCCCATTTAATGCTCGCCCAGCTGCTGTTTAGCTATCCATCGCTGTAGCGTGCCATGCAGAGCTGTTGCAAGGTGTAAATAAAGTATGATTGCTATAGAGCATGTAACTATTTGTACAATCTGCAAAAGATTAGTTTTGCTTATTTCGTTATTCCGCAATTCCGTTATTCCGTATTCCGCGTTTTACTAATTCCCGATGATTACTCCATCTGTACAGCGAATTTCAAAGCATTACCCGAAGCGGTTTATCTGGTAGGCGTGGCAAGTAGTCGTGTTTTATTAGCTAATCTCGGTTGCATAATTGTTACACACTGTTGGTTTTTTCGTTGTATCTTCCTGGTTTTTAGCTCGATTTCTTTCAAACCACAAAAGGTTTGAGGTTCAATAGTTAACCTATTCACCCACCGATTTTCAGCTTCTTCCCATATGCGGTTTACCCTGTAGGCGTGACAACATATTGGTGTTATGTTTCGTGAATAATCGCTCATAACTCTTTGCCTGTTTATGGTATTCCAGCCAAAGTTGGTACCGAGATGCGCCTTTATACCCCCCTTCTGTCTGCCACATTTCTAGGACATCGGATATGGCGTTCGCGTTTTATAACAGTTTTTGTAAGTGTGCGACAAGAGGAAGAAAAATAAGAAGAAAAAAACGAAGAAACTAAGCCAATTTTTGAAGTCGCATATCTCGGGAAGGCCTTAAGCGATTTCGCTCAAATTTGGAATGTGGAGTACTGAAGTTGGAGGGAGTGTCCACAACAAAAATCGTCTTGTTTCATCAAGGCAGCACAGAGCTACGGAGGTGCGAAAATTGCGTTTTCTTTCTTCCTGTCAATATCGTGGTGTTGCGCGCCGGCTTCTTGGGCCGCACGACACACTACCGTTTGTCTTGATATAAGAGGTGCTGCATGGTGGTGTTTGATATTACACAGTACTAAACATGTATATCAAGTTAATCATCATGTACAATAGTTGTTAAGTAGTCAGCTAATATTAGCAGTGTATTGCTTCCTAACTATTGAATATACTTTGTACTATTGAATATACTTTGTACTATACAGCTTTGACATATCCAACTATGGCAGAGTATAGCATGCTGTGGTCTGCAATAGTATGGCTTCTGATTTATCTATGATATTCACATGCATAGTAGTATACTTGTGCAGCTACCAGTGGACTAGGCACACATGGTTATTAAGCACATATTGCCTGTTAAGCACATAATATGGTATACTTGTGCTACACCCCTGTTTTTTAAGCGCATATGGTTGAAATCGACTCTGTAACCTTGTACTACATAGAATTGCAGCAAAGAATCATCAGAATGAATCAGACGTGTCACAGCACACTCTATGCTTCGCCATGTCCGGGAATAGAAATCACTGAAAAAAGTAAAAACAAGAGTCAAACAAGCCAGCATGTTAAACACACAAAGATCTCTCTTTGGACTCAAATAAATATTTATACAGAAACGTTCTCAGTACTTATCTGTCCCTGATTACGGAGAACTACTGTTTTTACCTTAGTTTCTACTATTTCCGTTGAGTCCAAATAGAGATCTCTGTGTATTTTACATGCTGGCTTGTTTGACTCTTGTTTTTTACTTTTTTCAGAGATGTCTATTCCCATGTTTTAATTCTAAAAAAGTTGGTTTTACACTAGTAATAATAAGGAAGATGAACAAAATGGGATATTTCAGTTATTTAAAAATATACTTATATTGGTTACTTCATATTTTCTGAGGATCCATGCTTCTTCCAAATTAACTTCTAAGGCTTCTTTTGTGGTTTGGGGAGCTTCCTAAGATGGTGTTTAGGTGTGTGTTCTTTTAGGATTTTGGAAAAATATAGGCAATCACCACTGGGTCAGGGATTTTAGTTACATGTTTCAGACTCCCTGTATTCACAGGCTTTATAGCCTTCTCACAGGTCCCTAGTGGGATAGCATTTAATAAAACCCCCTTGATGGCGAGAAGTCAATGATTAAGTAGAGGTTGAATGCAGAGAAGATCACAGATCCTGGCTGCGTGGCTCCTCTGGAACGTGCCTAGACTGCATGTTGTAGCTATATATTTTAGAAATAAAATATTATTTTAATTAAAGGAGGTGGTCAGTTAGCCATGAAATGACTAAGCAGCCTAAATTACCTAAGTTTGCCCCCTATGAAATACTTACTCAGCAAAACTGTAATAATCACTTCCTGTCTGACTTTGCCATAGCAGATATGTATGGCTTCCATGGGTAACAGAAAAGGGGTAGGGTGGCTGTAGCCCCTGTTAAAGAGATTTTTGAGACGCTTAGCCATCTAAATTTATTTCTAGGTGTCATTGGACAGTTGTGCTGATTGTACTTCACCAAATACTGGAATTCCAGTGAATCAACTGGATTCCATAGTAGGCATCGCATGATTGATATACCCTAATAGAGCAGTCATCCTAATACAAAAATAAACAAATTTAATACTAGTGGTGACTACTGAAATCACTCTCAGATTCAATTTTGAGAGTCTAATTTTCTTTACTGTAATAAACCTCACAACATTAATACATTATAAAGAATGTCAAGTACTTATAAACACTGTATGTTTTTAAAACAATGCACCAGCCTGAAGCTTCTCCATGTAAAATCATGTCAGCTGGAAGTCCAAAATATCAGCAGATGTAGCTAGCCAACTGAGCTTGAATCTATCTAATGTCCTAGGGTTAATAAAGAATAAATGTTCAGCTGGGTCCCTGAAGATGCTGAGATCAGCAGCGAGTTGGATTATCATACAACTGTGGATAGTAAGTCTGTATGTTCCCACGACCCTCTCCAGCTAATACACAGCAAACTAATCCCATAATAGTGGCATTTCAACATTGAGAGAGTGGTTGAAAAACAAATAAGCATGCCCATTTGATGAGGGACTGCACATCATCACAACTCAACATAAATAAGTATTATTAATTCCTGGACAGAGAGTATTGCCAAATTCTAATATTCCAAGATTTGAATATGATACACACATCAATAAGGAATAGCAATGATAAAGTTGGCCTGTCCTTTGTTTAGCACAGTCCAGTACATTAGATATTTGAGGTTCCCAAGTAAATAATCAAATCTAAACTCTAAGACTTTCGATGAACTAATTTCAGGAATGATAATATCATCCATAATCAACGGAGGATGTGAGTTTGGTAAAAGATCATGTTTTAATGAAATCAATAATGAAAATATTCTAGTAGGAGCAATCTGATTTGCCAAATATTACCAAACTCAGAGATCACCTCCAAATCATTGTTTAGCTGAAACACAGCTGTAAGATGGTCAGATTTATCTGGAATAATCGTTAACAAAGTATGGCCATTTGCATATCCCAAAATCAAAGAACGTTTAACTAGAGATTACATCATTATTTTAGCTCATTTCATTTTTAGATCCCAAAATCAGTGAACGCAGCAGTTTATTTTATTACTAATGTTATAGAGTCGGCTACACAGAGATTTAATCCATTCTGTGTGCCTAAGTTGTCTAGACCAATCCCATAATGGAATTGTGATTGTGAGACAGCATGGTAAAAGAAAATGTAATTTTGGAAGAATGATAATTCACTATGACTTCAAGCCACCTCTATTCACCTTGAAGCAGCCTAGATATATCAGACTAGTCTTCATAAGAAATTTGGGAATTGCGTGGGAAGTAAGCAAGTTTGCAATGTAATCAGTTACCCCTCTAAACTGTCTTGCTCCTCCCCATTAGGTGACCCTTCAACTTAAGAAGATTGTTATCATTTAATATTCCATCAATTTTGAATTAATAATTCACAAGTTAAATCTGTGTTGTAATCTTGGATGTTACTAAATCTGTGGGAGATGACAGGGTAAGTACCAAGATTCTAAAATCCTATTGTCAGTCCTTGTACGGCCCCTTGACCACATTATTCCATATGATTTGTTGATTTCTTGGCTTTCTGGAAAATCAGCCATGTTACTCCTATAGTTAAGAAAGGTTCAAGATCTGATCCAACATGTTAAAAGCCTGTTGCAGTTTTGCTTACTCCCTCACATGTTTCTGAAAAGTTGTTGGTATCTCAACTGAGATGACATATTGATCCTCATATTCCAAAGGAGCAGTTTGGATTTATGAAGGGCTGTAGTACCACATATTCTAGTTTATTACTTGCCTCTTCTATTACTACAGTTATTAACCCTTTAAGGACCAAAAATTGTATGCATAGTCTACCCTGAAAGCCCACACGTTTTATGATTATTGCGCATTTAGTGTTTTTTTTAAATATAATAAGTTTATAGCATTGACAAAGCCCCTACAAGTGCTCAATTGTATAACAAATTATACTAAAAGACTCGCCTGACAATAATGAACAACATTATCTAACTTACCAAAGTGTAGAACCAAATGAATGTCTTAAAAGCACTAAGGTGAGTTTCAAACACCTACACGCGATCGATTTCTTTGTGACACAATCAATAAAAACAGTCCGCCATTTTAGTTTTTTTAAAACCGCATCACGTGATCTTGTATATCAAATTATTCGCCTCTAAATAGTGAGCACTCTGAGCTTTATTTGAAGTTAATACGATAAACACAGCCAAAGTTATGGAGCGATTTCTACTAGGTTAGTTTTATTGTTGTGTAAATATTAAATGTTTGTACTTTGTTAGGAATTTTACACAGGCTTAGATTTGCGTGATAAGTTGGCCTTATATATCAAAAGAATTGCCTATGAATGGCGAATACAATGGTCCCTGTTTCGATCTAATAGCTTCATTTGTTGCGGAGTTATACCTCTTTGTTTACTGCCAATAATCTTGGACGTATTATTACGGCGCTGGTCTTTCGAGCAATACCTACTTTGGACGTAATATTACGGCAGCGGTCCTTAAAGGGTTAATCAATGAACTGGTGAGACTAGTAGCTTAAGATAATATGGGGGCATTTGATTTTGTTTGGTGGAGGGGGATGCTGGCTCACCTACGGAGTATTGGTTTTCGAGAAAAGGTAAATCAGTTTGAACCATATAAATCGAATTATTTTATCTGGGTAGTAGCACCTCTGGAGTCATCTGATTTATACCCCATTACTGCTGAAGTTCCTCAGGGGGCTATTTAGTCCCATCTCTTATTCAATTTATATATTCGCCAACTTTCCACCATCACATGACCCCATGGGGTATGATACCAGTGATAAACCTAATGATTAGCAGGGGTAATAACATTAGTAAGACTTGATAAGATCACTACAATGGCAACATGATCTGAGGTATTCAAATTTAGAAGTAGTTGAGTTGAACCAGGACACTCTGTAAATACTAGGTCTAAAATTACATTAAACCGAGTTGTAAAGTTGATTAATTGATGTAAACCTCTGGATTCACAAATATCCGATGTTGCTGTACCAGCACTTGATGTGTGGCTAGAAAGTAACCCGGTAGATTCATGGAGATTAAAATTGCCACAAATAATCAGCGACACTGAAAGATACTTATGCAAGAGATGATCTGGAGTAGTAAGCAAGGTTACATCCACAGGAGATGGTTGATGATAACAACAAACAATCAGTGAGGAATGGCTAACAATAGTGACCAATTCTGCTTCTCAGCAATCAATATCACAGTTGTGGCAATCTCCTCAAACAATAAGATCCTGTATTAAAATAAGTATACCACTGCCATGTTTAGATCTGTCTCGTCTAGCCACCACATTATAACAGGAAGGACAAAAGCCACCAGGTGTGTCATCATTAAGGTGAGTTTCAGATAAACAAATATGGAGGGTTGAAATTCCATACAGACTCTACAAAGTTCTCCACTTGCCTGATGCAAACCACGAATGTTGGAATATAACAGCATTGAAAATGAGGTTTTCTCCAGGTTTTGGTGCTCTTTAGGGAGAGAATTCACTGAAGTCAACACAGAACAAAACGGGAGAGGAACGTGCCTTACATGGGTCCACTGGAAATGCCTCAAGATCAAGATACCCTAATAGGCAGTAACCGTAATACAAGAGTCAAGCTAATATTAATAGTATTCTGATAAACTGTAAAATCACACTCAGGTTTAATCTTAGAGGACCTAATTTCAAAATTTCCTTGGAAGGGAGTATCCCCAGACCCCTTAGATTGGCATGCTTTGCATGCTAGTGTGCTTTACCCACTACTAATACATATCATTTCCTGAATAAGCCTAGTTATACCTGAGCCCTCCTCCCCCTCCCCCCTAAATAAACATAACATAAACATATTTCCTCTGCCCCTGATGGCTTCATAAACACTGTATGCAGTGATGTCACGAGAAAACTTATTATATGTGACCGGATTTGTGAAAAGGTACCTTTTTCACACACAAAATTTGACCCATTTTTTGGACTTTGATTTTCCATCATAATATAATAATTGCGTGAAATTTTCCTTAAGTGTAGCTACAGTATCTGGCTGCATTTAGATACTAAAAGCAATTTAATCAGTATAAGGAGTCAAGTGTTACATCATTTTGTTTTGCTGGTATGTAAAATGTGTGGAAAAGGAACCTTTTTGCAAATCCGGTCACATAATATATGTAGCTACACACAAACACACACACAAGTACAGATTGTCACCTAATACTGTAGGACAAGAGCATGGAACATTGCAGTGCATTAATAACTTTGATTGTAAGGAAAGACTTGAGACATTGAAACAGAGAATGCTAATTTACTGCTATCATATCTATAACACATATGTTAGTTATTTAAAGTTAGTTAGTTACACTGCTTGAAGGTTCTTAGTTTACTAATTTGTTAAGCTGCTTTACTGTAGTTGTGCCCAGTTATACTGATAGTAAAATGTCAATAACTTTAAGTATATGGAACATAATTGTTTTACTAAGTTTTAAACTCTCAGTAAACATCAGTGAATGCAGGTTTACTGAAAAGCTACTAAAATTCCTAACAATTAACTGTTCCATATACTGGGGATATACGTACCAACGTTGAAACCGGGTCACTACTGCTGACCCGGATGACCCACTGACCCGGATAGCAATCCGGGTCAGACCCGGATGTGACCCGGATTAATTAAAGCCGAGACGTGTTTCGGCTAGTCTCGAGCGAGCGAACGAGTCTACATTTTACATTTTGAGCGTTCGATTCGTGTTGAGTAAATATTGCAACTTAGGCTAGCTGTAGGTTGAAGACCAAAAAAAAAAAAAAAAGGTCTTCACCTACTGACAATAGCTACCCCTCACCATAGATACCCTCAATTTCGTGCTACATACTACACTTACTAACAAATGAGCGTGGCTGAGCGTATGTTGGTAATGCGATAAGTGGGCGTGGCTCACGAAAGAGCTACGTGATAGCGTTTATAAGTTTCCACGTCGTCAAACGAACAATTTCGTTTCTCACGTGATCCAATCCGGGTCAGACCCGGATGACCCGGAGAAAATGTGACCCGGATGACCCGACCCGGTTTCAACGCTGATACGTACCACTCTAGTAAACTAAGAAACTTCAAGCAGTGTTAGTTAGTTAAAATTAGTTAGTTAGTTATTTTAAAGTTAGTTACGTAGTTTGTTAGTTATTTAAAGCATGTCAAGAGATCAATGCTGATAAAGAGTGCTAAAGTAATTTCAAGACCCTTGTGTTTTTCATAAAAGCATACCTACATGGAATTTTAAGGATTATTTTGTATGGTACCGCTCAAATACAATGTCATCTTGAGCGATTAAAAACTCACTTATTAAAGGGTGTGGCACCCATTTTTGTTGCGAGTATTCATTCTGTTTTGGTTGGGATGAATACTTGCAAGCAAAACGGGTGCCACGCTATTTAATTAGCAAGTTTGTTAATTGCTTGCACTCTCACTAGATGACATTGCATTTGAGTGGTACCATATGTATACATTATAGCTGTCTTCTTCAGTGTGTCAGTGTGTTCATCTGGTGAACTTATACGATATTATGTATGTTATATATGGAGATAACAATTACAACTACTGTAGGATTAGCTCAGCTAGTACAAGTAATGCATGTGATCAACCATGCTGCCTTGGTGGGGTTGTTTTCAAAGAATAAGGTAGTGTACATGCATATACCATACAGTACAGTGTGGAAAATACTGCACACTCTATGGAATTCTCTGACTTTCAATAATTTTGGTGATAGCAAAGAACTAAACATTACAAGGAACTGAGTGAAATAAGTACCAAATACATAGAGGTATACTATAAATTCACGAAATATTATACAGGGGGTAGTGTATCATACAGTATAGTAAGTAGCACTGTCTGTATATGTGACCAGGTTTTACAAAATCAATCCAAATCACACATCAGGCAAAATCAAACTAACACCTCCAGTGGATAGCTACACTATTGTACTAGTAGTTTTAACACTCAGTACCACTCAAACTACTCGAGACTGGTTTCAACAGACATCTTTTCAGGGTGGTGTGTAGAGCTCGAGTGGTGGTTTTAAGCCTTGTGAAGGACCTGGCTTGGCAAGAATCAGTGGTTTACTGGTGGACAGCCCGATAATGTTGACCAGATGTTTTTTCTGTGGATTTTACTACATATCAGCCACTAAGGAGCCAGCACAGCCCTGTAATCTCATCTCTGGACTCTAACTGTGGTCCGGCTCCATTTTGAGGTCTAACCCTTGCCCACCCCACCACCCCCACTCTCCACCCTCCATCCTTTATGACCACTCATGATACCACTTTGCTCGTCCAACTGCTCAGATTTTCTATCTTATTTGGCGGGAAACTCTACAAGCAGCTACAAGTACTGGTAATGGCCTGAAAGGTAATAAATTGATGCATCTTTTGCGTAAATGTCATACACGTGCCTGCTATCCTTGGAGAGTTATGCTGGCTTGAATTCTTTAAAACCGTTTATCTCGAAACTTCTAATGTGCGATTTGGATCATTTTTCCAAAATCCAGTCACATATTAGGAATCATGAAGGTTTGGGCTTTTCTGGCCAAAAATATCACTCTAAAACTAGCCTCACAATATCTTCATGGCACTTTGGCAGTATTGGTTAGGTACTGTATAAAGAAGCCAAAATGCACCTTCAGTGCAACCTAAAATACTTCCAAAAAGTTGCTACAAAATTTAAATATATATCAAGACACACGGTAGTGTGTCGTGCGGCCCAAGAAGTCGGCGTGCCACACCGTGAGTATATTAACAGGAAGAAATAAAACGCAATTTTCACACCTATGTAACTCTGTGATCCCTAATCGGATTGGAATCAAATTTGCTAGAAATGTGCCGCCCAGTTAGGGGAGTCTACATACCAAATTTGAAGAAAATCGCTCAAACCATTTCCGAGATACGAGCGAACAAAAGTTCGTTTTAATTTCTTCGTTTTCTTCTTCTTCATCTTCTTCATTTCGCACACTTTGCAAAGTCGCCATAAAACAGGAATGCGTACTCAGATTGGGCTGAAATTTGGCACATTTAAAGGGCTCATTAAGGCGGATCTCCGTACAAACTTTGGTAGGAATCCGATAAACATTCACGGAGTTATGACCGATTATTTGCGTAAAATAAGGTCAAAGGTCTGTCAGGGTAAACTCCTTTGAGGAATCAGTTGAAAATTGATATGTAGATGGAGTAACCATCGTAGGAGTGCCTTTTGTGGTTTGAAAGGAATCGGGATAAAGACCATGGAGATATGACACAAAACCCGACCTGTGTCAAAATACGCGATTGATTTTTATAAATAAAAAACTATTAGTTTTCGTGTCTACCAGGCAAACCACTTAGAGCAACGAGCTGAAAATCAGTATGTAGCTGGAATAATCATCACAGAAAGTCCTTGCAGTAGTACAGAAGAATCAGATTACAAATCACTGAGTTATGATTCGAAAGGCAACTACGTGAAGCAAATGCGAGATACTCTAATATAGGGTCCGCAACATGAAATTTCGACCTCCGAGAATCAACTACCAAACCACATACAAATGCCAGGCTAGATACCACTTAGAAAATGCCAGATTGGCATTATTTTTCATTAACATCTTGTCGAGCAAATCGGCGAATATGCTTACAAATTACGAGATTTTTTGCTATATCTTCAAGGAAATGTCTTTTAAAGCTATAATACGCACTCTCAACCTTTCTTACTAACTGTACTTTAAACTAAAACCATCAGTGGCTGCATTTTCTGAGGCAATTTCTTGCCGCAGCATCGCAAAAAATGAAATTTCGGACTCGAAAAAAGTTTCGATGCCACTGAAGCACACAGTAGCGATGTCAAAGTAATCCTCCCAGGTCAACTGATCTGGCATGGGTCCAAGTACTACTACACCAAATATCATCGAATTCCAAATTTGTTTGCCATCTGGCTGAGCTCAACGGCTGTCAAAAATTCGTCAAAAATGCCGATTTTATTCACTGACGGAAACCTTTGCTAGCCAGATGTGTTAGTTTACTTCTCAAAAGCTTGTTAGACCCATAGCCAGTAGCCTTCATTCATAGGGTTGGTCTGGCAGCTCTTCTAGCGACCTCAAAAGCCGCCAAATGCCTATATTGACGAATTTTGCTGATATCGACCAATTACAACCCGTTAAAGTAATCTTGCACATCAAACATGATGCTTTGCCTCTCTAAAGTCATGCTGCATCTTTGTTTAGTTATATTCGTCCATAGGGTGGCACTGGCGGCTCTCTTATCGAGGCCAAAATCCATCAAAATGCCCATCTTACCATTTGTCATCAGTTGTAGGAAGTTTTACAAGTCAAACATGCTGGTTTACCTTTCTACATCCTTGCTGGACCATTCAATCACCTTCGTCTGTATAGGCAGCTTTCTTCAGTCTCTTAAAAATGTCGGAGCATGCAAATTGGGTGCAACCATCAATACCAGTTAATGCTTATTTTGTTTCATTGGTTCCACGCAAAAATGACAGGAAAACCAGCAGAAATGTAATAGAGCACAAATGGAGTTAATCTGGCTCTAAATATTGTACTCTACAGGTTTATACAAATGATTACCAAAATGCAAATTCCGATTATCAAAATCCACAATCGAAATTTCCATTCGTGTAGAGTTCCAAAGGGTGGATATTTAAAACTAGACTAACTCCATTTGGGTTATGTAATATTTCTGCTGGATTTTCGCGGAATCAATGAAACAAAATAAGTAGTAAGTGGCATTGATGGTTGCTCCCAATTGGCATGCTCTGACATTTTCAAGAGACTGAAGAAAGGTGCCTACACAGACGAAGGTGATTGAAATGTCCAGTGAAGATTTAGAGAGGTACACCAGCATGTTTGACTTGTAAAACTTCCTAAAACTGATGACAAATGGTGGGATGAGCATTTTGATGGATTTTGGCCTTGATAAGAGAGCCGCCAGTGCCACCCTATGAATGAATATAACTAAACAAGGATGCAACATGATTTTAGAGAGGCAAAGCATCACGATCGATGTGCAAGATTTCTTTAACGGGTTGTAAGTTGGTCAATATCGGCAAAATTCGTGGATATCGGCATTTGGCGGTTTTTGAGGTTGCTAGAAGAGCTGCCAGACCAACCCTATGAATGAAAGCTACTGGCTATGGGTCTAAAAAGCTTTTGAGAAGTAAACTAGCACATCTGGCTAGCAAAGGTTTCCGTCAGTGAATAAAATCGGCATTTTGACAAAATTTTGACAGCCGTCGAGCTCAGCCAGATGGCAAACAATTTTGGAATTCGATGATATTTGGTGTGGTAGTAGTTGGACCAATGCCAGAACAGTTTGACCTGGGAGGATTACTTTGGCATCGCTACTGTGTGCTTCAGTGGCATCGAAACTTTTTTCGAGTGCGAAATTTCATTTTCGTGATGCTGCTGCTGGAAATTGCTCCAGACAATGCAGCCACTGATGGTTTCAGTTTAGAGTACAGTTAGTAAGAAAGGTTGAGAGTGCATACTGTAGCTCTAAAAGACATTTCCTTGAAGATATGGCAAAAAATCTCGTAATTTGTAAGCATATTTGCCGATTTGCACGACAAGACGTTAATGAAAACTAAAGCCAATCTGGCATTTTCTAAGTGGTACCTAACCTAGCATTTGTGGGTGGTTTGGTAGTTGATTCTAGGAGGCAGAAATTTCACGTTGCGGACCCTATCTAATAGAACAGTCACCCTAATAAAGCATTCAGCTGTGTTTATAATTTACTCAATTATATTACATTGCAAGTTATTCTGTAAGGAATTCAGCTACAAACAAGTCACCCTGTAGTCAGATCAGCTAGAAGAAGGTACCTAATAGAGAGTTCAGCTACAAACAAACCATCATGTAGAGAGTTCAGCTACAAAGAAATCACCCAGTAGAAAGTTCCACTATGAACAGATCACCCTGTAGAGAGTTCAATTAGAAACAAGTCATCCTGTAGAGAGATCCTGTAGAGAGATTAGTTAGAAGAAGTCACCTTGTAGAGAGTTCAGCTACAAAGAAACCACCATGTAAGAGAGTTCAGCTGCAAACAAATCACCTATAGAGAGTTCAGCTAGAAACAAGTCACCCTGTAGAGAGATTAGCTAGAAACAAGTCACCCTGTAGAGACTTCAGCTAGAAGATGTTACATTGTAGAGAGTTCAGCTACAAAACTACCATGTAGAGAGTTCAGCTGCAAACAAATCGCCCTGTAGAGAATTCAGCTACAAACAAATCACCCTGTAGAAAGATCAGCTAGAAGAAGTTACCTTGTAGAAAGTTCAACTACAAACAAATCACCCTGTAGAGAGTTCAGCTACAAACAAGTCATCTGGTAGAGAGATCAGCTAGAAGGATCACCTTGTAGACAGTTCAGTTACAACGAAATCACCCTGCTTCATCTTTTCTTCTTCTTGTGGTAAAGAAAAAAAAAGATAGATTAAAAAGCCCTAAAGCCAGCCATAGGCAGGCTGTGGGGTATACAAATACAAAAAGAAGTGAAATCTAATCCAAAACAGTCAAGCTGTAAAAAAAAGTGCAGCCCTCAGAAAGGCTATGGTGAAAAAAGATGTGAAATCCAAGGTGGCGGCCAAGAAATGGCTGTGATGGTAGGTTAATGGTAAAAATTTTAATAACAACAATTCAGATGAATTTGGTGCCGCTTCACAAATTCACTTGAATTGTTGTTATTAAAACTTTTACCATTAACCTACCATCACAACCATTTCTTGGCTGCCACCTTTGGATTTCACATCTTTTTTCAACATAGCCTTTTTGAGGGCCGCACCCTTTTTTTACAGCTTGGCTGTTTTGAATTAGATATATATAATTTAACAATGACAATTCAGGTGAATTTTGTGCCAAGACCAAGCGGCACAAAAATTCACCTGAATTGTCGTTATTAAAATTTTTACCATTAACCTACCATCACAGCCATTTCTTGGCTGCCACCTTTGGATTTCACATCTATTTTCACCATAGCCTTTATGAGGGCCGCACACTTTTTTTACAGCTTGGCTGTTTTGGATTAGATTTCATTTCTTTTTGTAATTGTATCCCATCCAAAAACAGCTTATAGCTGTAAAAAAAGTGCGCGTCCAAGTAAAGCAGAGTTAACTGCGACAAAAAGTAATGATATCATAATGCGGCCATGTGCGAGGTGTGCAAGTTGTAATATTAGCTAATCAGATAATACAATGTTATTGTTAAAGTGTTAATGAGAACTATGTGATGCTGCTAGTTTTGAAGTGTGTGAGCATCTTCATAAATGCCACATAAATTTAATTCTCAATAAAGCAATGTGTATAGATTCTCTGATAGTAATAAATAGTTTGAGTTTGGCCACCTTTCCTTTGTTCGTAGCATTGCTGTATACAGGAAAGGCGGCCAAACTCAAACTATTTATTACTATCAGAGAATCTATACACATTGCTTTATTGAGAATTAAATTTATGTGGCATTTATGAAGATGCTCACACACTTCAAAACTAGCAGCATCACATAGTTCTCATTAACACTTTAACAATAACATTGTATTATCTGATTAGCTAATATTACAACTTGCACACCTCGCACATGGCCGCATTATGATATCATTACTTTTTGTCGCAGTTAACTCTGCTTTACTTGGACGCGCACTTTTTTTACAGCTATAAGCTGTTTTTGGATGGGATTTCAATACTTTTTGTTAGAATAAGCAATGCACTGTTGATAACAGTAGGTGAGTCAGTAGTTTCCATGGTTTTGACAGAAACCCCAGATTACAGTGACAGAATATTAAAATATAACTGTAATTTTAGTGGCCAGGGCCGCCCACATTGGGGGTAACTGGGGTATTTTTCCCCCTACCACAGCCTGAAAGGGGCCACTTGAATACCTGTTTAAAGAAAGATCGATATACTCTAATAGAGCAGTCAGGATCTAGACCCTTCCTTGCCCCTGGGCCCCTCTTTAACTCTTTTCCCTGGGCCCTCTAATTTCTCTGGACGGCCCTGTTAGTGGCATGCAACTGCAGTCAACTAACACCCATTTTAACTAGTAAACCCTTAACAACACTTTGCCTTTCATCTTGTACTGCATTGAAACGATCAAGATACTCTATTAGAGCAGTCACAAAACAGCTGTAACACAGCCATAGGCGGCGGAAAGGGGGGGGGGCTTAGCCCCCCCTCAGAATGATATCACACCGAAATTATCTTTCTTGGAGTGGGGCTGAAAACCGTGATAAAGATCGAGATACTCTAATAGAGCAGTCACTCTAATAAAGTATTCAGTGTGTAGCGAGCTATGTAAGGATTTTTATGTAGTTTATCAGCTAGAAATGGTAGCTGGTGAGGTGGAAGCTCTTGTCAGTTGGTTGCGACCTTTTTTTTTTTTTTTTTTTTTTTTTTTTTTTGGTCTCACCTTACTAAACTATAGAAATAAGTCTGGGTCAGCCCAGCCCCCCTCATATCAACTACTTGCTCCACCGCTGAACACAGCAATCAATATTTAGCATAGTTACAACTTCTGCTTAGCATCGGATTGTATAGTTTAAATTACTAGCTACTTACAGACTTTACAATATAAAAATATGGCACTTGTAGAAATGTGACTGTTTTATTAGAGTATCTCGATCTACTTCAAGCATTGACTAATTCAAGTGAAGAAGCTACGCCCCTGCCAAGAGATCTTGTGAAATGAAATGAGAATAGTAAAGAAAAGGCAAGTATGTACAGAGACAATAGAGGGGCGCGTAATTATGTCCTGTTGTAAATAAACGCCTTTAAAATTTATATTACTACTAAATAAACGCACCAGAATAGGCTTGTGTGGCTGTTGTCTCCAAGGTTGTCTCATTATTTGTCTTTTCGTGTTGAAGGGATTTAGTCGCAATTGGTGAGTTTAACTATACATGTATTTGTGTTGTAAAACTTAATTGTAAAAAGGCGATTAGCACATATCATGATAAACATGTATTTGTCACAGTAGAGTCTCTCACGAAGTCACGATTATTATGAGACATTGGACCAGGGTAAAAAATTTACTGCTATATTTAGAGGTTGTAGCGTTTGTATATCTTAGTATCTTAATAAATAATCCCCCATGATCACTAATCACTAATAGTACAGTGAAAACTGGTCATTATTCAGGCCGTAGGGACAAAATTTTCTAACCTTGCCTTTTAAAGAGGTGGCTGCATTATGCGGCCTTAAAAAAAGGTAAGAAGCATGCTGTTCTAACTGGCTATAGAGATGGATTTAGTGTATGACAGCGTATGAGACAGTGAGTGCTGGCAGCAAGGGGGCAGCCAATCTGTTAGAGCACCAAAAGCACTGCTTCAGACATAGGCAGTTGACTGTCAGCCCCAAGTGTAAAAAGTTTCACTGTTGGTCCTTATAAGCTCCTGATGAAGAAAGTGATGAAGTCATTATCCATAGGATATATTTTTCAGAGTATCCATTTCAGTTCTACAATATAGTAGCCAAGCATAAGATGAACATAACACAGCATTCCAGTAGTTTAGTGGTGACCACAACACTGCCTGAGTTAAACTGTGGTGAGATTTGAGACTACCAGAAGCCCTGGAATGTCTTCAACACATGAAATACCAAATATCTAATGCCTGGCTTTCATCCACAGTGGACCTGTCTTGGTGGCCACTTGTACAGAAGGGAAACAGCTAGTTGCCACACCCCTTAATTATCAATTTGTAAAATCGTTAGCAAAATTGTGTGTGCGAGCAAGTGCGATGTGGCAGTGCCGTGTATATGGTTGCTGCCTAGCAGTGACACATCACGAGTATTGAAGTCACAATGCGTTACTGTATCATCCATCTAAATACAATCTCTGAATGTGTCATTTTGTGTAGAGAGCAATCTTCCACAAGAAGTGACCTGCAGGTTTCAGTGTATATTGTTAACCATTAATATTGTTCACAATATTGTGAACTATATGTACAGTGAAACCTCACTTAGTGGCCACCTCTTTAATAAGACCACCTCATTATATTGGCCACCTCTAGTAGGTCCCAAATATAGCTAAGCATTACTTATGACCTCATTAATAAGGCCACCTTGTTATTCAGGCCAAATTTTTTGGTCCCACAGCCTGCCATATTAATGAGGTTTCATTGTACTTATGTGAATTTTTATTTTTCGTAACTTTTCTTCAGGTTTACTGATGGGCACTATGAAGCATTGTTGACTGGTACGTGTATAATGTGGTGACTTGAAATGCTAAAACAGTACGTAGCGTGTCTTGTATGTACATGTAATGTGTTGTAATGTGTCCACACATCCACACATCTTAGAAATAAATGTAATTGTATTCTCTATAAATAGTCAGTTCCATTGTGCCACTGGGTCATAAGTTGGTTGAGTATGGATCATCCAGGGCACTTGAGTCACATTTTGTCCTGGCCAAGTGGATCTCATCCACTGACAGAATATACAGGATCAGATCACGTGTATAAATTACGGTGGAACTTGTTTATTGCCACCTTCACTCATTCAGCAGGTAACAGTGTATAAATTCTCAATTGGAATTGGCTTTTCAAGAGTGGTTGTCTTTCTATACTAGTGGCCATTAAGATAGGTTGTACTGATAGAGTGTACATACTAGAGATGCAACAATATCCTCCACTTAGTGTCGTTTGATAGTGATGCAATGGAGACTATGTATTATTGCATTTAAATACTATACTATTATATTGCAACTCTAGCACGTATTTATAACAGGAATGTTTGTTAACCGTTTAGACATACTGGAGCCACACCCACTCATCTGGATTCTACAAATGGAGTCATACCAACTTGTTGTCATCATACTCACTCGTTACTCCCATTGTGTTTGGATGAATATACATGCCGTCATGTGAGACTTGCTACCATGGCGGGCCACTGGAAAACATTTGCATAGCAGTTATATTACAGTCATTATTGTACAATTCTTACATTATTGTTGTGAAAAGTGTTTGGTATTCATGTGTCTCCTCTGTATGTTGTAATTACATGTGTAATTTTGTGTGGGGGTGCTATAAAATGCAATAATGCATGGTGACAATTGTATTAGGCGATTTTGCACACTTCCTTTTAAGCTAGCTACATGTGCTAATTACTCACAGCTTGTGTCAACAACTGGTAACCGCAGTTGTACTCTTGTGTCATTCTTTAAGCCGCGCCCTTAGAGGACAAATTATGTGGGGGCGACTAATTTCAAAACGAAGGATGGTATGCAGCACCATAGATTAGCTATATCTATGGACTATAATCTATGGCAGCACACTTCTTGGTGGCTATATGTACTGATTAACTACATAGAGCGCCAGTTCATCAATACCCAGAGACCGCAGTTGTGCTCTGCGTCATTCTTTAAATTCCGAGTAAAATTCTTAGAGAGCAAATGACGTGGGGGCGACTAAATTCAAATTTCAAACTAGCCATTCTCGAAAACAAATGTTTCAATCTGAACGAAACTTTCAGAACAGTTTAAAGACACATTGCCCTACATGCCAAGCGAGTATTGCGGAAAACAACAATCTGGGATTTGTATTTGGCCTCTAGGTCGACTGAGGACGACTGAAACTTCGTTTGGTGCTGAAATCACGACTGTAGGGTAATCATGTATGGTGAAATCGATGATGTGAATCTTGAGGTGATTGAGTGAATACTGAAGCGATAACAGGGCGATCAATGTTCGGAATGCACAAAGGAACGCAAGGCATACACCTGCGGTTGCGTCTAACCGCATGCGATAAAAAAAAAATTTAAAAAAAAATGAAACGTCCCCTTTCATGTCGGCAATCTCGATCACGAAACAATCGGCATGGATTTGCTTCACTGCTTGTGTGGTAGTTACTAGTGACACGATGAGTTCAACTCCAGAGTTTCAGAGGGATAGCGTAAGTGACGGGTGGATTACAGGAAGGCCAAATTTGAGAACGTTCGTTCTTGTAAAATCCTCACGTAGTGGTCGCGTCATTTATTGTCTGCGGCGCGCGTTTCTGCTTTACTGGCCGCGCGACTCACTACCGTGAGTCTTGATACCACAAAGCCGGCCTATGGCCGGCTTTGGGACTTTTTTAACCTATCTTTTTTTTTACCACAGGAATAAGAAAAGATGAAGTAGATGTACTTTAAATATTTTATCAGTAAATGTACAAATTATATATATAATACATATATTGATTACAGAAATCTCCATGATGGTTTCTTTGTAACTGAACACTCTACAAGGTGACTTCTTCTAGATACTCTCTCTACAGGGTGAATTGTTTGTAGCTGAACGATCTACAAGGTAACTTCTTCTAGCTGATCGCTCTACAGGGTGATTTGTTTGTAAATGAATTCTGTACAGGTGATTTGTTTGCAGCTGAGCTCTTTACAGAATGGTTTCTTTGTAGCTGAACTCTCTACAAGGTAACTTCTTCTAACTGATCTTTCTACAGGGCAATTTGTTTGTGGCTGAATTTTCTACAGGGTGATTTCTTTGCAGCTGAACTTTCTACATGGTGGTTTCTTTGTAGCTGAACTATCTACAAGGTAATTTCTTTTAGCTGACCTCTCTACGGGGTGATTTGTTTGTAGCTGAATTCTGTACAGGTGATTTGTTTGCAGCTGAGCTCTTCACAGAATGGTTTCTTTGTAGCTGAATTCTCTACAAGGTAACTTTTCTAGCTGATGTCTCTACGAGGTCACTAGTTTGTAGCTGAACTCTCTACATGGTGGTTTCTTTGTAACTGAACTTTCTACAAGGTGGCTTCTTCTAGCTGATCTTTCTACAGGGTGATTTGTTTGTAGCTGAACTCTCTACAAGGTAACTTCTTCTAGCTGATTTCTCTACAGAGACATTTGTTTGTAGCTGAACTCTCTACAAGGTGATTTGTTTGAAGCTGAACTCTCTAAATGATGGTTTCTTTGTAGCTGAACTCTATACAAGTTAACTTCTTCTAGCTGATCTCTCTAAAGGGTGATTTGTTTGTAGCTGAACCCGCTACAAGGATACTTCTTCTAGCTGATCTCTCTACAGGGAGATTTGTTTGTAGCTGAACTCTCTACAGGTGATTTGTTTGCAGCTGAACTCTCTACATGATGGTTTTTTGTAGCTGAACTCTCTACAGGTGATTTTGTTTGCAGCTGAACTTTCTATATGATGGTTCTTTGTAGCTGAACTCTGTACAAGGTAATTTATTTTAGCTGATGTCTCTACAAGGTCACTAGTTTGTAGCTGAACTCTCTACATGATGGCTTCTTTGTAACTGAACTCTCCACAAGGTAACTTCTTCTAGCTGATCTTTCTACAGGGTGATTTGTTTGTAGCTGAACTCTCTACAAGGAAACTTCTTCTAGCTGATCTCTCTACAGGGAGACTTGTTTGTAGCTGAACTCTCTACAGGTGTTTTGTTTGCAGCTGAACTCTCTACATGATGGTTTTTTGTAACTGAACTCTCTACAAGGTAACTGATGTCTCTACAAGGTCACTAGTTTGTAGCTGAACTCTCTATATGGTGGTTTCTTTGTAACTGAACTCTCTGCAAGGTGACTTCTTCCAGCTGATCTTTCTAAAGGGTGATTTGTTTGTAGCTGAACTCTCTACAAGGAAACTTCTTCTAGCTGATCTCTCTACAGGGAGATTTGTTTGTAACTGAACTCTCTACAGGTGATTTGTTTGCAGCTGAACTCTCTACATGATGGTTTCTTTGAAGCTGAACTCTCCACAAGGTAACTTCTTCTAGCTGATCTCTCTACAGGGAGATTTGTTTGTAGCTGAACTCTCTACAGGTGATTTGTTTGCAGCTGAACTCTCTACATGATGGTTTGATGGTTCTTTGTAGCTGAACTCTGTACAAGGTAATTTATTTTAGCTGATGTCTCTACAAGGTCACTAGTTTGTAGCTGAACTCTCTACAAGGTTACTCCTTCTAGCTGATCTTTCTGCAGGGTGATTTGTTTGTAGCTGAACTCTCTACAAGGAAACTTCTTCTAGCTTATCTCTCTACAGGGAGATTTGTTTGTAGCTGAACTCTCTACAGGTGTTTTGTTTGCAGCTGAACTCTCTACATGATGTAGCTGATCTCTCTACAGGGTGAATTGTTTGTAGCTGATCTCTCTACAGGGTGACTTGTTTCTAGCTGATCTCTATACAGATTACTTGTTTCTAGCTGATCTCTTGAATTCTCTTCAGGGTGACTGCTCTATTAGGATGACTGCTATATTAGAGTATCTTGATCTCGCACTTACTGCACCAAGTTGGATTTCGTGTTATAACTCCGTGGCTTTAAGTCTGATTCTTCTACACCATTGAAGAGCCTTTCTAAGATGATTACTCCTTCTATACACCGATTTTCAAAGCATTCCCGTAGCGGTTTATCTGGTAGGCGTGGCAAGTAGTCGTTTTTTATTAGCTTATCTCGATTGCGTAATTGTTACACACTGTTGGTTTTTCGTTGTATCTTTCTGGTTTTTAGCTCGATTTCTTTCAAACCACAAAAGGTTTGAGGTTCAATAGTTAACCTATTCACCCACCGATTTTCAGCTTCTTCCCATACGCGGTTTACCCTGTAGGCGTGACAACATATTGGTGTTATTCTTCGTGAATAATCGATCATAACTCTTTTCCTGTTTATCGTATCCTAGCCAAAGTTGGTACAGAGATGTGCCTTTATACCCCCCTTCTGTGTGCCAAATTGTAAGGCAATCGGATATAGCGTTCGCGATTTATAGCAGTTTTTGTAAGTGTGCGAAAAGAGGAAGAAAAATAAGAAGAAAAAAAATGAAGAAACTAAGCCAATTTTTGAAGTCGCATATCTCGGGAACGCTTCAAGCGATTTCGCTCAAATTTGGAATGTGGAGTACTGTAGGTGAAGGGAGTGTCCACAGCAAATATCGTCTTGTTTCATGAAGGCAGCACAGAGCTACGGAGGTGCGAAAATTGCATTTTCTTTCTTTGTGTCAATATACTCACGAGTGTTACGCGCCGGCTTCTTGGGCCGCACGACACACTACCGTGTGTCTTCATATATTTAGTGAAATTTTCTACTGATTGACTTCCTGACTGACTAACTGATTGACTGACTGACTGACCAACTAATGTCTTTAGACAAGTGTAACTTGATTACAGCTAAGCATACAGGATTGATTTTTTCACTATTTGAAGTTGCTTTAGCCCCAACAGCTGCCTTTTCGCATACTGCAGTACATACAATGCATGTATCTGTGTCCTCCTTTGTATCCAATTTACCTTTGCTGACAGTATGAGGTGTCGATTTGTGGTAGCATTGCGTGGTGGCTTCCTTATATTTGATGGGAATCACTCGAGTTTTTCTGTTGTGATTGGATTGACTGCAGAGGTCCTTCTCCTAGTGTTCTTTGATTGTAACGCTGTGTAGCAAAGCTGAAAATGAATATAATTATATAATGGCCACTTTACTAATTCAGTAATTGATAGTTGGGACACACATTCACATGAAAACAATGAGTCTCGTACTATTGTTTCCATACTGGGTCCATCAGTCATAACGATATTACAAAAGAAAATAAGTATAATGAAAAATAGGGATCAAAGAAAAAAGTAGTGAAACAAGGGAAGTCACCTGCACCTGAAGATATACTAGACTTGCCCTGATTCAGTTATGAATATTGAGTGAAGTAGGGATTTAATTTCCTCTAGTATGTCTGCAGGTGTAGGTGACCACCCTTGTTTCAGTACTTTTTCCCTAATTGAACTTAGCTAATTCTTTACTTTTCCTTATGCTTATCAATAATGTAAATAGAGCATGTGAAAATTTTGTCTACTTTCATGGTTCATAACATTTATCCCATTAAGCTATTTAATTGGCTATATATAATACAAGTTACACAATGCAGATATTCTATTCAGGTACTGCTGGTTATACGTATGATGGGGTGTAGTTTGTGCCCACATGCCTGTAGATTACAGGCCTGATCACATATTACAGTATTGAAAATTTTGTTGTATCATACACATTAATATTATTATTATATTCATCACATGTTGGTGTAGCTAATACTTTGTTACAGCAGCGGTATATCGGGATAGTAGGTTAACACACCTGTAGGAATTGTCTTTACTTTAGCAAACAGCTGGCATTTGAGCCTTTGACAAAATTCTACAAAACACATTACAGCATATGCTATCACAACAGATACGACTAAATGTATCAAACAACATTATTTAGCCTACAGAGTTTACCATCATTATAATCCCATTATTTAGCCCACTATATCAAAGTAGCCATAGAGAGGTTAGTACAGGTGACTCAAGCATGACCACAATAAACCAAACTGATCTAATGTATTCAAATAATAATTCCCTTAGAGTGTCCCATGACTGAAGTCACATATCATATCATCATACTGGGGATTATTTTATCTGCCTAATAGGGAAGTACAATCCTTAGATGTCATAATCATAGCAACACTTTGTGACCTCAGCAGCAATGTCCATGCAGACCACCACAGATTAGCCATACTTGTACCAACACTACGAGATACAGTAGCTAAGTTTTTTTTTTCTAGTCATGTGATGTCTTCTACATGTTTACCTGTACCTACAAAAATAAACAGCCAACCTGTGAAAAAATAGTGAGGCCTTAAAAGTCCTGAGTGAAAAAAGGTGTGAAATCAGAGGTGGCGGCCAAGAAATGGCTACAATAATGTCTATGCTAATAAATGACTGTGTTATTAAAGTCCGTTAGCAATAACATACACCTTTGATTTCACAACTTTTTCACCCAGGTTTTTTAAGGATATACCTTTTTTTTTTACAGTTTGGCTGTTTTGTGTGGATTTCACTTCTTTTTGTATTTTATAAGGTCCCAAAACCAGCTTATGGCTGACTTTGAGGTTTGTTTTTACTCACATTTCTTTCTTATACTTAGCTAGCTACATGCAAGATTCCATGAACATAAAACTCTTATACTGATCAGTATATTATACCATTAACCACTAATCTCAACGTTTGTTGTATTAAAGCTTTGTCTCAAACTATAAAACTTCATGGTATATACAGCTTTGTAACAAGCAATGCACAGATCAGAGATTGCTGTGACTTCTCACTGAGTTATGTACTATAGTGATTTGATTATGAACCGATTAACTATGATGGTCAGTTATTGTTGTTATGAAAACAACAAAGTCTCAAAATGATGGTTAAATAACAATCTACTGTATTCACTACTAGCAGCTAACTCAGTAATTCACAGCTTGTAGCTATATTAGAGCATGAAGTACTCCATGCAACACTATGACAATAGTTAGTACCTAACTCATAAGGAAATGAATATCTTAAGTCAATCAGTGAATTCTGAATTGTAAACTCACAACACAATCGGTAGGTACGTAGGTATAGCTAGTTAACTTACTATATCTATACGTACCTGACGCTGTATGGTTGAACCGGCTAATGCCTGTAGATAGACCTGCTGTTCGTGCGTTTACTTGATTGATACTAAATCAGTTTTCTCCACCTATCATCTGCTTACCCTCGACCTTACTGAGTTTCACGGTTCAATGGTTCACTGAACCAAGTGATCAAGAAACCGAAATGGGTAATGAACGCAGCTAGTATCGGGCGGCTAGTACAACCTTCTACTTTGCCAAACGAGTCAATATACTGCGAGAAAAATACTCCAGTAATCTCGTGCCCAAACGTTGTTTCCCCGGAGTGGCGCTTACCGATTAGAGATTATTATAAGCACCACCAGGCGCTTATAATTTCTAATAAATAAGCGCCATTCCCTAAGGAAATTTCGTATGGGTAGCCTCGCCTAAAACCTAAGCCCTAGGCTCTCGGTTAGGAAGAAAAAAATTTCGATGATTCGAGGTAACCATTATAGGAGTTCTTTCGGTGGTTCGGAAGGAATCGAGATAAGACTGACCAAGTGTGTAGCTGAAAAACTGAATTCCAGGGGCGGATCTAGGACTGAGTGAGCTGGTAAGGGAAGGGACACAAACAAGTTCCCATTAAAAAGGGGAACCAACTACTAGCTGCAATCTGTTGTAGTTGATATACACAAAGCAGCAAATAATCACCTCTCAGCAGTGTTTCACTGTTGAATTGTGCCATTTAGGCCATTTCAGAAGGTTGCGAAGTCTTAAAAGGTGCTACAAAAGCTAAAACACTTGTCACATGATAATTATTTCTAGAGGTGCTTAAAACTCACGAAATTACTGTGTGACAGTTTGAGTTTAATTTCAGGTTAAATATGTAGTAGAGAGAGGTAATATGTCTGCTAATTGTGCTACAAAGTATTCATTTCTTGAGTAATAAGCTAATATTGGCCTAACTGGTATTATCAACTTGATAGCTATAGCTAGCTATTCTTTCTAAAAGGAAAGGGTAGAGGAGGGGGGGCATTTGCCCCAAATGCCACCATTGAATTTCATAATAAGGAATTTTAAATCGTTGCCCCTAGCAACCTGAATTTATTATTTTGTAGGTGTCAATGTCAAAAGTAATGTTTCCAATTTTTAAAAGGATAGCTATTATACCCCATATATATAGCCTAAATATTTCGAGGGGGGAAATTTTCGCTCATTTCACGGTTTTGGGTGTTAGCTATTAGTGAAAATTTTATCCTTGAAATATTTAGACCTCCATATAGTCTAATACATTTTGGAAGTGTTAGCAAATCTGCAAAACTTTTATTTTTAGCAAAATAGATGAATTTCATAATAAGGAATTTTAAACCGTTGCCCCTAGCAACCTAAAATTTATATTATTTTGTAGGTCTGGATGTCAAAAGTAACAACTCCAATTTTAAAAGGATAGCATATATAGGTCATGAGTTATGACATTTCAAAGTTTGCAGTTTTCCCATACATTATCTATGGGAGGGGGTAACAGTTGCCCCTTCTGGGCGATCACATAGATAATGTATGGGAAAACCACAAATTTCAAAATGTCATATCTCATGATCTATATACTCTATCATTTTAAAATTTGGAGAGGTTAATTGTGAGATTCACACCTACAAATAATGTTAAATTGAGAATTGACATTAATTGTGACTGAATTTGACAAAACAAGGCTTCAACGCACAAAGCTTTGTTAGGAGATATGGCAATTTTAAGGAATCATTGTGTAATAACTTCCCAGTGCCTACAGCTGTGCAAACAAGATTTGCACCAATTGTTCATCTATTCACTAACTATCACTGAGTGAGTGTATACAATTCTGATACCCAAAATTTGCCCTGTTTTGGGCAGCTTTTTTCGAGCGGGTAATAATATCACAGGTGGTAGTAATAGGGTGGGAGTGTGGGGGTGGACGGTGGTAGTAATAGGGTGGGGGTGGACGGTGGTAGTAATAGGGTTGGAGGGTGGGGGTGGACAGTGGTAGTAATAGGGTGGGAGGGTGGGGGTGGACGGTGGTAGTAATATGGTGGGAGGGTGGGGTGGACGGTGGTCTTAATATAGGGGCATAAAATGAAGTAAGAAAACGATTGGAATCCAGAGGCCAAGTTTGGGCTCTCCATGGCCCTCAAATTACTCCAAATTGACTGGGAACACTATTGGCGAGCTCTCTGTGAAATCCCAGCTCACTACACACCATTATCACAAAGCCATGGCCATTTAATGGCGCCAATCTCCCACTCGTGGCTTTGACAGGGTCGGAAGAATGCTGCTACAGAAACCAGACTTGCCAGTGCTGAAGGAAGTACAGTGTGAAATATGATAGTGTATTAGACCAGCAATCCATTTCTGGTAAAATCGTAAGTTTGATTTTGTGTGTGTGGAAGCCTTGTTATATGAAATCCGGTCACAATTGAATTTGTCATTTTCCCATACATTATTTATGTGATTGCCCAGAAGGGGCAACTGTTTCCCCCTCTTATAGACAATGTATGGAAAAGTGACAAACTTTGAAATGTTATATCTCATGACCTATATATGCTATCCTTTTAAAATTTGGAGATGTTACTATAGACATTTACCCCTACAAATATTGTAAAATTCAGGTTGCTAGGGGCAACTTTTGTTATTATGAAATTCATCCATTGCTCAACCTCAAAATATTTGTCCCTGGAAATATTTAGGCTATACCTACGGTAGCTAAGTCATGAGAATCAGTGAGATATGATATTTTAAAGTTTGCAGTTTCCCCATACATATCTATGGGAGGGGTAACAGTTATCTCTTCTGGGCAATCACATGGATAATGCATGGGAAAGCCAGAAATTTCAAATGTCATATCTCATGATCTATATACTCTATCGTTTTAAAATTTGGAGATTCTACCATAGACATTTACCCCTACAAATATTGTAAAATTCAGGTTGCTAGGGGAAACTTTTGTTATTATGAAATTCATCCATTGAGCGATGAAGTTTCGTGAATAAAGGCTAGTTGTTAGCTATACCATAGATTATATATTCGCTCCCCTGGCTATAATCTATTAATATACAGTTTCAATTTACATTACAATGAAGTACATCATAATGGCTTTTTGGGAATGTGTTGGTTAGCAAACTAATAAGTACTGTATTATAATTATAACTGTTATGGCTTTTTTTGTAGGAGAAGGGTCTGGTGGATTCTCAGATAGATTCAGATAAATGCAGCATGGAACTTTGGTACTGATAAAGTAAAAACAAACAACTCTCAGATACTACAGCCTTGTTAACTGTATAGTTAGATGTTAAGAAATTAACTGTGTGCTTAAGTGCGTTAACCCAAGTATCAATGTACTGAAAATACCCACTATAATATTAAACTATTTGATAGAAGTTGTTCTCAGAAAGTGATTAGTATAATTATGGTAGGATGTTTGGAACAATGGTAAGATAACAGTGCACAGGTCAAGAAAACACACTGGAAACTTCTTGAAAAATAAAACATTATGATGAATGTTCTATTAGATTAGTTGACTGTTCTATTAGAATATTTCGATTTTTAGCAGCTTTTAGGATAAGTCTCACACCAAGGGTAACCATAATTTGAACCCCTCTTAGTAACTCTAAGTATAAAGATTAGCCATTTTCCTTCTATTTTCATTTTTCATTGCCCATGCATACGTATAAAATGCAATTGCATCTATTCTGCAACTTCTAGAAGCTTTCTAGCTTGCACATGATAAAATTTTGGAGGGGAGTGCTTCAGCACCCCACCTAAATCTGCCCTTGTAGCTATATAGTGTATATATGGCTACTTTGCGTTAACATCTCATTAATACCAAATCATAATTTTGTTAGTCTCATAGGTATCTTGATCATGTAGGTTACGCTAAAGTAAAAAAAAAATTAAACGAGTCATAATTTTACAGGTCATTTCAAAGAGATTTGAAAAAGCTATAGTGTATTTCATGTGTTGGTCATCTATTGATCATGAGATCATATTTTTTGTGAGAATGTGATGTTAGCCTTACATGAGACATACTCGAAAGTTGTCATGAAGTATATTTGAAACCTAAATAATGTGCAGTGGTCACTATAATGAGGTGGTATTTTCATTAAGGTGGTCTTATCATAGAGGTAGTCTTGTAAGAGGTGAGTACTATTAGTTATTTTACAAGTAGAAATTTTCAGCTTTACATGTGGCCTAATTTTGGAAAATCATCCTTTCTCTGCATTGTTCAAATTTGCATTTATCTATCTTGTGTTAAACTATTATATAGCTTGATATCTTTAAACATTTCCGTTCAGCACCAATTTATTGTCTAATACATTATAAAATACATATTGAGTTCTACGTGTAATAAACTGTGGTAAATGTGTCCCAGTCTGGGAAAACCAGGCTTATCACTTAGTATTTAAAAACCAGTATCGACAAACACCTGATTTAAGTATTTAGTATGTTGTATATAGCTCGCCAATGGTTGAAGCTACGTATACCAAATTTTCACACATTTTACACCAATTCCTTACCTTCCACAGCATCCACTGTGTAAGTAGCCTACAGCTAAGTTTCCCACCATTTTAGATAGCTTTTAAACCGAGGTTAACATTATCAGGCGAGCTGCAAAATGGGTGGGAGGCGGGGGGGGGCCTGGAAGGCTGGCAAGATGGTGTTCAAAAATTGAAAAGGGATGAATTAGGCCAACTTTTGGGCCATTGGGGTCTCAAAATTGGCTAAAATGAAAGGAAATTTACAGCAGAGGTACAGTACTTATTCAACACCACAGAGCTGTACAGCCACATACAGTCATCGATCCCCAGGCTGACCAGAGCTCCATTAAGGCCCCACACCGCACGTATGGATCGCCACTGGGCTTGGGAAAAGCAGTCAGCAAAACCAGACCACTCAAGTCTAGCTGATTTTGATTGTGGAATTAGATAGTTTATTCATGTAGCTTGTGTCCTGGGTGAAAAATCGAATCTGCTGACATGGGCGATAAGACCGGTTTTCTCAGACTTGGTCACATATTCAGGTGTAAGCTAACTCTATGTCAAATATGTGGTCCAATTTTGGAAAACCATCCTCTTTGGCACATTGGTCAATTTTCTCTTTTGTAGCTAAAATGAGGCACTGGGTGTTTATCCATCTTGTGTTTAATGCATTGAATTCTGTGAGTTATTAATATCTAATCCAAAACAGCCAAACTGTAAAAAAAGTGTGCGGCCCTCAGAAAGGCTATAGTGAAAAAAGATGTGAAATCCAAGGTGGCGGCCAAGAAATGGCTGTGATGGTAGGTTAATGGTAAACATTTTGATAATGACAATTCAGGTAAATTTTGTGAAGCAGCACAAAAATTCACCTATATTGTCGTTATTAAAATTTTTACCATTAACCTACCATCACAGCCATTTCTTGGCCGCCATGTTGGATTTCACATATTTTTTCACTATAGCCTTTCTGAGGGCCGCACACTTTTTTTACAGATTGGCTGTTTTGGATTAGATTTCATTTCTTTTTGTATTTGTATACCCCAAAGCCGGCCTATGGCCAGCTTTAGGACTTTTTTAACCTATGTTTTTTTTCTTTACTACAGAAAGAAGAAAAGATGAAGTAGATGTACTTTAAATATTTTATCAGTAAATGTACAAATTATATATATGTGACCGGATTTGCGAAAAGGGGTCTTCCACACACATCCAATTTACGAACTTTGGCAGTTCATAATGTCAGATAGGAAAATAGCATTGCCTTGAAATTTGGACAGTGGTGAGTAACAACATAGGTTAATACATGAACAAAATTTCAGGTTAGAATCGTCTTTGAGCACAAAGGTATGGTCATTCAAGTTCATAGAATTGGATGTGTGTGGAAGACCCTTTTTCACAAATCCGGTCACATATAATACATATGTGACCGGATTTGCGAAAAGGGGCCTTCCACACATCCAATTTGCCAACTTTGACAATTGATAACTTCAGATTGGAAAGAGCTATTGCCTTGAAATTTGAGCAGTGGTGATTTCTTTGCAGCTGAACTCTCTACAGGATGGTTTCTTTGTAGCTGAACTCTCTACAAGGTAATTTCTTCTAGCTGATCTCTCTACAGGGAGATTTGTTTGTAGCTGAACTATCTACAAGGTAACTTCTTCTAGCTGATCTTTCTACAGGGTGATTTGTTTGTAGCTGAATTCTGTACAGGTGATTTGTTTCCAGCTGAGCTCTTTACAGAATGGTTTCTTTGTAGCTGAACTCTCTAAAAGGTAACTTCTTCTAACTGATCTTTCTACAGGGTGATTTGTTTGTAGCTGAACTATCTACAAGGTAATATCTTCTAGCTGATCTCTCTACAGGGTGATTTGTTTGAAGCTGAATTCTGTACAGGTGATTTGTTTGCAGCTGAACTCTTTACAGAATGGTTTCTTTGTAGCTGAACTCTCTACAAGGTAATTTCTTATAGCTGATCTCGCTACAGGGAGATTTGTTTGTAGCTGAACTCTCTACAAGGTAACTTTTCTAGCTGATCTCTCTACAGGGTGATTTGTTTGTAGCTGAATTCTGTACAGGTGATTTGTTTGCAGCTGAGCTCTTTACGGTTTCTTTGTAGCAGAACTCTCTACAAAGTAACTTCTTCTAACTGATCTTTCTACATGGTGATTTGTTTGTAGCTGAACTATCTACAAGGTAATTTCTTCTAGCTGATCTTTCTACAGGGTGATTTGTTTGTAGCTGAATTCTGTACAGGTGATTTGTTTGCAGCTGAGCTCTTTACAGAATGGTTTCTTTGTAGCTGAACTCTCTACAAGGTAACTTTTCTAGCTGATGTCTCTACAAGGTGACTAGTTTGTAGCTGAACTCTCTACATGGTGGTTTCTTTGTAACTGAACTTTCTACAAGGTGACTTCTTCTAGCTGATCTTTCAATAGGATGATTTGTTTGTAACTTCACTCTCTACAAGGTAACTTCTTCTAGCTGATCTCTCTACAGGGAGATTTGTTTGTAGCTGAACTCTCTACAGGTGATTTGTTTGAAGCTGAACTTTCTAAATGATGGTTTCTTTGTAGCTGAACTCTCTACAAGTTAACTTCTTCTAGCTGATCTCTCTACAGGGTGATTTGTTTGTAGCTGAATTCTGTACAGGTGATTTGTTTGCAGTTGAGCTCTTTACAGAATGGTTTCTTTGTAGCTGAACTATCTACAAGGTAACTTCTTCTAACTGATCTTTCTACAGAGCAATTTGCTTGTGGCAGAATTTTATACAGGGTGATTTCTTTGCAGCTGAACTCTCTACATGGTGGTTTCTTTGTAGCTGAACTCTCTACAAGGTAACTTCTTCTAGCTGATCTCTCTACAAGGAGATCTGTTTGTAGCTGAACTATCTACAAGGTAACTTCTTCTAACTGATCTTTCTACAGAGCAATTTGCTTGTGGCAGAATTTTATACAGGGTGATTTCTTTGCAGCTGAACTCTCTACATGGTGGTTTCTTTGTAGCTGAACTCTCTACAAGGTAACTTCTTCTAGCTGATCTCTCTACAGGGTGATTTGTTTGTAGCTGAACGATCTACAAGGTAACTTCTTCTAGCTGATCTCTCTACAGGGTGATTTGTTTGTAGCTGAATTCTGTACAGGTGATTTGTTTGCAGCTGAGCTCTTTGCAGAATGGTTTCTTTGTAGCTGAACTCTCTAAAAGGTAACTTCTTCTAACTGATCTTTCTACAGGGCAATTTGTTTGCAGCTGAACTCTCTTCATGATGGTTTCTTTGTAGCTGAACTATGTACAAGGTAATTTCTTCCTGCTGACCTATCTACAGGGTGATTTGTTTGTAGCTGAATTCTGTACAGGTGATTTGTTTGCAGCTGAGCTCTAAACAGAATGGTTTCTTTGTAGCTGAACTCTCTACAAGGTAACTTCTTCTAGCTGATGTCTCTACAAGGTGACTAGTTTGTAGCTGAACACTCTACATGGTGGTTTCTTTGTAACTGAACTCTCTACAAGGTGACCTCTTCTAGCTGATCTTTCTACAGGGTGATTGGTTTGAAGCTGAACTTTCTACAAGGTGACTTCTTCTAGCTGATCTTTCTACAGGGTGATTTGTTTTTAGTTGAACTCTCTACAAGGTAACTTCTTCTAGCTGATCTCTCTACAGGGAGATTTGTTTGTAGCTGAACTCTCTACAGGTGATTTGTTTGAAGCTGAACTCTCTAAATGATGGTTTCTTTGTAGCTGAACTCTCTATAAGCAAACTTCTTCTAGCTGATCTCTCTACAGGGTGATTTGCTTGTAGCTGAACTATCTACAAGATAACTTCTTCTAGCTGATCTCTCTACATGGTGATTTGTTTGTAGCTGAATTCTGTATAGGTGTTTTTTTTTGCAGCTGAGCTCTTTAAATAATGGTTTCTTTGTAGCTGAACTCTCTTAAGGTAACTTCTTCTAGCTGATGTCTTTATAGGATCACTAGTTTGTAGCTAAATTCTCTACATGGTGGTTTCTTTGTAACTGAATTCTCTACAAGGTAACTTTTTCTAGCTCATCTTTCTACAGGGTGATTTATTTGTAGCTGAATTCTGTACAGGTGATTTGTTTGCAGCTGAGCTCTTTAAAGAATGGTTTCTTTGTAGCTGAACTCTCTACAAGGTAACTTCTTCTAGCTGATGTCTCTACAAAGTCACTAGTTTGTAGCTGAGCTCTCTACATGGTGGTTTCTTTGTAACTGAACTCTCTACAAGGTGACCTCTTCTTGCTGATCTTTCTACAGGGTGATTGGTTTGAAGCTGAACTCTCTACAAGGTAACTTCTTCTAGCTGATCTCTCTACAGGGAGATTTTTTTGTAGCTGAACTCTCTACATGATGGCTTCTTTGTAGCTGAACTCTCTACAAGGTAACTTCTTCTAGCTAATCTCTCTACAGGGAGATTTGTTTGTAGCTGAACTCTCTACATGATGGTTTCTTTGTAGCTGAACTCTCTGCAAGGTAACTTCTTCTATTGATCTCTCCACCGGGCGATTTGTTTGTAGCTGAACTCTCTACATGGTGGTTTCTTTGTAGCTGAACTCTACAAGGTGATTTTTTCTAGCTGAACTATCCATTTCCATAGTTGCATGAACTCCCTACAAGGTAACTTCTTCTAGCTGATCTCTCTACAGGGTGACTTGTGTGTAGCTGATCTCTATACAGGTTTCTTGTTTCTAGCTGATCTCTTGAATTCTCTTCAGGGTGACTGCTCAATTAGGATGACTGCTCTATTAGAGTATCTCGATCTCGCACTTGCTGCACCAAGTTGGATTTCGTGTTATAACTCCGTGGCTTTAAATCTGATTCTTCTACACCATTGATGAGCCTTTCTAAGATGATTACTCCATCTGTACAACGATTTTCAAAGCATTACCCCAAACGGTTTATTTGGTAGGTGTGGCAAGCAGTGGTTTTTTTTTATTAGCTGATCTCGATTGCGTAATTGTTACACACTGTTGGTTTTTTCGTTGTATTTTCCTGTTTTTTAGCTCGATTTTTTCAAACCACAAAAGGTTTGAAGTTCAATAGTTAACCTATTCACCCACCGATTTTCAGCTTCTTCCCATAAGCGGTTTACCCTGTAGGCGTGACAACATATTGGTGTTATTTTTCGTGAATAATCGCTCATAACTCTTTGCCTGTTTATGGTATTCCAGCCAAAGTTGGTACCAAGATGCGCCTTTATATCCCCCTTCTGTGTGCCAAATTTCAAGGCAATCGGATTTGGCGTTTGAGTGTTATAGCAGTTTTTGTAAGTGTGCGACAAGAAAAAGAAAAATAAGAAGAAAAAACGAAGAAACTGAGTCAATTTTTGAAGTCGCATATCTCGGGAACGCGCTAAGCGATTTCGCTCAAATTTGGAATGTGGAGTGCTGCAGTTGGAGGGCATTTCCACAGCAAAAATCGTCTTGCTTCATCAAGGAAGCACAGAGCTACGGAGGTGCGAAAATTGCGTTTTCTTTCTTTCTGTCAATATACTCACGGGAGTTACGCGCCGGCTTCTTGGACCGCACGACACACTACCGTGTGTCTTGATTAAGTGTAAAAGATTGTGACAAATCATTTTGTTTCCATTTCTACTGTCTAAAAGTATTATAAAGAGACTTCTGATAGTTAAATGAAGTGTTCCTGGTCCTTTTCTTTAATTGCCATGTATCATTGTTAGGGTCCGCAATGAAAAAAAATCGATAACCACGAAATTGCCTTCCTACTATTTCAACCTGTAGGGCACATTAAAGTATTTTTCTACGTACCAATAAAACTTATTTATTTCTCTCCATACGACGGGAATCGCGATTCTTTTATGCTGGAAATCGTGAAAAATTGCGAGCTCTCTGGATGAAGCATGGGTTCTTTCCCATACTTGGCATATAATATTATAGTCCAGGTCTATACCTGATTATAACCCACAGCAGAAATAAATCGATTTGCTACTGTGGATTTGGTACGGAGCTACTCTTTGCCGAAAATCGGCTGAAAATCACGTATTTTTGGATTCCGAGCAACCCAGCACTCAACAAAAGGAAAGCCCACAAACCTTCACTATACAGCAATATTATTTGGTTATCACTTCATGCACAGCGCAAGTTTTATATGGATCTGAACTTTCCTTCCATCAAATTAAGTGGCATGAAATTTCTTCCTAGCGCGTCTGAGACTAAAATGGGAGGCGTGGCTGTAATAACTCCAAATTTTAGTTTCTCGAGCAAGTGATTTAGGCTTCAATATTATGTTGTGACCACCCAATGGTATTAGCATAGATAATAGAGTAAAGGGATAGGAAACGCAATAACGTGACGTCACAAAATACGTACATTTCTATTGGAATTCCGTGTAGTACGTCACGAACATACTCGTTACGCTTGCTGCGCTTGTATCAAAGAGAAACAAATTGTTGTAACGACAGAATTTTGTAACCAACGACTGTGAAACTTCGCTACAGTGAACTCAAGTAAGTAATCGAGGGAAATAGGATGGTACCAACCCTCAAGGAAGTTATACGCAAAAGTAAAGGAGATTGAAAGTGAAAAAAACGGCCCAAAAATTACTTTAAACCACTTTACTTTCTTCGTAAATATATTCTATCCTTTTAACTGTGATAAACCTATTCCTTACCATTTAACAGAGGGAACCAGAGGAAATATCGGAGCAAAACAGGAACTGTTGCTTGAAGAAACGACTAAGTATCTTCCATTTTTAACCAAAAGTTTTAACCACCTTGCAGTACAACGCAACGGTAAAAGACTGTGTTGGTGACACGCCTAGCTTACCACAAGATTCGAAAGTGGAACCGGCTATAAAAGAAGCGGTATGGACGAGGCATGAAGGTACGATGAGCGAAAGTGTGACAGCGTGTAACAATCACGGTTAATGCGATACGCTTTGTTACAAAATCTACGGTCTGCTGGATGTAACCAGCACTGAGTGCTGTCTTTCCAGTATCTAATCATAATCATAATCATAGTCTGAATTCTCTCGCCAAAATCTCTCACATAGGCCTAAATACTTACTGTAGTCTGTTGGATTACTATTTACGCTGCTTAGAACACTAATTCTCACAAAACTGTCTTGTCCTTTCAAGTCACGCGTAACGGAAATCAAACCGGAAATCGCTTGCGTTTCCTATCCCTTTACTCTATTATCTATGGTATTAGTTTCCAACCAGAAATGGATCACGTGATTATGGATTGATTTTTCATTTGCATTATAGCTATACATGGTTAGCTATGTAGTGGTATAATCCAGGTAAAATTTCACTAGTATTTTTATCAACATTTGACTGAGACACCACTGGTGAAGCATAGAGTAAGGCATAGTAAAACTCGGGTCCTACCAAAAATGGCAGGGTCATTTGTATGAAAGATCAAGATACTCTAATAGAGCAGTCATGCAAACAGTCTCCAGTCTCTCTACTATTCTGTTCTCTTTAGTAAAAAAACGAAATCCATAAACAGGAAGAATTGAATATCAGGGTAAAAGTGCAATTGGAAAGAAACCTCAATAGCATCAGATTACTGGTTGGGGCACACCATAAATGAATCCACATTATGAGTGCATGGCTATACCCATAGCTAATATATATTTATATAGACAAGATTAGGAAATAAGAATAATTATGCTGCTAGCATTTCAGTTCACTACAATAGTTACAGAGGCATTTAAAAAATAAATGTTGGTAAGTTTTGTACATTCAATAATTGTAATGATTTGTATAGGTCCTTCTAGTATACTGCTAAGCAAAAATTCATCACACAAACTGTCTGTCAAATTATAATGGTAGAAATATCAATCTATTGTGCAAAATTGTAATTTTCCTGTGCCTTAATTATACTCCCTGGTGGAGGCTCTGTACAGTAATAAATTACAATATATAATTATAATTTTAATGGTACAAATACATAACTACACTGTTAAAAATAAGGAGTAACTGTTACTCCCCTAGGGGAGTTCCCAGTGTAGGGAGGATTTAACACCCCTATATTTTTGTGGAGAGTAACTAACACCCTGCAAAGGAGTAACAGGAACCCTTTGAAAAATCTATTGTAGGGAGTTTTAGTTACTCTAGGAGAGTTCACATAAGCATGCAAGGTGTTTCCTTTACTCCATGAAATTCTACAAATGACTCCATATAAAATCTCAAATGATGTTAAAGACATACAGCAAAACTGTAACAAAATATTTACAATATCCAGCTTTATAATATTGGAAAGTCACTCAAGAGATCAGCAGCAAGGCTTCATTTCATCATCAGCAAACGACGCTTCACTGCCACTTCACTGCCACTTCACTGCCACTTCACTGGAGTTACTGCCTGTTACATGACATGTCATCAGCTGTAGTAAATAGCAGTATAGTAAAGAAATATCCAACAATCACACACATGTTACCTGTATGGCTGAAGGTACATCACACGCAGTTTCCAACAAAGTTGTAAAAACAATTCTGCCAGACCAGCAGCATTGGTAGTGTAAACTAAAATAAGCACAGTTGCTATCATGCAAAACAGCACATTTTTGCTACCTGGAGTTCATCATTTTGTTTGTCTACTTGTTCACTGATTTCTTGCGGCACCTGTAATATATGTTTACAAATTGATGCACAGTTACTGTATGTTAACACACTTACTAGATGTTGTTTAAATTCTATGTTCTCAGTGACATTGAGACATCCGTGCTAAAAAAGTAAATATGTACTTACGTAACTATAAACATTATCTCCTTACAGGTCTTGGAAACTGAGTTGATGAAGTCGAAGACACACAATGTACATTGTATCATAAAGATTCTTGTTAACTGCAGACAATATATCTTACTAGTTAATTCCAGTGAATCTGCATGTAATTATGTAAAGACACTGACAATGATACAGGCTACTGACCTTACCAGCAATATCATTGTGTCCGGCTGCTAACGTCAACTGAAAGCAGACGGACATGATATGTACGCCATGTTTAAGCTAGGTGGCTTTCCTCTCCTCCCTCAAGTCTTCAACTTCTTACACACTGAATACTAGTAGCTAGCGGTGAGTGGGCTGAATACTGTACGTACTAGTCAGTGATACGGCTGAGTCCGCCGAATTTTATTCTCTTTCCCTGAGTCTTGAACTATTTCTGCTGTGTCACGATAAGGCGCCTAAACCCTCACGAGCAGTGGTGACTTCCGTTGGAGCCAGTTTAATAAACCCGGCTTGTCACACGAGACGACTCAGATATGAGCTCAAACGTGCCTGAAGAAAGAATGAACGAGATAGTGAACGTCCAGTAATTATTCACGAACAAGTAAACACTTTAGTATCACCTTTTAAGCACTACAATTCCTCAGAGAAACAAACCGCTTTCAACTACTCAACACGGTTCTGTTGTTAAAGAAGCCGTTTCTATGGTAAAACTCTTCATTCTAAATAATGCGCTTGTAATAGAAATGGTATTTAATAATTATACATACGTATTTCAAAATATTCTTGACTCTTGAGTAACAATGCGTCCTCCTGCTTTCGTACTGTCTGTTTCCTTCACTATGTCTTGGTTAGTCTGTAAAATGAAATGGCTGCCATTGAAAAGGAAACCTAAATAATTACCAATACAGATATATAATTCCTCCAACTAGAACACTTGCTTACCAACAGAGTTACTTTCCAAGAACTATCAAGCAATGGAATAACCTCCCTAATCACATCATCGATACAGAGTCACTAGAACAGTTTAATAATTGTATTTTTGGACTAGATTTGTTGTAATTAACCCCCCTTTTTGTTTTGAGGGTCCCCCCCCCTCCTGGATGTAACCAGCACTGAGTGCTGTCTTTCCAGTATCTAATCATAATCATAATAATCATAATTACTTTCCTTTTTACATTGAGTGGCTAGAATTGAACTGGCCAGTTAATGGAGAAAATATCATAGTGAGACAGCTATAAGTGGCTCATCATTCAGTTCCTCGGCAGCCATGTGGCTTCAGTAGCTAGCTATATATACTGGCTCACTGAGTTCACCTTAGTTACTAGCTAGCTGGTAATGGGAACTCTTCAGTTTGGTGCTTTCACTTACTTGGAGTTCTCTTTACCCTTAGTGGGTTACTGTTACTCTCCTAGTAATCCGAACTCCCCTTTTAGAGTAAAATATTTTACTCTCATAGTTACTGTTACTCCCCTGTTTTAACAGTGTATATAATTATATTTTAATTAATTTTGCAAGCTTTTAAATTTCTGTTTTGCTTCTAGGATGTGCATGCAATTTTATGTTGATATATAGACTGTGTATGGTATAATATATTTGGTAACATATTGTAGGTGTGAGATGTAGACATTTACCTTTTTATAATGAGTCATAAGTTTAAGGACTTATGATACTCGGTATAACATGCAGTTTCAATGGCCTATGTCTTCCCACTATGGATCTATTACCTTAAATGTGACTTTAAAAAGTGATTTCTAAAGTACATGTAATTTTCTTCAATGACTTATAAACCTCACATATATCCAGGAATTAGGGGCGGATCCAGAGTCTGGAAAGAGGGGGGGAACCTTGCTGAAAAAAGTTGAAGAGCAAAAAAAAAGGTCACACAAGAGAATCCATGCAAACTGCTCCTGCAAAAACGTAAGAATGAAATCCGATGTTCCATTCCGCTTCGGATTTGTATTAAGCGAGTTGTGGAAGCCAAACAAAACCAGGAGCTGTGGGAAAGAAGCCACACGAAACCAGGGGAATCCATGCAAACTGCTCCTGCACAAAAGTAAGAATGAAATCCGATGTTCCGCTCTGCTTCGGATTTACTTAGCAAACTACGAAGTTAGCAAAACTTCATAAACTTAGCAACACACCAACTACAAAAACAAGTTAAGCATACAGATGCTCCTGGTTTTGTGGGGTTTCACACCAGATAGAGCTTTGACAGTTGCTCCTGGTTTTGTAGGGTTTCATTTAATAGTTATGCCTTGGCTTTACTCCTGGCTTTATATGGCTTCGCAATTCCTCTCAGTTTTGTGAGGCTATGCTCCTACATGCCTGCTGAACTTCTGTTTCTTTCTCCCACTATTTTTTGGTGATTTCAGAACTTATCACTCTACACCAATCTGTAATTTAAAATCAGATTTTGCAGCTCTCGTCTGATTTTGTGAAATCTTTAGAAATCCGTGAAATCTTGGGAAATTTGTTCAAGATTTTGAAATCCGTACCCCTTTTTCGTGAGTTGGTGACCCCTCGGTATGTTATGTAAAATAAAATCCTATTTATAGCTTCATAAGTAAGCTACACTGCCTCATGAACATTGTGACTGCTTTATTAGAGTATCTCGATCTTGTATGCAATTTCTTGAAGGTGGGGGGGGGGGGGGGGCATTTTCCCCAAATGCCCCATCCTGGATCCGCCATTGGAAATGGCTATACGCATGCATAGACAGCTCTACAAAGTGCATGTTATACATATATTATAGAGCACTCAGTACATTGTGGCTGTCAGTATAAC
This sequence comes from Dysidea avara, assembly GCF_963678975.1. Lineage (NCBI taxonomy): Eukaryota > Metazoa > Porifera > Demospongiae > Dictyoceratida > Dysideidae > Dysidea > Dysidea avara. The sequence goes on from NC_089273.1 coordinate 13,440,516, forward strand.
AGTTATCCAACAGGCCTTTGGTGCGGTTTCTGACGGTAAAGCCAAAAATAAGCAATACCCTTCAGCTATGGGTGAAAACCTTAAATTTCTTGTTTGTTAAAGGTTCATATATGTGACCGGATTTGCAAAAAGGGGTCTTCCACACACATCCAATTTACCAACTTTGACGATTAATAACGTCATATAGGAAAAAGCTATTGACTTGACATTTGGTCAGTAGTGAGCACCAACATAGCTTAATGGATGGAGAAACTTTCAGGTTTATATGTTAGCTGAACATAAGTTATGGCCTACCAAGTTCATAGAATTGAATGTGCGTGGAAGACCCCTTTTCGCAAATCCAGTCACATATATATTATAGCACAGAATAACTGCCTGCAGCCTGGTGTGAAAAATAAGATTGAGGACATACCTCCCTAACTTTTAAGAACAACAAAATAGGTAAACTTATATGCCACTGATGTAAATGATTTTTGTTGCCTCTAAAAAAATATGTAGTATGCAATACTCTTTGTCAGCTGTCTGCTTCAAATCCGTTAAAATACCACGACTGTTTGCATGACTGCTCTATTAGAGTATCTTGATCTTGCATACAAACAACCCTGCCATTTTTGGTAGGACCCGAGTTTTACTATGCCTATAACTCTATGCTTCACCAGTGGTGTCGCAGTAAAATGTTGATAAAAATACTAGTGAGGTTTTACCTGGATTATACTACTACATAGCTAACTATGTATAGCTATAATGCAAATGAAAAATCAATCCATAATCACGTGATCCATTTCTGGCTGGAAACTAATATCATTAGGTGGTCACAATATAATATTGAAATCTATATAACTTGCTCGAGAAACTAAAACTTGGAGTTATTGCAGCCACGCCTCCCATTTTAGTCTCAGACTCACTAGGAAGAAATTTCATGCCGCTTAATTTGATGGAAGGAAAGCTCAGATCTATATGAAGCTTGCGCTGTGAATGAAGTGATAACCAAACTATATTGCTGTATAGTGAAGGTTTGTGGGCTTTCCTTTTGTTGAGTGCTGGGTTGCTCGGAATCCTAAAAATACGTGATGTTCGGCCGATTTTCGGCAAAGAGTAGCTCCGTACCAAATCCACAGTAGCAAATCGATTTATTTCTGCTGTGGGTTATAATCAGGTATAGACCTGGACTATATATGCCAAGTATGGGAAGGAACCCATGCTTCATCCAGAGAGCGCGCAATTTTTCACGATTTGCACCATAAAACAATCGCGATTCCTGTCATATGGAGAAAGATAAATAAGTTTTATTGGTACGTACAAAAATACTTTGATATGCCATACAGGTTGAAATAGTAGGGGGTCAATTTCGTGATTATCGATTTTTTCATTGCGGACCCTATCATTGTCTAATTATTATTATTATTATCAAATTGTTTAAAGGGATACACAAAAGGCATGTGCCGTCTAAGACTTAGTTTTAACCATTCTAGCACCTGAACAAATCCCCCGGCCCATTTGTAAGTTAATTGGTGTCCCACGCATGGTGAAATCACTACATGGTCTGATAAAATCACCCATATCTCCTAGCAGGAAGAAGCTTTGGTTGTGAAATTTCACAGCAAGAAAGTTTAATAGTTGCTTTATCCAAATGTGCAAAAAAATTAATTAAAAAAATTACTGAAAATTTTCAATTGAGTTTTCCTGCAAATTTTGCATGTGCCCAAAAGGATGGTTTTCCAAAATTGGGTCACATATATCAAGCGTAAGGACCTACACCTGAATATATTAATCACCCAATCTGTAAGCTAACTGAACTGCATGTGAAATATACATGGTCTGATATAACCATCCATATCTCCTAGAAAAAACAATTTGGGTGTGAAACTCCACAGCAAAAAGATTTACCGTATAGCCTAAATATTTCGAGGCGGAAAAGTTTCACTTATTTCGCGGTTTAAGGGTTATCAGCAAAAGATTTATCCTTGAAATATTTAGACCTCCATATAGTGTAACACCTTTTGCAAATCCACGAAAAAATTATTTTTATCAACTTAACATTGCTCAACCTCGAAATATTTGCCCCTCAAAAATATTTAGGCTATACAGTAACAGTTGCTTTATGCAAATATGCAAAAATACGAATTTAAAATTGAGTTTTCCTATGGCTATATGTGTGGAAATCAATGGTTTTCCAATACATGGTCACATAGACTATCATATTATGTTTCTTGAACACTAAGTTACGGTCTTCTGAGTTCTTATAATTGGAAGTGTGTGGAAGACCCTTTTTTATCGTCACTATCAGAAAATATATCCCTCCTAGGGGTTTATATTTCATTTAATAATGTTATCACCATTTCTCATAATGCATTCCTGAGTACTGATAACAGTGCTACATGTATATGACATTCACTTTTTCTTCCCTTTATTAGGAGTGAGCGTAACTAGAGGTGTGAAAGGAAGAGATCTAGAAGTGAGTGTAAAGGGAAGAGATTTAGAGGTGAAAGTGGTATACAGTATAATACCACCACTTTCACACATTACTTCAAAAGGAAGAGGTCCTTTTCCTTTGAAGTGAGGTATGAAAGTGGTATATGCACTGCTTTGTTAGTGTAACGTGTTGTGACTGTTGTAGCAGAAGATATGCTCTATTATATATATGGCAGAAAGTCCCCCCATTACACTGCAAATTATACTGTATTATGCTTAGCCTACCATTATACTTGTCATCTCCTATTATGCCAGCATAATCAACACATGTCTACCTAATTTCTAAGGGGTCTTATAGCCTTTCAAAGTGTGACTACATACTTATAACTTCTCATGTTTTCACCTCAAAATTTCAGTACAGCAAGCAAAGCATTATGTTAGGGGTACAAATTCCTGTTGTTATATTTTTCAACAAGTTGTAACTATGGATTTCCAATGGGTATAAAACCCTTTTTCACAGGTGCTGTCACAAATTTCTTGGTGTATAACATTCCTAACTTGTGGCTTTATCCTTTGATATGAGGTGTGAATGATGAATGTATAGCAGATACACATATATTGTCTAAATGACTTTGGTCATTAGTTATACCATGACTTTAGCTACAGTCATTTCATTGTGCTCCATACAAGTAGTGAAGTGTCTTAAATTATTTCCCAAGTAGTTGTTTTAATGTTTGAGTTATATACTTACATTACAAAACCATATGAGTCATTATAGTTGCTGTGATGCATTCTCCTGTACAAAGTTAGGAGCAACTTCTTGTAGTTTAATGAGGCGATTAATCATCACCAGACCAATCTCTTCATCCTTCTGTCCAGACAAAAGGTAATTTAGAGTGGCGTCTATATCCCCTTCCTGTAGTGAGGTGTGAATTCGTTGGAGCACTTTAGTGTATATCTTGATAAACGGTAATGTCATTACGGTGATCTGATGATAGTCAGGTGTTATCATCTGCAACTCCTCAAGCTGTCCCATGATGAAATGTAGTAGTTTACCATCACAATGTGGAATAACTTTCTTTACCACGTTAACTGCATGTTGTGCTACCATTGCTATAGGATAAGTGTTTTTATAAGTTTCTATAGCTTGGACTAAGTAATGATAGTCTCCTTGAGTGAGACATCGTTGAACGTTTTGATTTAATCTTCTACTCAGTTTGTGAGAGTCTTTTAATGTTTTGTGGCAATCACTGATCAGTACTACAATATCATCACTGAAAGTAGGGAAAAATGTAGTAACATTTGATGAGGTCATTACAGCCTTTTGTATTCTCTGTAATATTACTATAGTACGGTGAGGATCAACTGTTATCCACATGTTTAAAGGTTTTAAATAGTAAGGCAATCTAAAATTTTCTATCTCATACGATTCACACTTCAAATAATCACTACCGCATACCCATACACCAGATTCAAGAAATGGTGAATTCTTCTTAAACTGATTTAGTAACTCATTACAGACCAATCTACTAGTATTTAATCCATCATGACATGGTGATAATGCAATCACTTCCTCACTGTCCATACACTCAATGATGTATTGACTGATGACAGCATGAACCTCCACACACGGTTGTGTGTCATTATGTGGAGGTATTACCATATCTGTAAACTGGACTAGGCCATAGGCCCACAATGTACTGATAATGTCTCTTGCTTCATATTCAGTAACATTCCACAAATAATGCAACACTGCTGTTAGTAATGAAGTACCAATCCCAGTCCATAACATTAAAGTCTTCAGTTTATTTAATGATGATTTTGCCACTAACTCTAAAGTCACTTCAATACATATTTTCACAGCATATTTACAACTTTTCTTAATGTTATTCTTGTCAAAAGCTGTTAGTCCCTTATTATGTAATTTAGCTTTTACAAAGTGAATTGCTTCACGATGGTATGCATGTTGTTTCAAATTATGAGACAATTGTCCTCTTATAGGGACAGAAGCAGTGGCCATAGGTGGACATCTTGAGCTAGTTCATCAAGTAAGCTTACATCGTCTTGTGACAGTTGACTGATATCAATCACTCCACAGGTCAGTAGAGAGATAGCTTCACTTTGTTCCATTGGACCCACAGTAACTACCTGTTTGGTAGGTATGTATTGTTCAATGTCATTCATCCTGGTAGTGAGGACTATTTTACAGTTACTAAATGCCTTCACTATTGGCTCAGCATCTTCAACATGCCACACATCATCAATAATGACAAGAAGATTTCGACAGTAAAGACTAGTTATTTGATTGAGCTCTTGTTCCGCATGATTGATGTCACCTTGTTTCAAGTATTGCCCAGTTAGTAAGTGATACAATTGGCTCAGTTTCATACTGGGATCAGTAGCTTGTGGTCCAAGTTCTACAAACACAAAACCATCTTTGAAATTCTCCTTTATCACGAGATCATGACATAAAGCAGTAACAATAGAAGTCTTGCCAAACCCACCAGATCCAGTAACTGTCAAACTCGTTCCATAATTATTAGAGTCAATGGTGGATTTAAGTAATTTAGTAACAATTTCATTTAATAAATGTTGTCGACGCACATAGTTGGGTGATAATGGTGGAGGTGATGGACATCTTATTCCTGTAGAGTAACATGTTATTTGATAAGAATGGCATTATTGTAGGATAAAATGAGATAGTCATCAGTAGATACATACTTCATATTGAAAGAAATAAGTGATTGAGCAAAGTACATGAAGTATTGTAACAAAACAAATTGTTTCTAATCTGTTTTTAGTAAAGATCCATATTATACAGTAGCATAAACAGGCTTTTCTCTCCATAAAAAAGGCATCCCCAAATGCCATCAATAAATCAGCTATGCTATATGTAAATTTACTTTCAAACACTATTTTTTTCTTTTGTTTTTTTGGATTCAACATTCTGTACAGCCTATGTATTTAAAATGCCATTCGAATTTACATAATGTCAGTCTATGTTTGAAGGCAAATGTATTGGTACTGGTTTGCTGGCTACAAAAACATGTAAATAATAGTCTTACTCATGTTTAAGAATGGTCAATCAACATTAGCAAATCATAGAATTACAATACCATATAAGAATTTCTGTTGGGTACTATATCCTTTTCAGCAAGGAAAACTCTGCAGCTACTATGCGAAGGCAACTACTGTATTATCCGAGGGTGTCTACTATGGGCTTGAATGGCACCAGCCCATGGGGTTTATAGCTATGGATTCACCTAAAGGGTAGAAACTTTGTGGAATTACTGAGAGCATTTTCGACAACTTTTGAGCATATTTGACTCAGGCATAGAGTCCCATAACTGTAGGAAGTGGGAAAGCCATGTCCCCTAATAATTTGGCTAGCTATTTCAAGTCATCTCTTAAGTATTCAACTGTCTACTTACCACCGACATTTCGGATAACCTATATTTCACCTTTCTATCCAATCAACAATCCATGAAGAATTTATGAAACTACGTATCACCTGTACATAGCGATTCCTCAGCAACACTTCTGAATCAGGTTGATGATTGTAATGAGCGTCTCTAAAATTAATTTTGGTAGTTTTTGTGACTGACATGGAAGTAAATGAATGTACTGTTGGAATATTTCAAACTCTTAAAGCATTAAAGTAGTAATTGAGCATTGCATCTACAGAAATAGTACGCACAGCCACTAATAATTCAGGTCACTGTTTATAGTTTGAAAGTTATTCAGCCTGCTTAATATACTCTACTCACTTACTTTCAAAGTTTGTGCATATTATTGTACGTATAATTGCTATATGTACCTCTTATGCATTTTAAGTAAAAGTTTCCACTTTACAACATTTTTCTCAGCTGTGCAATTTTCTCTACGTGTGTTTGAAACCATGAAGTATGTGCAAATGGTTCCATTTTCTGACATTCTGCCATACTTTAGCCTGAGAATTTGTACAGTATTCTTCAATGGTACATACCTGTACACACAGTAAACTTCATTGGCTGCGTTAATAACTATACACAAAAGGTATCTTATATTGGTCCACGTTGCAAACCTATTCATGCCAACTAAAATGTTATTAAGGTTACAAAATTGCTTTCTTCCAATGTAATGGTGTCACATATATGCAAGTACTTATGTACATAAGAACTACACATTGCTGTGTGAACATGATAAAGCAACTGTTTTTACAAAGGTTATAACTGAGTGTGTCAGAAATTGAATTTACAACATACATGAGGTATACATGAATCAATAGGATTCATGTTCACTTTTTATTTCATTAATATATATTAAACAAACTAACCATTTTCCAAACGTTTCTGCTCATGAGATAATTGTTCCTGTAGTTTCATTTTGGATGAAAAATATTCTGAGTACATGACAAAAATTACCCAATCATACTTCTGCATTAATAATAAAGCTGTATTATGTACGTATCTAGATTATAGTTAGATGATTAAAAAATATTTTATCATGGCATTATACTTTAAGTGCAGTGAAGACCTTATTAGGCACCGGCCGATTATGCCGGCATAATTTAAAGCATAATAGGTGACCAAAAGCATCAAGCATAATGCCAGCATAATAGGAACAATAGTTGAAAATTTAATTAAAATATGCAATACGCGCGCCTGAAAGAAACCAAATATTCACTGCCAATAGTATTATTAGTGCATTTCATATTTACAAACACGTAATATAACTTATTAACCGTTTCTTTGTTGGTTATTCACACTTTGCAGAAATAAGATCGAGATACTCTAATAGAGCAGTCACTTACTCTAATGCAGCAGTCAGGAAAGGCTGATATACTCTAATAAAACAGTCAGTTCTAGCGCATAATCTTGATTTTGAAAGCATAATTTTGAGCATAATAGGCTTAATTTTTGAGCAATGTTCAAAAGCATAATAGGTAAAATTTTGAGCATAATAGGCCGGAGCCTAGAACTTATTGTTAGATATAATTAGTTTGCCAAATGCACATTCTACAGAAACTTCTGCTGTATAATTAATTGTGTAGTTATAAACTTGCAAACCTTGTCTGGAATGTGATGTTATTGGTGTATTGATGTGTCTAACTTAGCCCTACCTGAGGAGTTTTTGGATGTCTGGTGTAGTGTTGTAGAATGATGTGATCCAGATGATGAGCTAATACCATTATTAGGTAGTGATATATTGGTAGCAGTTGTAGCATGTGCTGAAGAACTGAGAGCTTCCAAAAATTCTGTAGTAGGAGTAAAAGTCAGGTTGCAGGCTTTATTATATCATTAAGTACAGTAGTACTTAATAAGTAGGGATCAGTAAGAAATCATACGGCTTCACAATTTTTCACACTTTCAAAAAACAGCCTTGCAACGCTTGATTACCGTATAGTAAAAAACTTTGACGGTAGAAAAGTTTGGCGAATGCCCGCAGTTTGAAAATTGACAGAAAAAACATTGACGATTGGGTGGCTTTTGTGAAATTACGTAATGGCGTACGACAAGGCACGTGGACTCTCGTAAACTGGTTTGGTCAAACCGGAACCACGTGCTAGTGAAAGCGTGTAGTTTGCTGTAGTCTCCTGCGATGCCAAGATCGTCGTTTCGTTTTTCAGTGGACTCTAGCAGCAGAGGTTATCATGAGTACCAAAGTATATGGCCGAATCCAACCGCATACGATGAACTTTTATGCGAACGAGAACCTGGAAATAGTCACGATACACATGCCGTTGCCATCAAGAAATATATTTCTGGAGTACTTTCGACTGTGGGACACGTTCCTAGGAAGATTTCTAAAGTGAGCTCAATCTTTATAAGGCGTGGTGGCACGATTCAGTGTAGGGTAAATGGGCACCGACGTTATTCAGCTGACCTTGAGCAAGGAGGATTAGAAATTCCTTGTATTTTAACCTACATTATAGATGACCAAAAGGAATGGGCAAAGACACAGGAAACCATCAATGTAAAGTTGGGCATAAAAACTGCAGATTGTGTGGATGATTTAGTTAATTTGGACTTTCTTGCTAATGCCAGTGCTGAGTCAACTGCACCGCCAGTTGCTATGGAATCTATAGATGGGTCTGTATCAATGGTGGATTTAACTGCTCAATGCAGCACTCAAGATCAGGTTGATCAGTCACCACCAAAAAAGAAGCCAAAAAACTTTTGTGAAGAAGACATAATAATGGGCCAAGAACTCTCTGATCTTGAGATCAATCTTTCACAGGAGTTGCTAAAAGCTCAATATCCAAAAGTGAGTGGACTTCAGTCTACACTTTTTCAAGAAAGAAATCAGCTTTTTCCAAATGGTTTTCTCACTAACTGCATCCAAATTGTTCACTGTCAAGCAAGGCATCACTGGGTTACAGCTTCGACTATAAACTGCAAGTTAGGTGAAGTGAAGGTTTTTGATACGTTGTTCAATCACTGTGATCAAGAAACAACTGGAATAATTCACAAACTCTTTGCTACAGCAAATTTTGCAAAGCTCACCATAACAATGGGACGTTGTCAAAAGCAGAAAGGAGGGATGGATTGTGGGCTGTTCTCTATTGCTAATGCTACAGCCTTGGCTTTTGGATTACACCCAAGCAAGCAAAAGTATAAACAGTCGGCAATGAGAATGCACCTAGTCCGCTGTTTTGCTGCAAAACAAATGACTCCATTTTCAGGGCATGCAATTAAATAATGTGGATATATACCCCACTACTTCTCATGCTTTGCTATAAGTGTATGTTATGATTCATTAAATAATTTATTGCATTAATAAAATTATCATTAAAATCAAATACTGGTTGAGTTAAAGTAGAATTCCAGCTTCCCTGAAGCCATTTATAATGATGTCAGGTTTGCTTTTAATGTAGTCATAGCAAGATTTCATCCACCCAGCTCCCAATGGCTTGACTGTGCTAAGTTTTAAATCAACAGGTTCGTGTTTCGACTCTCCTTGCAACTGTGTACATACTTTCTTGGCATACCAGGTCTGAAACTCGTTTCGTAAGTGAGATTTCACTGATTTGTTCACACTCAAATCTAGTGGTTGCAACCTATCGGTGCAGTTTGCTGGAACCAATACAACATTAATGTTATTTTGATCGAGGAGAGTGAGGATTGCATGAGTACACTGGGCTTTGAAATTATCAAAGGTAAGCAATGCTGGATAATCACTAGCAAGCTTTAATTCTTCCCTCTTCTTATGGATGTATGGTAGAATAATGTAGGTAATGTACTCTTTCATCGTGTCCTCATTTGACCAATGATTAGCAGAAAATGTTATGTGCCAATCCGACGGAAAGTCATAATGTGGAAGGCAACGTGTTGTTTTCCCTTGATAAACTAATTGAGGTGGCAAAAACTCTCCACTCATGGAACCTGCAAAAACAGCAGTTAGTTGTCTTTTGTCGTCTTTGCCTACCAATTCAACCCGTTTTGCCCCTTCTTCAGCCATCGTCCAATCTGAAACTGGAACATAATGTATTCCAGTTTGATCAAAATTAATTATAAGCTCCTTAGGAATTTCATCCATTGATACCACTACCTCCATGTCTAAAACGTAGTCTCTCTTGATTTCTTCAAAGTCCTCAACAGAGATTTTAGCTTTTGTTGTAGCCTTCCTCCTCACAAACCCCATTCGCCGTAACAGATACTTTGCCCATCCTTCTGTCAAAGCGATTTGTTGTAATAAGTTGGCATCTTTGTGCATGAGTATACCCTCAGCACTAGCTATAACAACAGCAGTGTTGATAACAAGGCCCTTAGCTCTTAGAACCCCAACATACTCCCTGACCTGTTTATCGAGTTCTTCACCCAGCTTGAGTGGTCGTCCAGTCTTTTTCAGACAGAGTTCTCGTGATTCTTCCTGTTCAGAATCGTCATTCACAGTGCCAACAGATTTATTATTTGCCAAGTCTGCCTTATATTTATTCTTCCACCTCCTAACAGTAGGTTCTTTCAAAGACGCAAATTGATCAGGGTATTTGCTGGCAAAATATCTCATTGAAGCGGTTGTTCCAAACTGTGCCGCTCGCTTTGCGATAGCAAATCTTTGGGCATCACTCACTTTTATGTAGTTACCCCTGCTGGAATCAGCATCACTGGAGAATTTCGTTGATGGCGGAGGTTGTAGCTTAGACGATACCCTTTCATTGGCCGCTTCGATTGCTCCCGGTGGAACTTTGCTGCTTAACGGTCCATGTGGAGCAGGTAGAGCAATATCTTCTGTCTTCTCTTTTGGTAGCGGTTTGAAATATTGAAGGATAGACTTCATCACAATCCGTCAACGTGGCCACTCGATTGTGATCATGTGATAACTGAAAAGAAAAAAAAATGGCGGTAAAAAACTTTGGCGAATCGAACCTTATTCGCCAAATTCGCCAAAGTTTTTTACTATACGGTAGTACAGCTAATGCATTAGTTATGCATTAGTAATTTACAGCTAATGTATTAGGAATGCATTAGTACAGCTGTAATGATGCTGTACCTTGGTTAAACAAAGCGAAAAGTTGAAAGATTTTATGTACAGTGATTTAAAAAATTTTAAATTGAAATTTACCTGCATTTCATCTGCCTGCAGTAAGACCCGGTAGTGCTAAGTGTATGGCTCTACAAATTTCAGACAGCCAAGCTAATGATGATGGATTCATGAATCTGTTGTTTCGATTACTTTTTCTCCACTGCACTATGCTGTTGATCATTCAATTGGTCTTCATGAAGGATAATTAATAGTTGTGGGGCTTGATAGTTGTGGCGCACGTCACTGTCTAAACAAGTGATTGTAGGATTCTTATTCTCTCTGTTACATGTAATGACTGTTCTATCAGTATTTGACTGTTCTATTAGAGAATCACAATCTTCCCTTTATCTAGAACTTTATTCATCATCAGAGTTTCCATCTACATATTACTATTTTCCAATTATCATACTCATATTATAGTATGTACGTGTTGAGCTGGATCCTCAAAAACATTTAATAACTCATGGATGCAATTACACATGATCTTGAAGTTTGGCTCATTTGTAGCACTGCTTGAGCTGCTAAAAATATTTCAAAATCTTTTTGTTCAAATGCCAGACACAATATTTATGGAAAATCAAAATTCCACCACACATTTCCTATGGGAAAACCATAAAAGTGCAGTATCCATTATAACCCTTTCCTGAATTTGTATAATGGAATAAAACCACATGTGTGTGTTGTCAACACTTTTACCGTCACCACTATCGTCTGGTTGAGTTTAATGTTAATTCGCTAGCGAAAAACCTACTTTTAAATTTTAGCTGTTTTTCAGGATCCAGCTCAACTTGTACATACTACAAGTACAAGAAAAAATAGAGATCTTAAATTAGAGTATGGACAGTGGATAGTGCTGCAAAAAGTACTGAAACAAGCTGAATTGGAGTAGTACGTAATGTCCAAATACTGTAAAACAATAAGAAGCAAATATCCCTACTGTGTATTATACTTATTTGTGAATTTTTTTTGCAAGCTCATGACCACTGAATAGCCTGCTTTTCACAAAACTAGTCACAATGTTTTTAAAGAGTTAATCACAGCACTATTATAATAGATTATGACTCATATACAATATGACTGATCAGTAGTCGTGGCTCTACATAAGCCTGCAGACAATAATGGACGTGCATTTGTGCATACCTACAGACTGATGAATGGGCATGGTTACCATATGTCTTTAGACAGTAATTAACTCAAGTGGGCATGGCTCACGAAAGAAGCAGGGCTACGCTATGATGTGTTACTACACGTCCACATTGTTACACCAATTGTTTTGTTTTTATCTGCTTTACCAGTTAGGCACTGGAGGGTGAACAACGGAGGCAAAGCCTGTACGAGGCGCTTAATTTATCATGTGGGTTTAGACCCAGATAATCTGTAAAGCGGGACCTGGATGACCTGACTTAGTTTTAACATTGTTACCAAACTATATTCATTGACTTACACGTTGCTAGTTTGCTGCGGGTTGCTCTCATTGATTGATATTAACTACCAACCAGACTACCAATTTTGAAAACCAGCGATCCATATGTGTTCAAGTAGTTTAGTGCAACGACCACATGTATTCGAAAAGTTTGGTGCAATATACACTGGTAGATGGAAGCCCAACTTTAGTCTATTAAGGCTCAGCAGTAAAAACTTGACTGATGATGACCACGGTAAAGAAGGATCAAAGGTAAGACAAAAGCACAAGCATTATATGTTTATCAATATACCAAAGATTTTTTCTTAAGCGAACTATAAACATTTCTGTGAAAGAATTAGGGCTGTAGCTGTAGCCAGTTTTCTGCTATGCTTGACTTAAGGTGTCGGCAGGCAGGCGGGCGGGCGGGCGGGCAGGCAGGCAGGCAGGCAGGCAGGCGGGCAGGCAGTAGAAAATTCCGTTGAATAAAGTTTTTTTAAATTCTGTAGCAACTTAGCGGAAACGTTTCGGGTCAATCTAAAAAGACTTTTGGGCTTGATTTTACCAACCAATACCGTCATGTCGTTGTGAGGAAAAATCGAGGCAGGTTTTTGGGTTATATTTTATCACTGGCCATACCCACACCTTCGTTGTCCCTGCTATACAATACTATCATACTGTATGATAGTCCTGTTATCATCTCAGATGTCAGTTGTGTTATACAAAATTCAATGGTTGATGATGAGCTAAACTGCTTCACCATGCCTTGTACTAGTTGGCACATGGATGCATGTGTGACCCTATGAACTCAAACCAACTATGAAAGGCATTCATTTTGTCGAGTTTAAAATTATTCTAAGACTGTAGGGCATTGTTTCTACTGATTGTCAGGAATCACTACACCATCCAAAATACTTAACTTTGTGACTGTTGTAGAAGATACGCCTGCTATGCACCATTAGAAAGATTGAAATTCTCTAATAGAACAGTCATTGTATGCAACAGAAAGAATGAGAATTCTTGAAGTATTTAATCCCAGGAGGCTATTATGTTCCATTGTACTAACATTATTAAATGGTACGGTCCCCCAAAAATGACAAGCACCGCCTAAAATACTGCCTTTAAAAATCATCCTAGAGACATCTTACGTGATGAAAATCACCTTTATGGAATAATATTAGTCCATCTAACATTAAATATTGCATTAAAATCAAGAAAACACTAATAGGCGGTAGGAAATGATTTTTTTTAATTGCTAAAACTCAGATTTTAGACTCACTGCCAGCCAACCTGCCTGACCACAGTCGCAAGCCTAGAGGCCAAATGAAGCAGCACACGGCCATTATTTTATGCTACAATGACAAACTCACCAGTGGGATGTGCCTTTTGGGGTTCCAACAAGTTTGTTCCCTCTGTGCCTTTTCTTTCCTTTTATCTTCAATCAGGCTCATCGTCTTCTTGTTGTTGCAATGGAACCATATCAAGGCATTAATTTTCCCTATCAACACTTTTCTTGAGCAGCATAATTTAGGTGGCACAAACTTATTTAGGTGCATATGCACCTGTAACTTCATGATAGGTTCAATGCCACGCCTATATTAGTTAGCTTAACGCAATCTTGGTTGATTAATAATGATATATTAAGGATCAAGCACCAAGACGACATCTCTTAAAAATCTATCACAATGACACACCCAGTAATTATTGGCCTACAGTAGCTGTATTTATAATGCTAGCACAACAAAAATATGAAATAGTGGCACACCCCCTGGCTGACTTGAGATACTCTAATACAGTGGTCACCCTAATAGAACAGTCACACATGCATAACTGTATGATATAGCAAAAGCCAAACAAAACTATTATTATTAAATTTAAAAATGAAGTAGGGATCCAAGCAATAAAAAGTAGTGAAACAAGAGGTGAATAATGGTATTACAGCATAGCTCGTTGGGAAAATCCCCTACTTTGGCATTGAACAAAACAATTGATATATAGTATGCCATTGTAGGGATTTTCCCACTGAGTTATACTGTGAAACCATCATTCACCACTACTTTTTTATTGCTTGGATCCCTACTTCATTTTTAAAATTAATATACTAGTGTTTTATGCTTTTCACCCACTATTACGCCAACATAATCGATGCAATGCACTTTGTATATACACACATTTTAATAGTGACTGAAAAATTACATACATCGTTAAAAGATATGTAGTATATGCATTACTAACATGTACGTATGTTATAAATAGACAGTACTGTACATTAAGTACATTTGAATGTAGTTTTGTACTACTGAGTATAAACAGCAGCAATTACATACCATTTCTTATATCACCTATAAAATTCATAGAGGTAATATCATCACATAAGTTTTCCATAGTTTCACAAAATTCAAACACATGATCATCTTCACTCAATGGACATATAATATTTCCTAAAAGCACTTCATTGATTTCTTCAGTAGATGGATATTTTCCTAATTGATCCAGATAATCAGCAGGTAATCCAGGTATCATTTGTCTCAACTTATCAACAGTTTTCACATAGTCTTGTGGTAGGCAATGACACAACCTTGTGTAGTTCTTCTTGAGTACTGGTAGAGCTATCATTGGGCATTCAAATATAGTCATAACAAACTTTAAAATACGTAGCAAATTATACGGCAACAAATATGTTGGCTGAATCTTTATTGTGTGCTCTCATTTGTCATCAACATGTTACACCATTGCTGCTACTTGACTTTGCATCATTCATGGAGACTTAACTGCATTATAAAAATTACTTAGCAACTGCAATCTAATATTTCATAATCTTTGTCTTTTATTACTACATTGGTATGGCAATAATACTGTAGTGCTGAGCGATAGTAAAAATTTTACTATCACGATAGTTACTCATTAAATATCGCGATAGTGAATACTATCCCGATAGTTTATGAAACACTTTGCTCTTAACAAAGTCTTAGTTGTATAGCTATGATTTGTAGTCATATAGAAAGTTATTTTGCATGCACAGGACATTTGTTAATTAACTGCGTGGGCGGCCGATGGAATATGTACTTTTGGTAAAGCTTTTACAGGCCACTCCTTTGTAAGAAAGCTGGTAATACCAACTGTAAAACAGTATAGAAGGGTTGTTAATACCATTTTAATGCAGATCTGAGCTTATCATAACTATCACGATAGTGATATCCCTACTATCGCGATATATCGCACTATCAATACTATTGCTCAGCCCTATAATACTGTAATCATTTATCAAGAAAATGATGGGTGTTGTGAAGTGGTGTAGAATGTGAGGAAATTTGGTACACGTAGCCTTCAAGCTACAACATGCCAAGTACTAAAAACCAGCATTTCTTTATACTTTAACTAAGACCGGTTTTCTAATGCTGGTTAATGCTATGTGATTGATTTCTTTGCTACGTACATGAATTTGGCATTGATTAGGTCCAAGATGTACTGTTTCACCAAACACAGCAGTCTACACCTGATGGCCTTAACTTTGTCCTCTATTGCCTTCCATATTGTCCGATTTCTTTAGCTTGTGGTGCAAGGTGTCAATTTCAATGGTTTTATGTGTCGCCAACCATGTCTGTATATAACAGTTCTTTCTGTACCATGCTGTTATGTAGGGCTATGTAATGGGCAAAATATAGTGCAAAAATGATAGTGCAGTTATTTTTGGCATTTGTTTAATTTCCTTTGATGTGGTGCTTAAAATTCACTAATGTGGAAGTACATTGTACAAAACAATGAGGTTTTGCAGATCCGGTCACATATAGTTGGTGTAAATGCTGTATTTGTATACTGTTATGATGTGTTTATCATAATTACTACCTTTCATCACATTACTACAGTGTTCTATGCAAAAGGTGTTACCTGCAGAAAAAGGGCTCAATCTGATTTTTGAAAATATCTCTTGATACACAATACTACTCACACCTAAAACAATTCAGTATACAAACAGTGTAATGAGTGACATATGATTCACTTACTAGGTGATGTTGAGTGATGTTGTTGATCACTTGATGATGATGACTGAATATTAGTAGTGGACGTTGTACTGATTGGAAACTGAATACTTTGTTGAGCATCTGCAGAGACAAACTTTTAATATTTTGAAAGTGCACAAATTAAGATCATCGCTGCATTATTTGTAATATACAGCTAATATACATTTGTGAGCAAAAACCTGACTTAATTGCATTTTACTCGGACTTCATTATATGACTTTTTGTTGTACAGAGGGAAAATCTAATGGGTTTTTAAAGTTTCAGCTTATCCGGAAAGAGCTTTCAGCATTACAGTGACAGACAACAAGAAGAGCAAAACAATTGATTTTTATACAGTGCTTATACGAAAAAATACAGGTGCTCGTTTACTTAATCATAAGTCACAAGTACAACAGGCTACAGAGTTGGGATTGGGTAATTAGAATTTGAGGAAAACGGGACAGGAATGAAAAGCGTGAACAGGAATGTCTGATAAGGTCATCATGCAATATATAGGTTGGATTAGGTAGGATTCTATAGTGCAATGTGTCTTTCGAGCGTTGTTGAGATCCTTTCACTGATTTGATTGAAACATTCTAATAGAGCAGTCACTTGTAATAAAATGTGACCAGGCCTGCGAAAACAGGGCATGTGGGCACAATCTACACTCCATCACTCTACAGGTCATATCTCAGTACTGGAATAGTATATTTGCATTCTGTAACTTGCATCATGATACCACTTAAATGCTTACTAAGAGCTGAAAATTGCAATGCCATAGCATAATGGTACAAAAAGTTATGAGTGATGAAAGTGTGAAAAAGTAGGCAAAAATCATGTGCCCACATGCCCTATTATCGCAGGCCCGGTCACAAATACTCTGATAGTGTTTAGTACCTAATATAGGCCTCAAAAACTGCACCTACTGCTTCCACACAAGAAGCCATATGATGTGAGTATGCAGCAGCACTGGTATACGCATATGAATGTCAATCAAAATGTGTCACCAAGAGGAGTTCTCACAACTGCTTAGTCTCCTCATTGGAGCCATGCACAAACACATACTGCAGCTACCATGTACCCATAATGTGACTTTTCCTGAGAATGCAGGTACAACTTTACGAATCTATGTGTAGGCACTGCATGTTAGTTAATTAGAATCCTTTGTAGTGGCCTATGATGTTTTAACTTTTATGGTTTCAAAGGAGTAGCTATCTTTGAATGTTGATGACTTAGCTAGTCTATATAACACCTAATGTATGACAGCTATAGCCCAACAATTCATAGGCCATCAATGTAAGTGACTGGAAGGATAGTTTACAAAACATTCTTGACTGCTCTATTATAGTATTTAATACAAGTGACTGCTCTATTAGAGTGTTTTGATAATTTTAGCAAAATGATCCATACAATGCTGCAAAAGCACATTGCACTGTAAAATCCAATCTGTATCAAGACACACGGTAGTGTGTCGTGCGGCCCAAGAAGCCGCATGCCACCCGTGAGTATATAAACAGGAAGAAAGAAAACACAATTTTCACACCTATGTAGCTCTGTGATCCCCTATCCGATTGGAACCAAATTTGCTACAGATGTGCCGGCCAGCTAGGGGAGTCTACACACCAATTTTGAAGAAAATCGCTCAAGCCATTTCCGAGGTACGAGCGAACAAAATTTCGTTTTAATTTCTTCGTTTTGTTTTCTTCTTCTATTTCTTCCGAGGGGTCCGCCACGACCTTAAAATCCTGTACGAGATTCCGAATCCCACGAAATTTCAGGCAAGATTCCGGATTACAAGAAATATTTAAATTACTGAAATCCAGTTACAACAAAGCTTGCAGCGAGGCTAGCAGTCAGCTAGAAAAGCTCAGTCATACTGTAGAAGGCAAGGTAGAACACGAGTATGATCTAGAAAGCTGCTTTACAGGGTTTTGACGCTTCTTGAATGAAAGTCGTAGCTAGTGCGATTGCTCTTGCGTGTGCATACTATCTACTACTTGTGGTATTAGTTAGCTATCTATTACTGGTAATTGCCTATAAATAACAACGCTATTATACGTCTTGCTATGAAAACTACCATGATAGGGATTTCAAATGGTAACACAGGTTATTTCACTCCTAGAACGTCCAGTGACAGTACAGACGCATGCATGCGCAACCGGGCCGCTCTACGACTTTCATTCAGAAGTGTTAAAAACCCTGTATACAATTTATCATGATTTTTCTCGTGATTTTTGTACAATTAATTATAAGAACTTAAGTATAATCTACAATAACAAAACGTGTCACAATCTAATCATTAACATAGCTCAGAAGTATGATGTGTACTAGCTAGATTTCTCCTCCTTGCTGCATTCAACACAGTACCACGATTTAATCTGATCATTGTATTCCACACAAGCAGCATGAAACCATTTGTTACACCTATATAGACACAGTAAGTTTAAAGCGAAGTGAAATTAACAGCTCAAGGCAAGTTATAACAGGCCAACAAGCTTATAGCTGCATCTCGAGCTGCATACCACGAGTTGCACGCTATTAGAATATCCGGAATTACTCGGAAATTCACGGACTTTAATCAACCAAAAGATTCCAGATTCCAAGGCAAGATTCCAGATTTTGCGTGAGATTCCGAGGGATTCCAAATGACTTGTACGGGATTCCAGCCTGTGACGGACCCCTCGATTTCTTCATTTCGCACACTTCGCAAAATCCACCATAAAACACGAATGCGTGCTCGGATCGGGCTAAACTTTGGCACACTTAAAGGGCTCATTAAGGCGGATCTCTGTACCAACTTTGGTAGGAATCCGATGAACATTCACGGAGTTATGACCAATTATTTGCGTAAAATAAGGTCGAAGGTCTGTCATGCCTACAGGGTAAACTTAGTCTCGTGCCCAGACCGCTTTTTTTCTTATTGTGTGGGGGCGGAGAAAAAAAAGCGGTCTGGGCACGAGACTAGGGTAAACTCCTTTGAGGAATCGGTTGAAAATTCATATGTAGATGGAGCAACCATCGTAGGAGTGCCTTTTTGTGGTGTGAAAGGAATCGGGATAAAGACCATGGAGATATGACACAAAACCCGACCTGTGTCAAAATTACGCGATCGATTTTTATGAATTAAAAAAACTATTAGTTTTCGTGTCTACCAGGCAAACCGCTTAGAGCAACGAGCTGAAAATCAGTATGTAGCTGGAATAATCATCATAGAAAGTCCTTGCAGTAGTACAGAAGAATCGGATTACAAACCACTGAGTTATGATTCGAAAGACAACTACGTGTAACAAATGCGAGATCGAGATACTCTAATAGAACAATCACCCTAATAAAGTATTCAGCTGCATTTATAATTTACTCAATTATATTACATTGCAAGTTGTTCTGTAGGGAATTCAGCTACAAACAAGTCACGCTGTAGTCAGATCAGCCAGAAGAAGGTACCTAATAGAGAGTTCAGCTACAAAGAAACCATCATGTAGAGAGTTCAGCTCAAACAAATTGCCCTGTAGAGAGATCAGCTAGAAGAAGTTACGTTGTAGAGAGTTCAGTTACAAAGAAACAATCATGCAAAGAGTTCAGCTGCAAACAAATCACCCAGTAGAAAGTTCCGCTATGAACAGATCACACTGTAGAGAGTTCAGTTAGAAACAAGTCATCTTGTAGAGAGATCAGCTAGAAGAAGCCACATTGTAGAGAGTTCAGCTACAAAGAAACTACCATGTAGAGAGTTCAGCTGCAAACAAATCACCCTGTAGAGAACTCAGCTACAAACAAATATGCCCTGTAGAAAGATCAGCTAGAAGAAGTTACCTTGTAGGGAGTACAGCTACAAACAGATCACCCAGTAGAGAGTTCAGCTAAAAACAAATCACCCTGTAGAGAGTTCAGTTACAAAGAAACCACCATGTAGAGAGTTCAGCTGCAAACAAATCACCTGTAGAGAGTTCAGCTAGAAACAAGTCACCCTGTAGAGAGATCAGCTAGAAACAAGTCACGCTGTAGAGAGTTCAGCTAGAAGAAGTCACATTGTAGAGAGCTCAGCTACAAAGAAACTACCATGTAGAGAGTTCAGCTGCAAACAAACACCTTGTAGAGAACTCAGCTACAAACAAATCGCCTGTAGAAAGATTAGCTAGAAGAAGTTACCTTGTAGGGAGTTCAGCTAGAAACAAATCGCCCTGTAGAGAGTTCAGCTACAAAGAAATCATCATGTAGAGAGTTCAGCTGCAAACAAATCATCCTGTAGAGAGTTCAGCTATGAAAAGATCACCCTGTAGAGAGTTCAGCTAGAAGAAGTCACCTTTTAGAGAGTTCAGCTACAAAGCAACCACCATGTAGAGAGTTCAGCTGCAAAAAAAATCAATCACTCTGTAGAGAGTTCAGCTAGAAGAAGTCACCTTGTAGAGAGTTCAGCTGCAAATAAATCACCCTGTAGAGAATCCAGCTACAAAAAAATCACCCTGTAGAAAGATCAGCTAGAAGAAGTTACCTTGTAGAGAGTTCGGCTACAAAGAAACCACCATGTAGAGAGTTCAGCTGTAAACAAATCACCTGTAGAGAGTTCAGCTAGAAACAAGTCACCCTGTAGAGAGATCAGCTAGAAACAAGTCACCCTATAGAGAGTTCAGCTAGAAGAAGTCACATTGTAGAGAGTTCAGCTACAATGAAACTCCCATGTAGAGAGTCCAGCTGCAAACAAATCACCCTGTAGAGAATTCAGCTACAAACAAATCTCCCTGTAGAGAGACCAGCTAGAAACAAGTCACCCTGTAGACAGATCAGCTAGAAGAAGTTACCTTGTAGAGAGTTCAGCTGCAAACAAATCACCATGTAGAGAATTCAACTACAAACAGATAAGCCTGCAGAGAGTTCAGCTAGAGTCAAGTCACCCTGTAGAGAGAATCCTGTAAAGAGTTCATCTACATACAAGCAGATCACCC
Source organism: Dysidea avara (assembly GCF_963678975.1). Lineage (NCBI taxonomy): Eukaryota > Metazoa > Porifera > Demospongiae > Dictyoceratida > Dysideidae > Dysidea > Dysidea avara. The sequence continues at coordinate 13,461,779 of NC_089273.1, forward strand.
TGTAGAGAGTTCAGCTACATTTCAAGTCACCCAGTAGAGAGATCAGCTGCAAATTATCCTGTGGGGATTAATTGACATGTAATAAATATATGCAAGAGTTCATAATATAATGAACTCTTGATATATGCATTATATATATAATTTGTACATTTACTGATAAAATCAGAATGAGTTAAAGTTTTTATAAAATCTGCTTTATCTTTTTCTTTTTCCTGTGGTAAAGAAAAATATATAGGTTAAAAAGCCCCAAAGTTTGTCATAGGCTGACTTTGGGGTATACAAACACAAAAAGAAGTGATATCTAATCAAAAACAGCCAAGCTGTAAAAAAAGGAGTGCGGCCCTTGAAAAGGCTATGGTGAAAAAAGATGTGAAATCCAAGGTGGCGGCCAAGAAATGGCTGTGATGGTAGGTTAATGGTAAAAATTTTAATAACGACAATTCAGGTGAATTTTGTGCCAATTGACCAAGCAGCACCAAATTCACCTGAATTGTCGTTATTAAAATTTTTACCATTAACCTACCATCACAGCCATTTCTTGGCCGCCACCTTGGATTTCACATCTTTTTTCATCATAGCTTTTTCAAGGGCTGCACTCCTTTTTTTACAGCTGGGCTGTTTTTGATTAGATCATTATTGCATGATGACAATTATCAGGTACTTTCCATGGGTTGTTCCCATTCCTGCTTTCCGTTCCCGTCTTGTTCCCATTTTCCTCTAATTCTACTTACCCATTGGGATCTGTGTCATTCTATTCACCATGACCTGGGGAATCATCAAAGCATAGTTATGGTCTACATATACCAATGCTATCAAACAAGAAGGCTGTTCAAGCTTAGGAATGGCAACAAAAACTTTCATTTACCGCAACGTAAACAAACACACATAACTCATGTTTGCTTGGTACATACATAAATGAAACAAAGATATCCACAAAGAGGTGAATCCATCGGTATATTAGATATATAGTTCTATTCATATCTGCCTTCACTGTTTACTGAAGCAATTAAAATGTACATAAAAGTATTTATGTATTTTACCCAATGTATTTCAATGGAATTTATCTCAAAACAGAACTATGCAAACTCAGTGGATCACATTTATGCATCTCATTTAACAGAACGTTTACCTACTCACCAGCTCTTATTTCACTGATCACCATCATCAACTGATGTGATGTACTAATAGTCTCCAGTTGGTCACACAGATCAAGTAATTCTTCTCTACAACTCATCCTCTCAATCAAACAATCCAATATTGTCTTATTAGCAGCGGTAGAGTTACTACTACTCAATATCATACAAATCTGATCATCACTGATATAATTCTGTAACTTCCCAACACTCTGTTCATAGTTATCAGGCATCAGTTGTAGTATAGTATGGTAGTGTGTCTTGAGTGGAGTGAAATCTATGAAGATAGTGTATCAAAGCTATTTCATTGCTTTTGTACTTTTATTGTTTTAATGTGTACCTTTGTTCACAACAATCTTGCTTGGAGAAACTATTTGTTCAATGGCAGATTCACAAGGCAAAGAAGCTGTTTGTAAACATAAATACAAGTAAGAGCTTTGCATTGGAAGTAGTTGTAGTTTTGGATAAATATTTGTTACATAAGTACATACGTATGTATGTAAGTATAAGAAAAGAAAACATACAGCTGAGGTACGTAAGAGACTACTTAAAGACATCACAGAACATGGTATGAATAGAAATCTTTATTAAACTACACTTTTGGAGACATTAGGATTAGTACAATAATCATAAATGGCAAAATAGCTTATGTAAATGCTTGAATATGTAGTTTAGTAATTATCAGGTCTTGAAAGGACTATAATAAAAAGAGAACAAAAGAGAGCAAAAGAGATTTCATGTTACAGTATACATTACACCAGAGGGCTTATGCAGTACTTACATACAAACTTATGTATGTCATTAACTTTATGTGATGTTTTTCCAATCATTATAAACTGTGTGACAAGGATGGAGTTACTGTAGAGAAAGGTGATTGTATTACACTGTATTTACTTGATTAGATGCTGTGGCACTTATTATCTTAGTTCCAAAAATTGATGTGGTGACTATTCAAAATTGGCCACCACTAAATGCTCAAAACAATGTAAAAACCATCATTTTCTAAATCAATTGTGCTTATCAAAAATGCACAAGCCATAATTGTACAGTAATATGTGTACACACGTGTGTATATCTCCTTTTTTTACTATTTTTTACAACATGTGTGACCAGTTTCATAAATCCAATCCAAATCGCACACAGGTAAAAAAACAACAAAAAAACACCAATGGATAGCTACACTACAGGTATATACGTAGTATTGTAGCAATACTTGAGGCTGGTTTTAAGAGCTGCCTTTTCTGGGTGGTGTGGCTAAGTTTGAATTTCTGGCCTTGCTAAAGACCGGGCTTGATGAGAATCAGTGGTGTACTGAAGGATGGCCTGTTATAGTTGACCAAACATATTTGTGTTAATTCTGCTGAATATCAGCCCTGATAATCTGGTGTCTCTCCAATCATGGTGTACCTCCATTTTGAGGTCTATCTGACACCTACCCACTACTCCCACTCTCCCCCTATGTGAGCACTTGTGACACTACTGCACTCATCAAACTACTTGGAAACTCTGCAATGAGCTATGAGTACTGTAAATGCTATGAAAATTAATCAAAATAATACACCTTTCGTGTAAATTTCACATGCATGCTCAGTGTCCTTGGCAAGGTAAACAACCTGAATTTATAAATACTGTTCATCTCAAAACTTCTAAATAACTAATTTAGATTAGTTTTCCAAAATCCAGTCACATACTTAAGTTCAGTGTTACATTAAAATTATATTCACCAATTACAACTAACCAATCAAAGTATAGTGCTTTCCCTATACTCTTCCGTGTTGACAAAGCAAACGGTCATTCCAACTAAGAAATGATGACGGTGAATGTTGTTTTTACTGCACTGTAAATAAATGCCCATAACTCACATATCTTTTGCTGTGTAAACATGAAACAATGATTGTCGTACTCTCCATAAACAAGCAAATTAAGTGGTGTATAGGTTTATTGATTTGAGCTTAATTTCAGTGCATCCGAATGCGATTAAGGCATGTGTAAATTTTCATGTAGCATGAGTAATTTACCCAGTGCATTTCAATACGGTTTTATGGCAAAATAGAAATTTGCAAAAATGGCCAATTTTTTGCTTAGCGGGTCACATTTTGTGACTGAACCTGCAAAAACAGGGCATGTGGGCACACAAAGTTGCCTACTTTTTCTTATTTTCATCTTCATAAATTTTTATGTTGCTATACTATGACCATTAAGTTTTCAGCCCTTATTCAACATCAAGACACATGGTAGTGTGTCGTGCGGCCAAAGAAGCCGGCGCGTAACACCCGTAAGTATATTGACAGGAAGAAAGAAAATGCAATTTTCACACCTCTTTAGCTCTGTGCTGCCTTGATGAAACAAGACGAATTTTGCTGTGGACACTCCCTCCACCTCCAGCACTCCACATTCCAAATTAGAGCAAAATCGCTTCAAGCGTTCCCGAGATACGCAACTTCAAAAATTGGCTTAGTTTCTTCGTTTTTCTTCTTATTTTTCCTCCTCTTTTCGCACACTTACAAAAACTGCTATAAAACGCGAACGCTATATCCGATTGCCTTGAAATTTGGCACACAGAAGGGAGATATAAAGGCGCAGCTCTGTACAAACTTTGGCTAAGATACGATAAACAGGAAAAGAGTTATGATTGCTTATTCACGAAAAATAACACCAATATGTTGTCACGCCTACAGGGTAAACCGTGTATGGGAAGACGCAGAAAATCGGTGGGTGAATAAGTTAACTATTGAACCTCAAACCTTTGTGGATTGAAAGAAATCGAGTTAAAAATCAGGAAGATATAACGAAAAAACCAACAGTGTGTAACAATTATGCAATAAAGATTAGCTAATAAAAAAACGACTACTTGCCACGCCTATCAGATAAACCGCTACGGGGAATGCTTTGAAAATCGCAGTATAGAAGGAGTAATCCTCTTAGAAAGGCTCTTCAATGGTGTAGAAGAATCAGATTTAAAGCCACGGAGTTATAACACGAAATCCAACTTGGTGCAGCAAGTGCGAGATCGAGATGCTCTAATAGAGCAGTCACCCTAATAGAGCAGTCACCCTGAAGAGAATTCAAGAGATCAGCTAGAAACAAGTAACCTGTATAGAGATCAGCTAGAAACAAGTCACCCTGTAGAGAGATCAGCTACAAACAATTCACCCTGTAGAAAGATCAGCTAGAAAAATTTACCTTATAGGGAGTTCATGCAACTATGGAAAGGGATAGTTTAGCTAGAAGAAATTACCTTGTAGAGTTCAGCTACAAAGAAACTACCATGTAGAGAGCTCAACTACAAACACATCGCCCTGTGGAGAGATCAATAGAAGAAGTTACCTTGTAGAGAGTTCAGCTACAAAGAAACCATCATGTAGAGAGTTTAGCTGCAAAAAAATCACCTGTAGAGATTTCAGCTACAAACAAATCTCCCTGTAGAGAGATCAGCCAGAAGAAATTTCTTTGTAGAGAGTTCAGCTACAAACAAATCACCCTGTAGAGAGATCAGCTAGAAGAAGTCACCTTGCAGAGAGTTCAGTTACAAAGAAACCATCATGTAGAAAGTTCAGCTACAAACTAGTGACCTTGTAGAGACATCAGCTAAAAGAAGTTACCCTATAGAGAGTTCAGCTACAGAGAAACTATCATGTAGACAGTTCAGCTGCAAACAAATCTACCTGTAGAGAGATCAGCTAGACGAAGTTTCCTTGTAGAGAGTTCAGCTACAAACAAATCTCCCTGTAGAGAGATCAGCTAGAAGAAGTTTCCTTATAGAGAGTTCAGCTACAAAAAAATCACCCTGTAGAAAGATCAGCTAGAAAAAGTTACCTTGTGGAGAGTTCAGCTACAAAGAAACCATATTGTAGAGAGTTCAGCTGCAAACAAATCTCCCTGTAGAGAGATCAGTTAGAAGAAGTTTCCTTGTAGAGAGTTCAGCTACAAACAAATCACTCTGTAGAAAGATCAGGTAGAAGGAGTCACCTTGTAGAGAGTTAAGTTACACAGAAACCATCATGTAGAGAGTTCAGCTGCAAACAAATCGCCTGTAGAGAGTTCAGCTACAAACATATCTCCATGTAGAGAGATCAGCCAGAAGAAGTTATCTTGTGGAGAATTCAGCTTCAAAGAATCCATCATGTAGAGAGTTCAGCTGCAAACAAATCACCTGTAGAGAGTTCAGCTACAAACAAATCTCCCTGTAGAGAGATCGAGAAGTTTCCTTGTAGAGAGTTCAGCTACAAACAAATCACCCTCTAGAAAGATCAGCTAGAAGAAGTCACCTTGTAGAGAGCTCAGTTACAAAGAAACCACCATATAGAGAGTTCAGCTACAAACTAGTGACCTTGTAGAGATATCAGTTACTTTGTAGAGAGTTCTACTACAAAGAAATCACTCTGTAGAAAGATCAGCTAGAAGGAGTCACCTTGTAGAGAGTTCAGCTACAAAGAAACCATCATGTAGAGAGTTCAGCTGCAAACAAATCACCTGTAGAGAGTTCAGTTACAAACAAATCTCCCTGTAGAAAGATCAGCTAGAAGAAGTCACCTTGTAGAGAGTTCAGTTACAAAGAAACCATCATGTAGAGAGTTCAGCTGCAAACAAATCACCTGTAGAAAATTCAGCTACAAACAAATCTCCCTGTAGAGAGATCAGCTAGAAGAAGTTACCTTGTGTAGAGTTCAGCTTCAAAGAAACCATCATGTAGAGAGTTCAGCTGCAAACAAATCACCTGTAGAGAGTTCAGTTACAAACAAATCTCCCTGTAGAAAGATCAGCTAGAAGAAGTCACCTTGTAGAGAGTTCAGTTACAAAGAAACCATCATGTAGAGAGTTCAGCTGCAAACAAATCACCTGTAGAGAGTTCAGCTACAAACAAATCTCCCTGTAGAGCGATCAGCTAGAAGAAGTTTCCTTGTAGAGAGTTCAGCTACAAACAAATCACCCTGTAGAAAGATCAGCTAGAAGAAGTTACCTTGTGGAGAGTTCAGTTACAAAGAAACCATCATGTAGAGAGTTCAGCTGCAAACAAATCACCTGTAGAGAGTTCAGCTACAAACAAATTTCCCTGTAGAGAGCTCAGCTAGAAGAAGTTTCCTTGTAGAGGGTTCAGCTACAAACAAATCACCCAGTAGAAAGATCAGCTAGAAGAAGTTTCCTTGTAGAGGGTTCAGCTACAAACAAATCACCCTGTAGAAAGATCAGCTAGAAGAAGTTACCTTGTGGAGAGTTCAGTTACAAAGAAACCATCATGTAGAGAGTTCAGCTGCAAACAAATCACCTGTAGAGAGTTCAGTTGCAAACAAATCACCTGTAGAGAGTTCAGCTACAAACAAATCTCCCTGTAGAGAGATCAGCTAGAAGAAGTTTCCTTGTAGAGGGTTCAGCTACAAACAAATCTCCCTGTAGAGAGATCAGATAGAAGAAATTACCTTGTGGAGAGTTCAGTTACAAAGAAACCACTATGTAGAGAGTTCAGCTTCAAAGAAATCACCCTGTAGAAAATTCAGCCACAAACAAATTGCCCTGTAGAAAGATCAGTTAGAAGAAGTTACCTTGTAGAGAGTTCAGCTACAAAGAAACCATTCTGTAAAGAGCTCAGCTGCAAACAAATCACCTGCACAGAATTCAGCTACAAACAAATCACCCTGTAGAGAGATCAGCTAGAAGACATTACCTTGTAGATAGTTCAGCTACAAACAAATCACCCTGTAGAGAGATCAGCTAGAAGAAGTTACCTTGTAGATTGTTCAGCTACTAACAATTCACCCTGTAGAGAGGGCAGCAAGAAGAAGTCACCTTGTAGAGTGTTCAGTTACAAAGAAACCACCATGGAGAGTTCTGTAATAAATATATGTATTATATATATATAATTTGTACATTTGCTGATAAAATCAGAAATATTTACAGTACATCTGCTTCATCTTTTCTTCTTCCTGTGGTAAAGAAAAAAAAAGACAGGTTAAATAAGTCCCAAAGCCGGCCAAAGGCCGGCTTTGTGGTATACAAATACAAAAAGAAATGAAATCTAATCCAAAACAGCCAAGCTGTAAAAAAACACTGCGGCCCTCAAAATGGCTATGGTGAAAAAGATGTGAAATCCAAGGTGGCGGCCAAGAAATGGCTGTGATGGTAGGTTAATGGTAAAAATTTTAATAACGGCAATTTAGGTGAATTTTTTGCCAAGACCAAGTGGCACAAAAATTCACCTGAATTGTCGTTATTAAAATTTTTACCATTAACCTACCATCACAGCCATTTCTTGGCCGCCACCTTGGATTTCACATCTTTTTTCACCATAGCCATTTTGAGGGCCGCACTGTTTTTTTACAGCTTGGCTGTTTTGGATTAGATATAATTTACTTTATAATACAAGTTACAGGTGGGGTAGTTTGTGCCCACATAGCCTATAGTTGTAGGCCGAGTCACATTCAGTATAATGCTTCCCGATGCAGTTTACACAAAAGTCTGGGCATTTGTTTGCTTGATGGCTTCCATTCTCACAATACAGGTATACATACTTGGTGAATAAAAGAGTTAGGTTCACTCTTACATGAAACACAATCCTAATATATACATACAAGATAATTATGACACCTACTTGCAGTAGGTATAGATTGAGAATACATTAGCAGTTGAGTAGCTGTACTAGTAACCACATGGTTAGACTGAGTAACAACCATACTGGAGCTGGTTGATGGTGTACTGGTTAGACTCACAACTAAATTAAATGACAATCCACTGTCTGATGATTTTGAAAGCGACTCCTCTAAAGATATTAAACATTTATAATTAGCAATAGCTAGATAATAGTCTACAAATGTTGAGAAATCTTTACATTGGAGTAAGGATCATAGAAATAAAAAGCAACGAAACAAGGGAGGTCTTCCACACTTACACTTTTACTTCAATCAGATAAAGCTGGTCAGAATAGCTGTTTATCCACTAGAGTACAGTTGCAGATGTCCCTTATTTTATTGCTTTTTATTTCTATGAATCCTATTTATTTTTCTTACACACTTTTTTTTAAAACTTTTGTATCATAATTTATGCCTGGTAAACCTGCACATGACATCCAAGAAATGAAGGATACCAGACAGACTATACAAACTAGTTGCATCTGTGAACGTGTATCCTGATTATCAATTACTAAGTTACCTGTATGTTGGTGTTGATTTACTAAAACATGCAATGCCTTCCATGGTAGCAATACAGCATTGCAAACAATGAGCAATACAAGAATTTCATCTGAAATTGTGACCGGATCTGTGAAAATGGGTCTTACAGCTTTTTCAATTTCCAAGTTTGACGAGTCATAACTCATCATGTGTTTATAACCTTTTGTCAAATTACATCCAGGAATAGCGCTATGGTTGGAGTGTAAAGTGACCAAATTTCAGGCTGGTTTCATACTCACAAGCCAAGTTATGGCTTTGAATAAATCTGGTCACTACAGAAATTATGAATATTGCTTATAATAGCAACCATGGAAGTCATGGTATGTTACAGTGAATCAACACCTACCCAATAGTGGAGAAAGAAATGAAAGACAAAGATCATGGATTATAGCTGCTGTGGTTAGCAAAAAGACCCATCACAGACCTATGCAATGATGAACAGTGAAGAAAATTAATCAAGCCTGTAGCCTTAAACATGTTTGGCCAAAAGCATCAGTTACATTGCAGTTGGTCGGTAGGCTGTCTACAGTACTTCACAAGCTAGCTAACGCATAGTACGTGTAATCATCAAGAACAAAACTTACTGATCAGTGTAGGGACTCTTGACTGGAGTTACTAGTTTATGCCACACAAATTTTTTTTTCATCTCATACTCTACCAGCCACATGTGAAGCATTGAATAACTTTAATTGAAGTCCAATAGTTCCAATTAGCAGCCACGGCATTTATTAGAGTTCAATGAAAATTATGCTCACATCAGCCCATATTGTGGTAGTTATTCAAAGCCGCCACATGATGAGGTGAGATTTTGAGGAAATATGGCTTTTATGAAATTTGTACATAGTTTAATAAAATTGTTGATTCATGAATACAGCTTTTCAGTATGAATAGATATCTGCACCAACACAATACACATTTTTTACCACATGCAGCTGTGGTACTTAGTTTTGATAAAGTGTGACTAAAAGGATTGGTTGCTTGTAATAAAAAATGAACCATATATGGGTCCTCATAAGTCATGATTTGCCTCATATGTACACCCAAGCTTGAGGGCTGTCAGGCCTGGATTTACATTACTGGCAAATCACAAGGGCACGTGATACAACTGATATGTACCATGCTAATTGCAGGCTAAGAGCCCGCAGGCGATTAATCACTCAAACCAATACGAGACTGGCCACTGAATTTCATATATATATATATAGACCAACTTGTGAAATGTGACTATGGGTCAGTGGTAACTAACATTTTGACTACGTTTGTTATCATGAATGGGTACGTCCTAAGGGTATCATGGAGAAGTTCGGTTCAGTATTTTTACAAGTATTTTAAAGCCACTGCATCGTTTTACAGACCGTTTACTACATTTACTAAACATCTATATGGGTGAGCTTTGCTATAAAGTGTTTATCTTATGTTACTCGAAAAGTGGGCATGTCCATATTCGAAAATGCAGTGAATTACTTGTGAGTATGCTATAGCACTAGTTTTCACCTTAAACCAATGTTTTCAACTCATAGGACGGAAAGGTGACAAATTGCTTCTGTCTGAGTGCTGTAGGATGCAAAATCGGAAGCATGCTTTTCATCACGTGATCAGTAATAAATTCCCAAATCGATTTCAGCTTGAGTTTTATATAAAGAAATAGGCGGTACTGCTGCCATGGTATATTTAATGTACCATAGCCAGCCATGGTTTAACTTAAATTTACCATAGGTTTATAAGATACGTATGTACCCTTAAATTTGCCTTTGAAGTTAGGTGGCTTCATGGTACATATACTATAGCCTTAGGCATTCACAAAGTACACTGTATTACATCTTTACAATTGCATGTTACCAATCTTTACAAACTCTATCTTTAAAATCATTCATATTTTACTGGCAGGTAAAATCACTTACATACATACCAAGTTTAGCTTGTTGCACACAACCAGTTGGTGGATCAGGCTCAGTCAAATTATCCATCACATCACACAATCCTACTAGACTATCACTACTTCCATTATAACATAATTTTACTATAAGGAAAGTGACAATCTTCTCATTGACCAGTTGGGCTTCACATGATGATGATATCATAGTACCCAGTTGTTGGTGATCATCATTTGATAATTGGGGTAACCTCTTCAACTTGACCAGTGTAGACTGGTAATCATAAGGTAAACAGTTATATAATAAAGAAAAGTGTTACTCCAGTATTGTCCAGTCTGTAAAGTACATTATAAGTAATAAGATCATTAACAATTTCTGTGTATGACAATTTCATGTAAATGATTTGTGCATGAATAGCTACACTACAGCATAACAAACTTTACAAACTAGCAGTTACATGACACGTTTTTAAGGAAACAATATAAGGATAATCACTATGTGTATTTGTTTTACCAATAAAAAGACCTGTAAAGGCAGCAAGTGCGGAAGGAGAGTGTGATGTCAATTGTGGCAGTTAATGTATGCCAATTTAATGGATGTAAATAAAAAATTAGTTATTTGTGACATGCTGAGCGAAAACTGGCCATTTTAGCAAATTCTATTTTGCTATAGAAACGTATTGAATTAAACTGGGTAAAAATACGGGTGCTATATAAAAATTCATGCATGTTTTACTTACTTCGGTATGTACTAAAACAAAGCTCAATTTATACACCACCAAATTCTGCTGTTTATTGGTGGTAATTTGTTTCGTGTTCGTACAGCATATGGTACCTGAGTTATGGGTGCTTATTCACGATCCGGTAGAAATAAAGTTTACTGTTGTCATTTTATTTTTGGAATGGCCTTCTTTTTAGTCCACATGGAGATGTACAATGAAATTACTGTACCTTGATCAATGTGCCAGTTAATGGTGAACAGACTGAGCCAAATCCTATCTTCATAACTTGTTTCAGTTATAAGTTATGATCAATTAAATAAGTGCCTGTAATTTATTTGCCGTATTGTTACTGTACATTTAATTGTGTTTATTCCTATTCCAACTGTCTAGTGCTATAACTCCCAAAGCTATTAATCATGAAAGACTGAAACTTCGATGTTCATTCCTTTGTTACTATAGAACGCAGAGAAGTAGTAAAATGGAGAGGTTGTGAAAAACAGCCGGGAGTTTTATATTAGTGGGTCACAAATTTTTAACACTACCCTGATATTATTATAGTTTACCTGACAAGTTCATGAGACATGACAAGTCCACACTTGATCTGATTCTAGTAGTTCTCATCATGTTAATTGGATGATCTGTATAATGTGAAACATTAATATGATGAGGTAACTACTGCTGTATGTACATACACACAAAATTAAATAACTGTCACATATGTATACCAGTAATGTACTATAATAGCTCAACAATTGATTACTATTGTGACTGCAGAAGCACCGGAAATGGCTAGAAAGAGCAATATAATTCTTTAATGCTGCAGGAAATTTTGACGTTAATCACCCAAATGGTGAGAAGCCTTGGATCTTTTCCAGATTAACAGTATAGACAGACTATGTATTCAACTAGATCGAAACACCACAGTATTAAGAGATGACTTTTCTTGCCCTGGGTGGTAGGGCAGTTTGAAATCAAAAATTCACACTTCTTTGTCTGTATTTTTGAAGAAATAAACCCTGTGCCTGGCACCCAGCAAATCATTTGCTTAGTATTGTGTGTACTTTTAAACTAAAACATGCTGGATACGATCCTGCCAAGTAGCAAGTTTCATCCAGTCCTTTGTGTGGAGCCCGACATTTAAAAAACAAACTGTGACCCAATCACGGAAAAACGGTCTTATGGAAGTATCAAGAAATGCTGGTTTTAAGTATTTAGTGTGTTGCACCTTGCCATTTTCACACATTCTACACCAATTCCTTACATTCCAGAGCATCCACTGCAAGTAACCAGTAGCTAAGTTTCCCACCATTTTAGATAGTTTTTAACCGAGGTTGACTTTATCAGGTGAGCTCTAAAAGGGGGAGGAGGCAAGGGCCCAGAAAGAGGGCAAGAGGCTGTTTTAAAAATTGAATAGGAAGGCGTAAGGATGAATTAGGCCAAGTTATGGGCCATTCAGGTCTCAAACTAGCTTAAATGAAAGGAATTCACAGTACAGGTGTTTATTCAACACCATGGAGCTGTACAGCCACATACGTACAGCCATCGTCAGGTTGACCAGAGCTCCATTAAGGCCCCACACCATATGAACAGATCACCACTGAGCTTAGGAAAAGCAGCCAGCAAAAGCAGACCACTCAAAAGTAGCTGATTTTGATTTTGAAATTAGATAGTTTATTCCTATAACTGTGGGTTTTTGGTGAAACATCAAATCTGTTAACATGGACGATAAGACCAGTTTTCCCATAATTTTGCATCTCATGAGTTACTAAAATCAATATTTCTGTGAAGATAACAATTGTGCCTCCAGTTTCATAGTGGATCTAGCAATGAGATACTACAATGACCATTCCACAGTGGTAGGGTACAATTTGTAAAAGTAGATTTTTCAGATTGTGGACCCTTTACATGGTTAATTCTTATTGTTTACAGAAGTACAGTACACTGTGTAGTATCCAAGTGCCTGGCTTTTAGAAGTAGCACAACATTAACTTGTTTACTATAAATGAATGGTACATACAGTTCTTTAAAGAATCTACTAGAACTATGGCAAAAGATATCCCAGGATGTTTGGTACCAGCTGTTGTCAATTTTTTTTTTGGTCCACAGCTTCCATGCTTTGTTCTGAGCTCTGCACCACGGGAGGCAGCTAAATCGTCCAAATTTGACTTCACCTCTCATGCTCCACAGCAGCTTAAATCTTTACTAGATCATCCTATATCACTATGTATCATTATTGCAAAATATCCCATAACAAACCAAGAGTTAAACTGTACATGAATGTGCCTGTATTTTTAACTCTTGTAACAACCATACACATTATTCACCACTAGCTGTTTTGGTGCAAGTAGATATCTAAGAGAATGTGAACAGGACAGAAACAGAAATCCGGAATGGGAATAAACAGCGTAAAGTGCCTGACAAAGGTCATTATGTTAACGTACAGGTTGGAATTTATGCAGCATTGTTGGATCATTCTGCTAAAATGGATGAAATGTTCTAATAGAGCTGTCACCTGTATTAAAATAATGTAATAGAGCATTAAACAACGATAAGGTACTGTACTGAAATCTGCAAATTTATGAATTGTCAGCTGGCATAGAATAACTATATAGACTAGCTAAGTCATAAACAATGAAAGTTAGCTAGTAACTCTCTTGAAACAACAAATTTAAACCATTGAACTTGAAGAGATTTTTTAAAGTAGCTATTCTAATTAACTAACAGTGCCTGCATATAGAAATTCTACCTGCAACTTTGGGTATGTGGCAGCTGTAGAACGTATGTGTAAGTGGCTCCAATGAGGAGACCAAGGAAATACTAACAGCCATGAGGACTCCTCTTCAGCTTGACGCATGCCCCTTTGTATGACTTCTTATCTGGAAGCAGTAGGTACAGTTTACAAAACCTATAATGGGCTAGAATACATTGTGAACCTCTTCATCAGTGTTTAATGTTTACTAGTTGGTGTTTGCATTGTTGGAGTGTTTGAGTGATTTTGGTATTTTCTGAGTGCCTCCATCAAGCACTTGCAAACTTGTCCATAGCTGCATTGATAGTCTGTTTTCCTTACAGTACAGCTAGCTATATTCACACTACTGTATATACACGCTTATTTAACTGTTGTCTAGTTTTCAAGCTCCACTAACAAGTTTGCATTCATCTAATACGTAATTGCTGTTGCTTGTCATCACTTATTCATACATTTCAGCTTGTTCTTTTGCGGCAGTAACAGATCTTGTTGTATCAAGTCATGGCTGTAGCAAGGTTTTGCTGCCTCTATGCTGGTTGTACTAAAGCTGGTTGCTTCATGGTTGTAACGAAACTTGTTGTGTTGTGGCCAGTTGTATTAAACAAAGCCTGTCACTTCCTGTAGCTGGCTATAATGAAGTGCTTTGTGGCTGTAACAAAACTTTGCTTTGTGACTATTTAAAGCCAGAGTAGAGCTTGTCATTTCATGGCAGGATGATGTGTTTACATACAGTTAACAAGCCTTGGACACCAACAGCAGCTGTTGAAATATGAAACCATGTTTCTGAGAAAAAACAAGCAGGTAAAAACACCAATTCTGCTACAGTAGTGCATATTGAAATACATTATGAAGGAACTAACTCTAATGACATACTTTCTGCTGGAAACAAGCTGCTAGGTTCTATACAAACTGTAGTTAATTTAGCAGGTTGAAATTCTCATATTCAGTGTGACACATTGGTGGGCGTTAATTAGTGTCCTTGACCTGGTAGCTAGAGCATTATGTTCTACAAAACTTAAATGCAGGCTATTTGTATGGCCAATTCAACGATTCTGAGGTTGTCTACACTTGAATTAAAAACTGACACAAAAACCTGTTTCAGACCAGGCTTACTTGTGTGGTAGTTTTAGACTTCATTAAGCATTTTATTCCATGCTGGTTGCTGGTCATGTTGGTACGTACTGACAAACATAGATAGATAGATAGATAGATAAATAGATAGATAGATAGACAGATAGATGATGGATAAATAGACAGATAGACGAACTGATGGATAGATAGATAAAATAGATAGATAGATAGATAGATAGATAGATAGATAGATAGATAGATAGATAGATAGATAGATAGATAGATAGATAGATAGATAAAAAGATATGTACATACACACATTTTTATGTAAACAATTTCAGTAAACCTGCCAACATGCCTGGTTCAATAACAGATTTTGACAAAACAATGCCAGTGAGTTGTTATGAATTACTACATATCTCAAACGGATTCACCTTCATATTTCCTAAGAATTTCACAATCTACAATGAATTAGACTCTATTTAAGCTGTTTTGGGGGGGTAATAAATCTCATATACTCCACCTTGTTTTCTAATATACTCCATGCCTTCAGGCACAATATAACATATGCTCAAAATCTAGGTTCATCCAATCGCTATGCATTGTTCACGTGCAGTGACTTAATGAGCATGATTATTCTGTCACGTGAGGACGGTAGTTGCTATGGCGCTAGTATTATCGCAAGAAAACCAGCTGCTTTTGCCAAGCCTACAGCAGAAACAGCTGTAGATGAGGTAAGTAATCTGAATGTAATGTGAAATAGAATCTAAAGCAGTTATACGGGCACAATGTGGAGTCTATGAAATTTATAAACGCTCAGGCCCTTAGTAGCGCCCTCGCTTCGCTCGTGCGCTACAGCCCGGGCCTTCGGGTTTATAAATTTCATAGACTCCACATTGTGCCCATATAACTATTATTTATATATCCACAAAGGTACGTATACCACTTACACTTATTACTTGTAGCAGTTACAGGTCTACATCTTCTTCTACCAATAACCTGATGGTGACTACTAATGGAGTAGTTATCTGCTCTGTCATCTGATGGTCCATCATCAACACATTGGATAATGATATTGTCTACTGCATAATTGTCTAATTGGTCAACATTGCTTGTTGTGATCAGTTTTGATGGGTGAGGTTGATGGGTGGGGTCTGTGAGTGAATATTTTTAAAATACTGTATATGGATGCAAACATAGGTATATAGGAAGATTGCTGTATTATGCACCTATCAATATTGTACCCCATCTCGCTCCTCCTATAGTATGTACAAGTTGAACTGAACCCTGAGAAAACAACTAAAAAAGATAAATAGATTTTTTTCTGAAGAGAAATATCATTTCAGCCAACCATAAGATTAGTGGTGACAGTAAAGTTGTCAAGAGCAGACATGTATGGTTTGGGTCTATTACAAGTTTTGGAAAAGGAATGCAACAGACGGTGCATTTATGGCTTCCTCACAGGAAACGTATGTGAAAATTTTGACTTGTCATAAATACTGTGTCAGACATTTAGACACATTTGAACGAAAAGATTTCAAGACCTTGTGTAATTCCATCCTTGATTTATTAAATGTTTTTGAGGAATCAATTCAATGCATACTTACTAGGGGTAAAAGGTAGGGAATTGAGTGTTAGAAAAATCAAATTCTCCACCCATGGGGGCATGACTAGTGGTCAAATTCCTATGTAGTATGGCTGCAATACACTTCAGGAAACAGGTTAAATCTTATGTAACTTGCAAGTTAAACAAAATGCAAATTGGATCAAAATCTCCCACTAATCGCCTAGTAATCCCAGCAGGTGGGTAGTGGGCTTAATATTGATAAGTACAAACTAATTATATTGGCTAGGCAACATCTCACTACAACATACCCCTTTAAACATAGAACGCATTACACTTACTAAAGGTTAAATGCTTTGTATATACATACGTACGCACATTAGAAACTCACAGCTGATATCATAACTATTGTCATGACAATGATGCTGTGTTATATCATCATCCCAGAATGGAGTGTGATGAAATTCTGTGAATGTTATAGAATGATAACATTACTTATATTGTACTTGCATAGTAGGGTATAGTAGGAATCCCCTCTCAAAATCAAGGCACTCTCCTCCTTATCTGCCAAAAAAAACATCAGGTACAACGAGTGTCTGCCCTCTCACCTTGATTTTCATTTAAGGCATTAATTTTCTTAACACTTGGCTAAATAATCTAGCACAGCAGTCAAGCTTATCTAATCCAAAACAGCCATACTGTAAAAAAAAAAGGGTGCGGCCCTCAAAAAGGCTATGGTGAAAAAAGATGTGAAATCCAAGGTGGCAGCCAAGAAATGGCTGTGATGGTAGGTTAATTGTAAAAATTTTAATAACGATAATTCAGGTGAATTTGGTGCCGCTTGGTCTTGGCACAAAATTCACCTGAATTGTCGTTATTAAAATTTTTACCATTAACCTACGATAAAAGCCATTTCTTGGCCACCACCTTGGATTTCACATATTTTGTATTTGTATACCCCATGGTCGGCTTTGGGGCTTTTTTAACCTATTTTTTTTCTTTATCACAGGAAGAAGAAAAAGATGAAGAAGATTTTAAATACTTTAACTATTTCTAATTTTATCAGTAAATATACAAATTATATATATATGTACCATGAAACCATCTAACTTCAAAGGAAAATTTCAGGGTACATATCTCATAAACCCGGGCTTGCTGGCTTGCCATGGTACATTTAAGTTAAACCATGGCTGGCCATGGTTTATTTTAGTTAAACCATGGCCTTGATATCTGGTGAGGTAACGTTAGTTTGTTTTTATAAGAATCCTGGCAGCATTCGATTGTGGGAGTTTATTATTGCTCACGTGATGAAAACCATGAGGCCGATTTTCCATCCTACAGCACTCAGATGGAGGCGATTCTACTCCCTCACCACCCTATGAGTTGACAAACGAAAGTTCAAGGTGAGAACTAGTATCATGGGTAATTTACGAGCACTTGTCCGCGTGTTTGATTATGTATCATGCCCATTTTTTGTATATCATGAGGTAACCACTCTACAGCGAAGCTTACCCCTCTAGATGTTTAGAAAACTGTGTAAACAGTGTTTAAGTAATGTAGCAACTTTGAAACACTTGTAAAATCGCTAAATTGAGTGTTTCCGTGATATCCGTAGTATTTGCCCATTTATGTTAACAAACGTAGTCACAACGTTAGTTGTTGCTGTCCCATAATCGAATTTCACAAGTTGGTCTATATAATGAATTCGGTGGTTGGTCTCATATTGGTCTGGGTGATTAGTCGCCCACCGACTCTTAGCCTGCATTGGCATGGTACATATCAGTTGTATCACGTGCCCTCGTGATTTGCCTGATATGTACACCCACGCTCTCGGGCCTAACGGCCCTCGAGCTTGGGTGAACGGCCCTTGAGCTTGGGTGTACATATCAGGCAAATCACTCGGGTACATGATACAACTATTACATATATATATTTATATTTATTACATATCAATTATTCCCTACGGATAACTTGTTTGCAGCTGTTCTCTCTGCTGGGTGACTTGAAATGTAACTGAAGTCTCTACAGGGTGATTTGCTTGTATATGAACTCTCTACAGCATGGTTTCTTTGTAGCTGAACTCTCCACAATGTGATTTGCTTCTATCTGATCTCTATACAAGCTTACTTTGTCTGATTTATCTCTCTAAGGGCGATTTGTTTGTAGCTGAATTCTCTACAGGGTGATTTGTTTGCAGCTGAACTCTCTACATGATGGTTTCTTTGTAGCTGAACTCTCTACAAGGCAACTTCTTCTAGCTGATCTCTCTACAGGGTAATTTTTTTTCAGCTAAACTTTCTACATGATGGTTTCTTTGTAGCTGAACTCTCTACAAAGTAACTTCTTCTAGCTGATCTCTCTACAGGGTGACTTGCTTCTAGCTGAACTGTCTACAATATTAACTAGATGCTGCTGGACTCCCTACAGCATAGCTTGCAATGTAATAGAAATCTATAATGGAGTAAGTCATAAACTAGCTGAATGCTCTATTAGGGTGACTGTTCTATTAGAGTATTCTGATCTTGCATTTGCTACACAGAGTTAGCTTTTGAATCACAACTCAGTGGTTTGTAATCCGATTGTTCTGTACTACTGCAAGGACTTTCTACGGTGACTATTCCAGTTATAAACCCATTATCAGCTCACTACTCTAAGTGATTTGACTGGTAGATGTGAAAAGTATTGGTATTTTCATTCAAGAATCTTGATCACGCAATTATTACACACCTTCGGTTTCGTGTCATATCTTCATGATCTTTATTTTGATTGCTTTCAAACCACCAAAAGGTACTCCTACAATGGTTGATCTATCCAAAAAAATGATTTTCAACTCATTCCATGAAGCGGTTTACCCTGTAGGCATGACAACAAATCAATCTTGTTTTACACGAATAATTGGTCACAAATTCTTAACCGTTCATTGGATTTGTACCAAATTTGATACTAGAATTTTCCTTACTGTGTGCCAAATTTTAAGGCGATCGGAGTACGTGTTTGTGTTTTATAGCAATTTTTGCAAGTGTGCAAAAGCACGAAGAAGAAAAAACGAAAAAAAAACCCTAACTTTTGGCTGCTCGTAACTCGGAAATGGCTTGAGCGATTTCCTTCACATTTGGAATGTGGACCCCCTAGCTGGCAGGCAACTCTGTAGCAAATTTGGTTCCAATCAGATAAGGTATCACCAAGATACAAAGGTGTGAAAATGACGTTTTCTTTCTTCCTGTCAATATACCCACGGTGTGGTGCGCTGGCTTCTTGGGCCGCTCGACATACTATCGTGTGTCTTGATACAACACCCATGTATGATATTCTAATAGAACAATCTATGTAATTATGCTACAACAAAAACAATAAATAAACATTAAGCATAGGCTCCTCCTACAAGAGACTAAGTGAATGACAGTGTTACAACATTCCTCTGTGGGAAAATCCCTTGAACAAAATATTATTATGACAATAATCCAATGTAGGGATTATCCCACTGAGCTATGTTGCAAATGCATTTCTTGTGTTTACTACTTTATGTATTTTAAACTACAAATTTACTAGTTATCATCACAAGTACCTGTCCTCAGTTTATCAGGAAGATCAGTCATTACTGATATCATGTTAAACAAGTAACAGAAGTGTTTGTAATCTCTCGTAGTGTCTAACTGAACTAGTAGAAAATTAATAATCCTCTGACATCTGATTCTTGAGCTTTTTCCATTGACAATAAAACTCTCCACATTACTAGGAATTTCTAAGTGTTGCTTTAGCAATTTGATGGTCAGTTTACAGTTAGGAATTAAACTCTGATACAACAAGTTGCAGTATCTGATCAGAAACGAAAACTCTGTTAAAGATAATAATACTATAATAGGTCAATTAGAATTGTTATCTTACCAGGTTTTCTCATAATCACATCAATCACTTGTGGTCCATACAAACAGTCTAAAGTTAGGAGAGACAAATATGATAAAAGTAGTTAACATACTGTAGATAGTGCAGCAGTGTCACATGTGTGGTTGTGTGAAAACCTGCGCAGTAGTGTGATTGTGTAATTCCTGCCAGTGTCATCAATTGCAGTTGGTCTCCATCACTATGGGAGCCATCATTTTTCAACTGATGATTGATTTTGTTACCAACCAGTGAAGAAACAATCCAATCTATGATCAACTTAACACCACCAAAATAACCATGGTACTGAGCTACTTTCATACTTTTTAAGGTTAAACTGTTGTAATATGGCAACAGTAACGGAGGAATAGTTAGATGAGAATTGTTTAAGATAGTATACTTTTATCTAGCAAATAAGTATTGGACACCAGCATGATAAGGATCATAGCGGTGTTCTCAATATTCACTGCACAACTGGTTCTAGTAGGCTATGTATATGTAGGTAGGTTCTTCTGTTCTTGATGTGCAGTAGTTGTGGTTTTCTTAATAGTTTTACTTTGTAAGGGTAGCATGGTTGTGTAAGACCTTTATTTACCGTTAAATTACCGCAGAACTAGAACGACCACTTATCAAACAATTTATTTGTGCATTTTATTACAAAAAAACAACATGTAACTATCATACAGTATGGTAGTACTGTATAGCAGAGATCTCTCCCCTCCCCCTCCCCTCCAAAAATGGTACAGAAAATCATGCATGGGGAATGCTGGGATGAAAATGCACATACCTACATTTTGCAAAACAAGGATATTTCTTATTCAAGAATAAATGAGAGGGTGAACTCTCCAAGACAATTACACACATTTCAGCTCTTACTAGTTAGATGGTTTGATGGATGACGTGTACCAGTGTAAGGATGGTAATCCATCATTATGTTGTCTTCTTCATCATCCATGTGTATATTAGTTTATCCTGTGGTTGTACAACAATGAAACATCCAATACATTACTGGATGGTATGTTTATAGTTAAATGTTTGGGTATATACCGCTCAGCTGGCCTTAACACAGGTTGATTTGTCTCTTTTTACATTAATTTTGCCTGTACTGACTACATAATGAACACATGCTTACCTCAGTTGACCACAACATGGTTATGCTTTGAGTAAAGGGAATATATTTGGGAAAGTATCATTAGTATCCACACATTTTCTGGTCAGTATTAAATTACGTACACAATAGAAACTAGAACCACTTTAAGTTTTGTGGTGTTTGTGATAGTCAACATAATATATTATTATATGTATTTATCAGTGAATAAATAAAGTTGAAATCTAACCACATACAAATAACACATTTACATACAGTACATATAACACAATCACATAATACATGTAGACTATATATAAGATCTTACCAGGAAATTCCTCACAAGTGACAATTCAATGACGGCTATATACTAAAATGCTATCAGTGTTGTTAGGTGACTAACCAACTAGTGTGGTGTAGCCTTACAACTACCTTATCTAAAACAGTCTGTTGAAATAATCCAGTTGTTCAATGAGATGATCTCCTTTGGTCAATTAAAACTAGTTCAAAACAACAAACTGGACATTAGTTGTATTATGTTTCACTTTTCCTTGATCAATACACCACACTGATTTATTAGATCTCTTCGTATAATAAGAGTTTGGTGAAAATCTTTATAGATATTATGGTGCTAGAAATTTGAAGTCTTTTTAACTAGTGCTACACAATACACTACCAACTGAACTATTTACAGCAATACTTTTCTTGATACACTACCAACTGTTACCTGGAAAGATGATAGTCAATGGCAACAGTAAACTACTTGGATTCTTTATGTGTATTGTAGTCACTATTGCTATAGTATTCTTGACAGTAAAAACTGTTGCTGGTAATATCGACTTTGGCAAAGTTGATTGTATAGTACTATGTGCTGTAAATACGTTCTCTGGTACACAGACTTCACTCTTCACCACTTGTTGTAATTTCTGCAATTACTTCAGCAAATTACTGTAAGCGACTCAGCTATACAAACAAGGAAGTATTACATTAACAATGTATATTTTGTTTACAGTGTCAAAAAATAGATCAAGTATTATAATAAACACAAGTTGTGCATACAAAATAGCAGTGAGATTTGCATAAGCATATATGAATTTTACACCCAGTAACATGAAAGCTACGTAGTCAGGCATGTGGAAGTTTCATATTCAATGAGATTTATCTATCATTATACTGCAATCATACATTTTACAATTTACGTATTCTTGTCTTTTCACAAGAAAGGAGCAATGATTAGGTGTAACAATGTATAAATTATCAAGTTTTTTTCCAAAATTCTCAATTGTACTAGCAGCTGACTACTGATCTGTCATATATCTCAAAAGCTATGAGTTTGAAATTTTCACCATGAATGCAAGTGTTTATCTCACTTCATCCATAGTAAGCTAGTTATTGATATAACCATGATTTTGAGCAGCTTTTTTTACAGTGGTAACTGTAACTAACACAAGCACGTCACCAGGTGCATAGTGGGCAGGTGATTGATTGTTGAACAGAAAATGGCCGAGTGGGTCATAATAATAATTATGGTGTCTCCAGCCTTAATATTGGGCTTTCAAGACCACCTACACCACTGAAAAGTAAAGAAAAATGTACATACAAAATATCTGGGAAAAGGCTATTCAAGTCTCTAACCTCGTGTTTCAGCTGGCCAGTGGCATTATAAAGTGCCAGAGTGTTCCCAGTGGCTGGCACACATCATTAGAAATCCACTCGCGAAAAGTAGCCTGACCAAATCAGAGGCAAGGCTGTGGTGCAAATGTGTAAAGTATTAGTGTGGCTATCCAGTCATGGTGAAATGTGAACTTCACTGGTGTGTGCATAGATCAACGTTTATCAAAATTTTGGTCACATTTTAACCTTTGCATGCTATTCTATAGCTGTCTATAGTTGTGCCAGGAAAATAATGTCTTGAAAAACAGCAAGTCTTATATTGGAAACGAACTGCCCACCCACATGCAAATGTGCCTGAGTGGAGGACAGAAACAGAAAATGTGTTTGGTGTGGCCTTAACAGGTGTAACAAGAACTCAGATTCAGAGATAACAGCAATCAGCCAATGGAGGGGGTTGGCTTTAAGGGCAGGCAGGATGGCAGCTTCTGGGCTAAGGGGGCCACCAAAGCTCTAAAACTAGGGCCATAGTCGGTCTCAAAATTAAAACTTTCAGTAGATAAAACTAGTTAGCTCTTACTATTATGAAGATAGAATCACAATACATGTCGCTTGAGGTACGCATCACCAGTAAGTATGAATCATGTGATATTCTAGCAATGATCAATAAATAATAATTATACTGGAATGCATTGGTGGCTGCAATCAATATTCATAATAACCATAACTGTCATAACTTTCCACTACAATGGGTAATCAGGCAGGAAATCACATGACTATATTGATTTTTAGAAAATGGTATGTTAGCAATGCTTTGAAGTTCAGTTAAATAGAAGTTTCTTATTCATGAAGAGACTCCACCACAAGTCTTTTAGTACTAAGAAACTTGCGGCTAACCATGTTAGTTAATTAGTTATCCACACAAGAATGTATTGTTAACCGCTGAAATACTGTCAACAAAAAATAGCACAACTGACCAAACCAGCATGTTCTTCACCATCCTATTCCAGTGCCGGAGGGTAAACTGGAGTGCCAAAGCAGGTGTTAGTGTCTTACTTTCCTAGACAATGGGCTGCGTTGCTGGGACAAGACAAGCCAGCACCATTGGCAGTAATTTTGCCTTGAATTTTGCCTGCTATCTTTCTCCACTTTCACTTCATTTACATGAGGCAAGGTGATGCCAATCCATTGATTCTCACTCGTGGTATTGAGGATACTCCATGGCCAGCGTCTAGTCAAGCGTCTGGTACACCAATTGCGATACAACTTACAGTAGCTATACTGTCGCTAATTTTTTCACAGATTTCTCTTACTCAAACTGATGCAATTCTTTTTGATAGCAGTGTGTATCACCAATAAAAGTGCTGTTTCAGCGACTAAGCCTTAAAAGTAAATTTTCGAGTGGAGCCTTCCCATGTAGGCTTGTGCGTGACACCGTCACTATCAATGGCGCGAGGCATAGGTATGATTTCCTTTTCACTGCTGACAGACCATTTTCTAAAACAGTAAGACACTCCAAACTAGCACCTTTGAAATATAAATGTACTTGGAGTCGGTGTCAGAATGATGCAATAAAAACCTCAGCTCTGCCTCGGTTTCCATTGCATCATTCTATCATCTCCTCTTCTGATGTTTATACTTCAAAGATGCTAGTTGGAGTGTCTTACTATAACAAATTGCAAAATGGAGGTCAGGTTCCAAGTTACAGTTGTTTACTTTCTGTTGCTTAACTGTGAAGATGAGTGATTCAGTAGTCACTTTATACTCATGTGAACTGAATGCATGCATTAATTTTCTGGGATAATGATAATAATTGACCTTTGTAGAGTATCTATGGTACTACATAGAGTGGGTATGGCAACCGTGTTAGCTATACTTTGTTTTGGCTTTGTGCTGAACCAGGGAATTTAAGTTGGAGATCTGCTGGATGGATTCGACTAATATCTATAATGTTGTAAATCAAGGCTGCTGGATGGAACGATCATGAGATCAAGCTTCACCAGATGGGCTACTCCGCATCCAGTCGCATTGTGTGCAGACTGTGGTTTGCTAACTGCTTAAAGTAGTGGCAAGACTGCAAAGATTGAAGATGATCATAATTGTATAATAGTGTATAATTTTTAAGTTAAGATATACACAATCACATTTAGCTGGAGATAGAATACACTGATTGATTTGATTTGATTGATTTATATATATATTTAACCTCCGAGCAGTTGGCTACAGCCGTTCTTCCTTGCCCGGAGGGACACATTACAATACATAAATAATATACACAAAACTAAACAAAGCAAGGTATAACCGATACAAAGACAACCAAGGTAAACAACTTACAACACACACACACACACACACACACACACACACACACACACACACACACACACACACACACACACACACACACACACACAAACACAAAACATGCATATAATTACAATCATATTAATGTTATCAAAGGAGTGAGTCACAGTGCCGCTTAAGGACATCCACGTACTCATAAAATGGAGAATTAATACAGTCTGTTACAGATGACGGTAATGCATTCCACCATTGAATGGTTTTATAACGAAAAAAAAATGTTGAGTATACTGCAGAAATAGCAGTCATCATGCATACAAGTATACATTGTTGGCAGCTATAGTATTACAAATATAGTCATGTAGGCCACAGGATATTCTGTACACAAGTTAATAAAATCAATTTATGTTATGCATAGCCCTATATATGGGTTAAATATGCATGGAAAGAAAGTGGTTAAGCACCACTTCCTCTGGAGGGCCCACCCAGTTTATTTTCAGGCTAGGGTATTAGAATCTTTAAGGCCAGCCCTGCCAATGGATGCTGGCTGTTTTTCTAGTACTGCAAACACACAGTATATATTCCCAGCCTTACAGCTAGGTGGCTGAACAATGGGGGTTTCTTGCTCAAGGAACAACATTTGAAAGTAGGCAAATGCGTACTAGGGCGTGGCCACAATCTTTCTCGAGATCTTTCCGGCTTTCACTTTGTCCTTGGGAAAGACTTCTCTCTTTGGGTCATTTGGCAGGTTTTCTCTTTATCCAATGACAAATTAATACAAAATCAGTCTGGCCACGCGAGGCTAGCTACTTAGTGGTATTGTATGAAACAGTGAAAGTACGTGCAGCGAACAATAAACCGTGACTAACTTACTCGAACTACGCTTCTAGGTGATATCGTTTCTCGTACGAAAATCTCACGGACCTCACACCCTTTTACGTGCTTCTCTAGTACAGACACACGCCGAGTAACATGTACTGGTTAAACACTCGCAATGAAACTTACACAAATACTATATGGCGCTAATAGACGCGTCTAAATATAATTAGTAAAACATTTTGATTATTATTTATTTAAACTCACAGTCAGTACTCGTTTTTCCGTACTGGAGTGCATATATAGCAACGCCATATATACAAAACTACGCACAACACTAAGAATTATTATTTCAGGATAAGTCATTGAGGTGCTGGAGTAGACCATCACGAAAATTACCAATATCATCAAAATTAATAAACTAGATGGCAATGAATTCCACCACATTGTAGCTTGGTGTCAAAAGTAGTGCTGACAAAAGTTCTTCTTGTAATGAAAAATGTCTGCAAACCATGGTGAACACCTAGTTCTGTATAAATGTTTATGACCAAAGTGTAGTGGTGGTAGGCCTGAGCGGGCCGAGCCTATTATGCCAGCATAATTTGGAGAATAATGGGTGCTTAATTTTGTTAGAATAATTCTAGAATAATCAGAAGCTGTCAGGCATATTACAAGAATAATTGGATTAAAATGGCCAACTTGGGTTGGAGATAGCTATCACTGCAGACTCATGGGGTATACAAATTCTGGTGAAAGTTACACGAAACTCAGTACATGCATGTATGTTTACAGCTAGCTACATAGCTCTTTTTGATTGGTGAATTACTTCAATGACAGTTGAAATAAAGGCGTTTGAGTTGATAATATGTTTATAGGTAGATACACCTAAACAGTAAGAATAATAGGTCAGGCTTAATTGGTGGCTGCAGCAAAATACCCTCACCAAGATACTATGAATAGCCAAACATGGCAGCTATCCAAGTTTTGTCCTATGCTGTGATACATGGTCATACTTCCTTAAACCACAAGTTAGACGCACAGCTCTATTTTGCATAATTATGCTGTAAATGAGACATAGAGTCCTTACTAATGGTAGGTCTCCACACAGGTAATGCATAAGTGTATTGTGAAAAGACCAAAGATTCTATCAACATCTTCATAATGGCAGTGGGCAAACATTTAACATGTGAATTAACTAACATCAGATAATCTGACATGTTTCCACAAATCTTTGAAACGTGTGAGGACCAATTCAGCCTGCTGTCAAACGTTACTCTCAAGTATTTCTGCGTACCAATGACTAATAGAGGACTAAGAGGAGTATCATCATGTAGCATTGGAGGTTGGGGGAATGAAGGTGGCTTAATACTGAACCATTGATTTTTTAAGGTTAAGCTTCATTTTACTGGTGGTAATCCACAGTGACAAATCACATAAATCATCTTGAAACATTTGAACAATAGCATCATTCAGCAGAGTCACCAAAGAAAATCAAAAATGAGTCATCAGCAAACTGAAGTAAACAGCCACATGACACTTGCAGAGGCATGTTATTTAGTACCAAAGCAAAACCTTCTCTTTACTGCAGTTCAGAGGTAAAATATTTTATGCTCCATGGTAGTAATTCCTGGAGAATTTTTACCCTCTGAGGATCTCATAAACACTTAGCTACTGGTGTAGTTTCTAAAAATCCATGATAAGATGGCGTATATACTTATAATAAATTGTCAGTTTAAAATTTTTGTCCTTCTATTGAAAAGTCCCAAAATTTATAGCACAAGAATAAATTCTTAGTTATAACTCAGCTTTGTAACTGAAAATATTTTGAACTTTTGTTACACAGCAGTGTAACCGTAGCTACCTGTAAGACACAGAGCTACCTGTATATAAGACCCTCTGAATACAGGTGATATTTGACATTCACTTACAGATTTCAAAACAGTTAAAGTATATGCTTGGTTTAGTACAAACACTGTGTACCAGTCAAAAATACAATGTGCTTGCAAAACAACAGCATAATACTTGTTGATGTTGCACCACGGGTAGCTAATTACTTCTAAAAACTACAAACTTGGTTAACAGTGCTATTTCCTGCTAAATAGGTGGTTATTCAACCGTCTCATTTAAGTTAATTCAACCCTCTTATTATGTGCAGTGTATATAGTACCATAGTAGGTTGGAGATCACCACAAGTTTTGGAGTCAATCACTCTCAAAGCTCTAATTTTGATGTCACAATGTCATGCTGTTTATTTAAATTTAGATTAGCTTTTACATGTATCATAATTTGTAAACCAGGATTGGCTGACTCTGGGCACTCTCCTGATTAAAATTGCATTTAATTTAATTAGATATATATATAAAAATAATCCACACTATTATAACACACTAATATTCCCATTACATGGTGCGTGCCTTGGGGGTATAGGTTGTCTTGTTGATGTAGTAGAAGCTTCATCTTGCAATTGGATGGCTGTACCAATGCATCTTTGGAGATGGCCAGAATAATTTTGCCAGATAGAACTGGTGTGCATAAAGATTCTTTTTATTGCTTAGTTGTACCACTAGTTTAATTGTAGATCAGCACATTACAGATAGACACAGAGAAACAAATCATCCAAGAAGACAAATGCAGGATCTGAGTGTCAACTAACGTCTAGTGCCAGCTATAGAAACAATTTGCTGCAAAAGGTTTAAATTTCATGAGAGAGGGAAGCTTACTACAATTACTACACAGGAATAAAAATGCAAACAGCTGATAGTTATATATCTGCATCAAAATGTACTTCATTTGTCTAGTATGTGCCATTTTCTGCACTAGAATTTTTGGTTGGTGTAGCTAATTGACCATTTATCTTGGAAAGCAAACACAGCCATTTCATTAATGCCTTACCAGTTTTGCACAATGTTCACTTGTTTCACTGGTAAAAATTTCACTAACCATGTACAGCAACATAATTATGTAAAACTTCCAGCAGTCAGTCTAACATTAATCAAGAATTTGAAATTATTTTGTGCATTATGCTAGCATTATAATATATTTTGGTCACAATTTTGTGTGTTTATTTGGTAATTTTAGTTTATACAAAAAGAATCAAGAATAAATTGACTAGGTGCATACTTGACATCTAATGAATTTAAATGTTTATTACATACAATTTTGACACTTAATTGTTACAATGATTAATAAATGGTTTCTAATCATACAACATTTAAACTTTGTTTCCAAGTTTTAAACTAAATTTTGATGCTTCTACTTCTGCAAATTTTGGGACAACCTTTCGTAATTTGACAATGTAATTGGAGATTACCGACCTCTTCTCTTTAGTATAATTGCTGGATGTGTAATAGCGATATGCTGTTTCTATGTTTGGTGATCCTGCTAGTAGTGCTAAGTTCATATCTTTGATTTCTTTTATGTGCAGCTTAATATAGGGTAATATGATCAATGTGATGAAATTACATTCAGGTGTCATTGCCTGTATCTCCTCACACTTCAGAGTAACAAAATTCAGTGGCTCCCCATCTAAGTAAGGCAGTGCCTGTTTCACTGTGATAACTGCTTTTCTTGCTATCAAGCCAACTGGGTATTGGTCCATATATATTTCTAATACTTGGATTAAATCATCATAGCTTTTTTGCCAGAGGTACCTTTGAACATTTTGGTTCAAGTTTCGTATCAATCTGTAAACATCATTTAATGTTTTGTGACATTCACTTATCAGTGAATCAATGCCCTCAAGGCATGATGGTAAAAATGCTGTAATGCTTTGTACGGTCATCAGAACATGTTGTATCTTTTTTAATTTGAGAATAGCAAAATGTGGATCGGTTGATGTATACATATTAATCTGCTTTACATAGATCGGCACTAAAGTATTTTCCATTGTACTTGCAGTAACCTTCAAATAATCTGTTGGAGATAAAGATGCTAAGCTAGTTACTCCATAGGACCTCCTAGACAGACGGGCTAATTCTGCTATGACTAATCTAGCACTACGACACTCCCCATGTGGTGAGAGGATGTACACTTCTTTGCTTTCCATGTTTTCCATAATGTATTGGCTAATAACAGCATGGACTTCTACACATTCGTCTGTGGTGTTAAGGGAATGTGCTGTTACAGTAGTATCGGCAATTATTTGGACGAGACCATAAGCCCACAACAAATCCAAAATGTCTCTTGCTTCATTTTCACTTAGTTTCCATAGCTTGTGTAACACTGCTGTTTGTAGTGAAGTACCGACTCCGGTCCATAGTATTAATGTCTTCATTTTATCAGATGCTGATTTTGACAGTAATTCCAAAGTGACATTAATGCAAATCTTTACTGCATGTTTACGACTCCTGTCAATGTTATTTTTGTCAAAAGCAGATAGACCTTTTTCGTGTAATTTATTTTTAATAAACTGGATAGCTTCTTTATGCTGGGAATGGTTTCGTTTCAAGTAATAGGAAAATTGTCCTCTTATAAGGGACAGAAGCAGTGGCCACAGGTGGACATTTTGAGCTAGTTCATCAAGTAAGCTTACATCCTCTTGTGACAGTTGACTGATATCAATCACTCCACAGGTTAGTAGAGAGATAGCTTCACTTTGCTCCATTGGACCTACACTAACTACCTGTTTGGTAGGTATGTAGTGTTCAATATCATTCATCCTGGTAGTGAGGACTATTTTACAGTTACTAAATGCCTTCACTATTGGCTCAGCATCTTCAACATGCCACACATCATCAATAATGACAAGAAGATTACGACAATAAAGGCTTGTAAGTTGATTAATTTCCTGTTCAGCATGATTGATGTCACCTTGTTTTAAATACTGACCAGTTAGCAAGTGATATAATTGGCTAAGCTTCATACTAGGATCAGTAGCTTGTGGTCCAAGTTCTATGAAGACAAAACCATCTGTAAATTGTTCCTTTACTATGGGGTGATGACATAAAGCGATAGCAATGGAAGTCTTGCCAAAACCACCAGCTCCAGTAAGCGTTAAACTTGTTCCATAACTATTGGGGTGGATGGTGGATTGAAGTAATTTACTAATCATTTCATCTAAAAGTTGTTGACGGCCCACATGGTTGGGTGGTAGTGGTGGAGGTGGTGGACACTTTATACCTATAATGGAACATAAGGGTGTTTAGCTTTGAAAATGTACATGTATGATAAATCAGTTTACAAGTATTTACAGTAGCTACAGAGAAATGACTGTATGCCCTACACTATTGTATGTCTGCACTGACATGCAGTCATGCACTGCTTGAGCTTTATCGAATAGCATGATACTATAATTAAAACCTTCATAGAAGTTAATCTCATGATGCCAAACTTATTTTCTCCAGCTAACACTAATCTGTTAGAAGTTATAAGTACCAGATAATTAATTTTTAATTGATAAATGTCATCTGTAGAAGGTTCAACTTGTGCCATTATGCAGTCAATCAATTATTACAACTATCACATGCACTGTAAAATTATGTGAGGGGGCACAATATATTACATCCCTCTCCTCCGATTATATGATGAATAGGTATAACTAAGCTACACATTGCACACACCTATACAGCCAAACAAACTGCCTGCTAAATGGGATACAATTAAGAATATAATTGGTAAAGTAAGTATCTAGCTATACTAGAGTTATACAGAACAAATTATGGAGCATCAGTTATCCATGGTTTCAATTAGTCACTATGTCTGTCTATGATTACGAGAGCTCCATCTTATTTCTGGTGGCCCTGGCACAGTGTTAGCCTGGTTTGTAGATACATCTGGTTGGTCTGTTTGGAAGGTGATCTCTGCTGGTATGTATGTCTGATATCTTTGAGCTACTGTTTCATTCAGTGAGACCACTTTGCTCCTAAGTAACATGGCAATATCTAACACTTAAGCCCACTCTGACTAAGTAAATCACAGAATATGTTCTGGTACCCATTTCCGGTTTCCATGCTGATTTCACACCATCATCAACATTTCATCTTGTCATGAGCCTTTCTCTGTCCCAGCTGATGTTTTTCCACTATTGCCCCACAACTGGGTTGTACTAATGTGAGGCGGGTTCTCATACAAAAAATTCATCTGGCCACATCTTTGTTGTTGCATGTGGTGTTGTTCGATATGTCAGCACAAATGTTGCCTGAGTGGCAGATCTTTGACCATCTTTGCCATAGCCTACTTTACCACTTGTACTGATCTTTCTGCAGCTCAATTGCTTACTGGATGATGAGGTGGTGTGAATGTGTGTTTGATCCCATTGTTGACACAGAACAGTTCAAAATCTTGTGATGAAAATTGTGGGCCATTTTCACTGGCTATCTATTCTGGTAAGCCAAATTTGGCCAAAAAATACTCTGAATTTGTCCACCATAGATTGTATTTGTGGTGGTTGACTGCATAGGGATTGCTTCTATCCACTTGGAGTGGCTATTGACCATTACCAAGACTTGCAGGTTTTTGATACTGGCAAAATCAATATGAAATCACTGCATTGGTATACCCAAGGCCAATTGTGCAGGGGTGCCATAAGTGGTTGGCAAGCACAGTTTGGGAAACTTCTTACTATTTCCTTCATTTTCTTGTCAATCTGAAGCTACCAGATAGGCCACTACCAGTAGTGCTGCATGTTGCTGCCTTCATTTTATTACCTCAGGGTGTGTTAAATGTAGTTCATTTAAGAGGCGTGCTTGCAACTTTGTCAGAATAATTACTCTAAGCCCCTACAATAAGTAACCCTGGTCTGTAAAAAGGTGAACTTTGCATTGATAAAAAGGCTTCAGTTTTTCATGCACAGGTTTGCTAAGCCACCCTTCCATGACATATATACCGATACACTGTTGCTAATGTGACATCTCTACTAGTTTTAACTGCTACTTTTGATGCAGTCACTGGTAGGTCATATACATATGAACACTGAAACACAGATACAGGATCCTGCACTTTCTCAGATGGGCAATGTTGATAAACCATCAGCATCTGCATGCTGTTTACTGCCTTTATACTCAATGTCGTACTGATATGCTGATAAAAACAATGCCCATTGGCTGTTGTATCCAAGCTTCCGCCATGGAAGGTATGGCTGTTTTCACATTGAGGATTGACAATAGAGGCTTGTGGTCAGCAATCATGATAAAAGAATGACCAAATAGGTATTTTACCCCAAAGATAAGAGCTAAAGCCTCCTTCTCAGCTTTCGCATTTCAATATTGCTGACGATTCATGATGCAAATGCAATGGGTCATTCATCTCTATCAATCACGTGTGACAGTACTGTTCCCAACCCATATTTAGATGCATCACATGATAGTTTTTTTTTTGTGTCATAATGGACTAGGATGGCCTCACCAGTTAATAATTGTTTGCATTCTTGAAAAGCCTTATCAAGCTCTTCAGCCCACAGCCATGCATGATTTTTTTCTAACAGCTCATACAAGGAGGCAAAGAGGGTAGTATAATTATTTGTTATAGTAATTTACTATACCCAAAAATGCTCTTAACTGACTTACATTCTCTGACATACATGCCTTTCTTATGGCATGCGCCTTTTTTTCAGTTGGGTGAATGCTTGTGCCATTAATATAATGCCCTAAATATTGTAATTCATTAGTACAAAACTCACATTTCTCTTATCACAGCTTGATTCCTGCTTCTCTAGCCTGTCAAGGGTCTGGTTTAACAGTTAGTTATGCTCCTCTTCTGATTTTGCCAAGATAAGGATGTTTTCTAGCTAAAATGGCACTGGTTGTCCTTAAGTATTCTATCTATCACTGACTGAAATATCACAGGTGCAGTAGATACCCTATAAGGGAGCCTCGTATAATCGTAAAAACCTCTTAGTGTGTTGAGAACCAGTAATTTTTTTGCTGCTTTCATCTAGTGGTAGCTGTTGGTATGTTTGATATAGTTCTGCCAGACAATCTACAACAGATCCTAAGCATTTGGCCTTGCTTTTGCATACAGTGTCACCATACAGGGATATACTTTATGTACTGCAGATATCAGGCTAAAACCAGAAACTAAGCCCATTTTAAAACTGTCCAGGGCCCTATGCCTTGCAAAAAGCTTTAGATTTTGAACTTTAATGCCTCCATCAACATGATAAATTAGAATCAAGCCCGTGGGCCATGCCACTAATAGTAGTACCCAATTCAAATGGAAGACTTCAAGTATGTGGTGATTACAAAGTCACTATCAATCATTGTGCTGAAAAGAAAGTATATCCATCGCCAACAGCAAAAGACCTATTTGCACAAATAGCTGGAGGGAAAGTCTTTTCCAAGTTCTGTGTAACTCGTTCCAATTTATCTTGAGCCAATTTCTACCAAATAAAGCCTGCTTATTAATGCCTGTAATGACAACCAATGGGAGTATCACCAGTTGTTTTTCGTATGTCACTTGAACCATTGTTTGTCAATTTGATGTCCAGAGTAACCTCTCAAAGACTGTTTTGTGTATGGTCGCAAAGCTCCTGCATCTGGAAATAAGCTGTTCCAATGCTGTTCAGAAATCATTGAGATGGAAACTCCTGTGTCTAGTTACATTTGTACAGATTTAGCATTTGTACACTTTCAGGTGGTAACCCTCTGTGTCCACCCCAAATGCCCTGATCATCAAATTTCTGAACAGCTTGGGCAATTATATGGTTCATACCTGTACTGTTTTTCCATTGGGTTTGTCTGGTTTCTGGTTTTGTGTCTCCTTACTTGAGTGCATCCTTTGTAGATGTCCCATCCTACCACACTTACGACATTGGCAATTATGAAAAAATTAAAGGCACCATTGTGTTGAATGTCCCTGCTTTCACACAGCAATTACATATTGTAAAACATTGCATCCATTGGCTTTCATACTATGTATATGCCTTCATCTTCAGTCAGGCTAGGCTGAGGTTTGGGGTTCTTTTCCTGTGGCTCTATAACTGCCATTTCCATGGCAGTTGTTAAAGTTATCACCTTTTCCAACATCAAGTTTTTATTTCAGACAACAGGCGCCTTGGAGATTAGTCAGACCACACACAAAGCAGTCTCACAAGGCCTGCTCCAAACAGGTGAAATGCTCTGTGATTATCTATGGTTTAGGCTTGTAATGCTGCACCAACGAAATCTTTAATTATCCCAACTCACACACAGCTGGTAACCCTGATCTGTCAAGTTTTTCAGCACTGAATAAATCTTTGAGCCGATACAACCAAGGAAGTAGGCTACTTTGCTGTTGTTTTCCACTTTCTGCATTTCAAAAATCAGTTCCAATTGTTTAAAATACTCTTCAATATCACCTGCTTTGTCGTAATTCAAAAGGGCTATGGGTTCACCATGCTTGTTGCCAGTGTAGAAGGTTCAACTCGTGTCATTACTCAGTCAATCATTTATTACAAGGATCACATACACTGTACAATTACGTTAGGGGTACAATACACAATCCCAAAGAAAATAAGGTGTGGCCATGTGAGGAGACTACATAGACATATTATGCATTATGAAAAGCACTTTAATGAAGAGTCTTTGTGCATCTAGCATCAAATCCAGCATCAACCTTTCAAGAGAGAAGCATTTAGCTGTTAGATAAAATGATAACACACCCATGAGAAAATCATATATAGACTGAATGGGTGTGTTATTACTGCTTTGTGGTGGGGTATGCTTGCATCAAATGTGGGCAGAAGAAGAAAGAATGCTAAGGTTCTAGCTAAACCAATTCCAACATTGGCTATTGGTTAAAGATGTGTCCAAAGAACAACGCTACTGTCTTGGTGGTTTGCTTAATAGTTTTTATGAACCAGCATTTGGTGTATCAATGCTGGTTCAGTCCAGCTATTACTTGTACTGCTTTCCATTCGGAGTGTAATTGATCATTGCTGACGATATAATAGTTTTCATTAGCTCAATATTTAGCCCAGCCATGGCACTGCTTCCCTTTAAGAGTGAATGGGTGTTTTGGATATTCATTATTGTCAAGTAATATAGCAATATAATCATTTTGGTTAGCTTAGTTTATTTGTAAATTGTATTATGAAGGAAGTCCTGTGGTGGTGTGGTGTATGGTCTGCCCACACACCATAAAACTGTGATAATAATAACAACATGATTAATGTTTTATTACTAATTACAATGTAAAATTTAACCAACCTTGCTCTAAACACTTTTGATCATAATTCAATTGCTTCTGCAGTGCAACTTTAGATGACACATTCTCATTTCCTATGTGCAAACATTAAAAGTAATCAACCTAACACAACATGAGATTTGTAAACGTAACACCCTGAGGCTTTTGGTCTTCAAACATTGTGTTTACAATCAGATAGGAACAGAATGTTTTTTGTACAGTAGCATTACGTGCATAGATCAAAGGCACCCATTAGTACTCACCTTAACATTAATACTAGCCAAATAGCTACGTACAACAAATCTGTTCATTTCTACAGTCACTGGATTGATTACAGAGGCACTTCTTGTGCTGCATTTACTTTGTTTGTAATGCCATAGCTTAAAACAAAGCAGAACAGTTACTTTACTTTTTATTAATTGATAGTAGGGGTGTGCATCAGTTGTAACATAGTCCTTGGATTAGAGGTGCATCTTTTACTCTTCTTCATCTATAATACTGTACCTACAAGTTATGGCTATACCGATAGTACTCATGACTGAAGTACTGTATGAATTAAATATCTTTTAGTGTATAGCTGCAAGTGTAAATGACCTCATTTGTTTCATTTCTATGATCCCTACTCATATGCAAAATTTTACACCTGCATACCACAAAGCCTGGTTGGTTGGTAGGTGCATTCGTATAGTTGTTCTTACAAAATACTTAACAGTAACATGGCTTTATGCATATGTCAGAGAGTGATCTTTTCCGGAGTCAAACTTTTAGGTTGTCAAGATCGTCACCAAAAATAGGGTAGTAACTAATTGTCAATTCTAGGCACTTCTGTTTGCTTATTGTGGTAACTGTAACATGTAAACTGTATCACCATAGTTGCTGTATACTATAGTGTATGTTTGTTGTAACCTATATGTATGTTGTGCTTTGTTTGGAATAATAGTTATTGCGCATGCGTCGTTATCGCACAGTAACATATGGATTTCCTGTTCACACCATTTATAACAGCAGCTGTCCAATCGCACACTACTAAACATTCATGAGTTAATTTGTTAGAAACATGTTGATCTTACCAGCAAAACTTTTGACATAATAAGTGGGTAAAAGCAATAGCAAAATGCTTGCATGATAGGTGCAATTTTGTGAAGTGGACACTGGGGCATATAAATGTTGCACAAAAAATTAAGATACTCTAATACAACAGCCACATACAACAAAAATAATATCAAAAATACATTAATTACTAATATTGTGGGAAAACCAACTGATGATTGAGATACTCCAATAGAACAGTCACTTATAACTAGCTATATGTTTATGGTCAACAAGTGAAGAGAGAGATATTTTAATAGACCAATCACTTTAAGGTAAAATTATAACTATGCTTTTTGAAATGCTCAAATAACAATGATGAGCACAATATGGAGCATAATAGGTGAAAGAATTGCTTAAAAGAAAAATAGGCAGAGAAAAAGCAAATAGACTCGTCCATAGAAATTGCACAGTCAGTTGTAAGCAAATTATCGACATTGGATACCTAATATTTGTGACCCAGTTTGGGAAAACCGGTCTTATCGCCTCTTTAAAAGTATTGAGAAATGCTAGTTTTAAGTAATCTAATCCAAAACAGCCAAGCTGTAAAAAAAGAGTGCAGCCCTCAGAAAGGCTATGGTAAAAAAGATGTGAAACCCATGGTGGCGGCCAAGAAATGGCTGTGATGGTAGGTTAATGGTAAAAATTTTAATAACAACAATTCAGGTGAATTTGGTGCAGCTTAATCTTGGCACAAAATTCAACTGAATTGTTGTTATTAAATTTATTGCGATTAACCTACCATCACAGCCATTTCTTGGCCGCCACCTTAGATTTCACATCTTTTTCACCATAGCCTTTTGAGGGCCGCACTCTTTTTTTACAGCTTGGCTGTTTTGGATTAGATTTCACTTCTTTTTGTATTTGTATACCCCAAAGCCGGCCATAGATAGGGATTTTAACCTATAATTTTTTTCTTCACCACAGGAAGAAAAAAAAGATGAAGCAGGGTGATTTCTTTGTAGCTGAACTCTCTACAAGGTGATCCTACCAGCTGATCTCTCTACCGGATGACATGTTTGTAGCTGAACTCTCTACAAGGTAACTTCTTCTAGCTGATCTTTCTACAGGGTGATTTGTTTGTAGCTGGATTCTCTACAGGGTGATTTGTTTGCAGCTGAACTCTCTACATGGTAGTTTCTTTGTAGCTGAACTCTCTACAATGTAATTCTTCTAGCTGAACTCTCTACAGGGTGACTTGTTTCTATCTGATCTCTCAGACTCTACAGGGTGACTTGTTTCTAGCTGAACTCTTTACAGGTGATTTGTTTGCAGCTGAACTCTCTTCATGGCGGTTTCTTTGTAGTTGAACTCTCTACAAGGTGACTTCTTCTAGCTTATCTCTCTACAGGATGACTTGTTTCTAACTGAACTCTCTACAGGGTGATCTGTTCATAATGGAGCTTTCTACTGGGGGATTTGTTTGCAGCTGAACTCTCTACACGATGATTTCTTTGTAACTGAACTCTCTACAAGGTAACTTCTTCTAGCTGATCTCTCTACAGGGCAATTTGTTTTTAGCTGAATTCCCTACAGGGTGATTTGTTTGCAGCTGAACTCTCTGCATGATGGTTTCTTTGTAACTGAACTCTCTATTAGTTACCTTCTTCTAGCTGATCTGACTACAGGGTGACTTGTTTGTAGCTGAACTCCCTACAGAATAAGTTGCAATGTAATATAATTCTATAATGGATTAAATTATAAACGTAGCTGAATGTTCTATTAGGGTGACTGTTCTATTAGAGTATCTCGATCTTGCATATGCTACACGTAGTTGGCTTTGGAATCATAACTCAGTGGTTTGTTATCCGATTCTTCTGTACTACTACAAAGACTTTCTATGATAATTATTCCAGCTACACACCGATTTTCAGCTCACTGCTCTAAGCGGTTTGCCTGGTAAGCGTGAAAACTAATAGTTTTTTTATTCATAAAAATCAATCGCGTAATTTTGACACAGTTTAGGTTTTGTGTCATATCTCGATGGCCTTTAACTGGATTCCTTTCAAACCACATAAAGGCACTTCTACGATAGTTACTCCATCTACATAGCAATTTTCAGCTCATGCCTTCAAGCGGTTTACCCTGTGGGCGTGACAGACCTTCGACCTAATGGTACGAAAATAATCGGTAATACCTCCGTGAATGTGCATCGGATTCCTACCAAACTTGGTACTGTGATTCGCCTTAATCGGCCCTTTAGGTGTGCCAAAGTTTAGCTCGATTGGAGCACGCATTCGTGTTTTATGGCGGATTTTGCAAAGTGTGCGAAAAGAAGAAGTAAAAAACGAAGAAAAAACCCAAATGTTGGCCGGTCGTATCTCGGAAATGGCTTGAGAGATTTTCTTCAAATTTGGAAAGTGGACTTCCCCACCTAGCCGGAACTTCTGTAGCAACTTTGGATTCAATCGGATAATAAATCACGGAGCTATAAAGGTGTGAAAAATGCGTTTACTTTCTTCCTGTAAATATACTCACTGTGTGGCGCGCCGGCTTCTTCGGCCGCACGAGACACTACCGTTTGTTTTGATTAATGTGTTGTAGCTCACCATTGTTGGAGCTATGTGTACCAAATTTTCACAAGTTGTACACCAATTCCTTACCTTCCAGAGCATCCACTGTGCAATTAGCCAACAACAAAGTTTTCCACCATTTTAGATAGTTTTAAACCATGGTTTACTGTCTCAGTTGAGCTCCAAAAGGGGAGGGAGGTGGGAGTTTGGGAGGAGGACAAGAGGCTGTTCAAAAAATTAAAAAGGAATAGATGAAGTAAGCCAAGTTATGACCATTCAGTTTTCAAAACTGGCTAAAATGAAAGGAAATTCACAGCGTAGAGGCATTTATTCAATGCCATGGAGCTGTACAGCTGCATACAGCCATCCACAGACTGACCAGATCTCCATTAAGGCCCCACATCGCATGTACACATCATCACTGGGCTTGGGAAAAGCAGCCAGCAAAGGCAGACCACTTAAGTATAGCTGTTTTATTGTGAAATTAGATAGTTTATTCATGTAGCTTTGTGTTCTCAAATCTGCTGACATGGGTGATAAGACCGGTTTTCCCAGACTGGGTCACATTTACACCATGTGCACGTGTTTCACTGAACAACCATAATTAATAGACTGTGTGAATTAATGTATACTAATTCTCTGGTATGTAACTACAATATTGGTTCTTTCTGGGATTAATATTTTAATGGGATACACTGTACAAATATGAGGCCAGCCACTCAAGAGATGATAGTCAGGTAACCATTATTTTGCTTTTAAAAGATATGATAGCATTTTGTGTAAAAATACTAGAAACCTATATTTTTTATACAGTAACTTGATTTTGTAACACATGTAAAGCTAAACTTCAAACAATTGGCTTCTGGCAAACTTGTACTGTAAGTATGAACCTTCACAATTAGAAAGAGTGCCAATGTGTAGGCCCGTGTCAAATATACCAGCATAACAAAAGCATAATAGGCTGGAGTATTATGCCAGCATAATGCTATGTAGCATATTTGGTAGATATTTAAAACTACAGAGCTTAAATTTTTTATTAATTCCATGACAATAGATTGATGAATTCCTTAATAGAGCAGTCAATAGGCTTTAATATCTATGCTGCAAATTGTAATAGAGCACTC
Organism: Dysidea avara; assembly: GCF_963678975.1. NCBI lineage: Eukaryota > Metazoa > Porifera > Demospongiae > Dictyoceratida > Dysideidae > Dysidea > Dysidea avara. Next base: position 13,502,572 of record NC_089273.1, read on the forward strand.
AAATGCATTGTACATAGCTTCTTAGATTGATACTCATTAACAGAACATACTCTAATAGAGCATTCACTGATTATAATGTCCAAAACAATTGTAAGAAACATTGTTAACCTAGGAGCGTAATGCAAGCATAATGGGAACACTGAAGAGCATATGAGGTGAAAATGTTGGGAAATTCCTGAAAGCATTTTGGGCGAAATTTTGAGCATATTTGACTCAGGCTAAGCAATGGTGAAAGACACTCTATGCAATTTTGGTAACATGATAGAGACTAAAGAATTCTAGCAGACAGGAAGTATTATAATTGATTGTGTATACATAATTGATTGTGCCATATCAAAGTTCCTTAATCGTAAGTCACAAATTTCAAAATTTTGGTACTGCTTATCTGCAGGGAAATTTTGCATAAAGGTACTTAGATTAGGAATATCATGATTAATTCTAACTACAAACCTTGTTTGGCTGTTGGTAGCAGTTGTAGTGTGCTAACTACTGGGGTTGATGCAATCCTCACTGATGAATCGTTTGATGTCTGATGGAGTGTTGTAAGATGATGTGATCCTGATGACGAGGTGATACCATTCATGCCAAGTGATTTATTAGTGGCAGTTGTAGTGGGTTGTGGAGGAATGACAAATTCTATAGAAAGGCATAATACAATTTAATAGCTACATAATGTAATGACCCTTTGAGAAAGGAGAAAAAATCCATGACTAGACCTGGAAAATAGCCATCCGATTTATCATCTGCCAGGCAGTCAGGATATTTTTCCTTGTTAATATAATAATACTTGCTGGGATTGGAAATGGAAGATGCATATGTGATAGTTTTATATAGAAATCATACAGTGGGTGGTAAGATCCTTTGATGTTATCTGTGGTTCACCTTCACTATTTCTGGGCACATCATACAGTAATTACAGTGTAACTTCTGCAAAAGTATTGGTATAGAAGTAGCTAGTAGTTTAATATCATCACTCAGAGTTTAATCTGGATCGTGTAACCTGGTACTAAGTTTACAGCTGCATTGGAACACCTAAATATCTAATGAAGATTAAAGTAGGCCATTTGTAGGCTGTAGAAGTGTTTTATGCATTAGTTCAGTTGAAGTTGGCAGACTGTAACTTTTTGATATGTTTTAAGACACAACTCTCTGTGTGTCTAGGTTTCCTTTTGATACACGTGTCGCCTAAACAAAGCAACAAACCACTTTAACATTGAGTATGGTGACTCACAATGCCTTCCACTATGAGCCACCATACTCAATGTATGGTGGCTCATCCGCGGAAGGAATTATGAGTTACTTGTTGTGCCTTCCGCTTTTTATTACAAGTTTAAAAAAAATTAGGAATTTTAATTTCGATTAGGGATCATAGAAAAAAAGTAGAGAAACTAGGGAGGTTGCCTACACCTGTAGATATATTAGAACATTTAATCCCTAATTCAGTCTATACCCCAAGACCAAGATTGAAGTAGGGATTAAATGTTCACTAGCATATCTACAGGTGTAGGCAACCTTCTTGCTTCCCTACTTTTTCTATCATCCCTAATTGATCTTAAAATTCCGAATTTTCCCTTAAACATGTCTGTTAACTTTTTGTAAAATTATTACGACTAATGAACCCATGCATACCACATCAACAGAAAGGATGGCACCAGAATAAATGTTTTCGTCTGAACGGTGTGCATCCCAGCTATCAAATGCTGCTTCGAAAGTGAAGTGGCCATTATGCTTTGCTTTCAGTTATGTTCAGCCCGTTACACAGTGCTACAGACAAAAAACAGTAGAAGAAGTGCCTCTACAACAGTCCAGTTACCACAAAAATACTATGATTCACATGCCCCCCAACTATCAGTTACTGCCTTGGAAGTGAAGCCACCATTATGCTTCGTTTTCAGCTATTTTCAGCCCATTATACACAGCATTACAAATGAAGAGCAGTGTTAAAATCGTCTCTGCAATCAATCCAGTAACCACGGAAAATAAGGACGATACCCGTTTACAAATGTACTTTAGGGAAACCATGCATTACACTACCACCTTGAGTTGTCAGTGAAAAGAATGGTAAACAAAGGAGGACAGAGGCAAGTCCATACTGCGTGCATTGTACATACTGTGGTATACCAAAAGGCATATCTCGGGATGAAGCGATGTTGAACAGTGAATAAATCATTCCCATAGCCTTAGCCGTTATTGAGTTACACTTGCCTGAAGGCACCAGGCAGGCAGGTGGGCAGGTGGGTGGGAGGGCGGGCAGGCAGGCAGTAGAAAATTTCTTTGAATAATTAAAATTTAAAAAATGTAACAATTTATTGGAAGTCTTTAGAATCATACTGAAGGCACTTTTGGGCTTGCCAGGATGGAGTTGTGAAACTGGTTTTTGAGTGAAATTTTGGCTAAGAAAATCCAACTCTTCATGATCTCTAATTATACAGTACTACCATGCTGTATGATGAGTTCATAATGAAAAGTAGTGAGGGAGAAGTGTTTAACTAGGCACATTCAGGCAGAATGGCTGTGTAATGTAGAGGGTATCCTTACTTGGTAGAACAAAGGCTTTACTTAATACTTTTATTGATGATTGATAACTGTTGATAGGTGTTGATAGTAGGCACCGGCCTATTATGCCCAAAATTTTACCTATTATGCTTTTGAGCATTGCTAAAAAATTAAGCCTATTATGCTCAAAATTATGCTTTCAAAATCAAGATTATACTCTAGAACTGACTGTTTTATTAGAGTATATCAGCCTTTCCTGACTGCTCTATTAGAGTAAGTGACTGCTCTATTAGAATATCTCGATCTTATTTCTGCAAAGTGTGAATAACCAACAAAGAAACGGTTTAATAAGTTGTATTACGCGTTTTTAAATATGAAATGCACTAATAATACTATTGGCAGCGAATATTTGCTTTTTTTCAGGCGCGCGTATTGCGCATTTAATTAATTTTGAGACATCGTCCCTATTATGCTGGCATTATGCTTGATGCTTTTGGTCACCTATTATGCTTTAAATTATGCTGGCATAATCGGCCGGTGCCTAGTTGATAGTTGCTAAATAAGGTAAACTCTTTGTTATAACTACCCTCTAAGTTATACAGTGATTTTCTACATGCTACATTGGCAGTTAGACACTCTCCCTTGTTGTTGTTTTTATCATGAACTCTTGCTGGCACTTGACAGCCTTCATTTCTCACATTCAGGCTGCTTTTAGCATTTGCTTATCACATGGGTGTGGAAAGACAAACAAATAATACACAAGCAAGCAAACACATATATGTACATGCAAACACACTGGTGTTTAGAAAACAAATTCGTGAAACCAGGCGCAAGCCCACAGTTGGCCTCTTCAGCCAGCTGTAAGTACATGCCTGGTTTAAAATTATATGTAACACTTTCACACCTCAGATCAAAGGAGCCACCCAGGATACAACTGAGCAGTGATTATATAGACGTTGAGGCCAAAATCAATTATGGGGATTGATTAATACTCATGTGATTAGGATGCACGACTTGGACTTTGCTATGAAAACCACTCAAGTGGAGAGCATTTTATTATCCTTACCATCCATGAGTTGAAAAACATTGGGCTAAGGTGAGAACTAGTACTATAGCTTATTCACTGATTGCTTCCGCATGTCTTTGAATACGGACACTCCCCATCGCTACCACTTTGCATAGACTAACCACTCTACAAGCAAGCTTACCTATCTAGGCCTTTAGTAAACTCCATCATTTTCCCATAAACGATTCAATAGCACTGATTAAAACATTAAACTTATGTAACCAAAAAATTCTCCATGATATCTCTAGAATACGTCCGTTCATCGTAACCGAACGTAACCAGAACGTACTAGCTGCTGACCCATAATCAAAAATTTTAGGTATGCATATATATATATAATACATCCAGTGGCTGCACCCATATTGGTTTGGGTGATTGGTTGTCCTGTACAGGCTATCAGCCTGATAAGTGTTACATAATTAGCTGTAACATGGGGCATTCGGGCAAGGCCCTCATGCCTGTGTTACCACTATGCATGTTCTACAACTGTTATTAGTTTTTGCAACACTAGAAAGATTTTATTTTAGGAATGCATAAAGAGGTAAAAAGCATGGTCCAGAAAAAATAAGAACTTTTCAAGCAAACCTAAACTGACTGCTTTGTATGTGCTCACCAGATCTTATTTCTTTAATAAGTGTATTCAACTGTTCGGATGCACTAATACTCTCAATTTGACCACATAGATCAAGTAACTCTTCTCTACAGCTCATTCTCTCAATCAAACAATCCAAAATTATCTTATTAGCAGTAGTGGAGTTACTACTACTCAATATCATACAAATCTGATCATCGCTGATATAATTCTGTAACTTCCCAACACTCTGTTCATAGTTATCTGGCATCAATTGTAGTATCATGTGATAATGTGCCTTGAGTTGAGCGAAGCCTGGTAAACATATATAATTTAAGCTACATTGGCGATAAGAGTTACCTTCATTCATCACTATCTTCTGTGGTGGATTTCTTTCTTTACCCACAGATTTTTTATATGAAGTAGCTGCATGTTAAATAAAAGTAACATGAATGTTACGGCTGTTGCATGGTAATTTCACATAGTGCATGTGCACCCCCTTCATGTATTATTACCAAGCATACAACAATTCTCATACATACACATGTAACCAGATTTTACAACACCGATCCAAATCACACATCAGGAAAAATCAAACTAACACCACCAGTGAATAGCTACACTATCATACTAGTAGTTTTGACACTCAGTCCACTCAAAATACTTGAGGCTGGTTTCAACGGACGTCTTCTCTGGGTGATGTGTAGAGCTCGAATGGTGGTTTTAGGCCTTGTGAAGGACCTGGCTTGGCAAGAATCAGTGGGTTACGTTTGGACAGCCTGATAATGTGGGCCAGATGTTTATTCTGTGGATTTTGCTACATATCAACCACTAAGGTACCCTGTAATCTCGTCTCTGGACTCCAATTGTGGTTTGCCTCCATTTTTAGGTCTAACCCTTTACCAACCTCGCCACAACCCACCCTCCACCCCTTTGTGAGCAATCGTGATACTACTTCACTCATTTAACTGCTCAGATTATTTGGTGGGAAACTCTACAAGCAGCTACAAATACTGGAATTAGTCTGAAAGATAACAGATTGATACATCTTTATTCTAAATTTTATATGCGTACTTACTATCCTTGGGGGGTTATGACGGCTTGAATTCTTTAAAACCATTTATGTCGAAACTTATAATGTGCAATTTGGGTCGTTTTTCCAAAATCCAGTCACATATGTATTAGTATCATACAGTATGGTAGTCATACAGTATGGTAGTACTGTATATTAGGGATCATGGAGATTTGGGTTTTTTCTGGCCAAAAAAACATCTAAAAACCAGTTTCACAAACCATTCTGGCACCTTGGTTAGGTAAAACTAAGCCCAAAAGTGCCTTCAGTATGACTCTAAATGCTTCCAACAGATTGTACCAAAATTTTATTTTTTTATTCAATGTAAATTTCTACTGACTAACCTCCTGATTCCTTCAGGCAAGCATAATGGCTAAGGCTACAGGCTTGATTATTACTGTCAATGTTGCTTCATCCTAAGATGTGCCTTTGGCATACTGCAGTACATACAATGTACGCATCATGGACCTACCTTTATCCTCCTTTGTGTTCCATTCTTTTTGCTGACAGCAAAGTATAATGGCCACTTCACTTTTGAGTCAGTAATTAATAGTTGAGGCAAGCGAATTGTCCATATTTTTGCAGCGATCATGACTGGGGTGATTGCAGAGGTACTTCTTTCCTCCTAGTGTTCTTCGTTAGTAGTGCAATGCAACAGGTGGAACATGGCTGAAAGTGAAGTGTAATAGCCACTTGAGTCAGTGATTGATAGCTGGAAATTGCATTCAGATGAAAACATGAAGTTGAACTCTGGCACCATCCTTTCTTTTGGTGTGGAGCGTGTGGATTCACCAGTCATAATAATGTTACAAGAAGTATACAAGTAAAATGAAAAATTAAGAATTTTAAGGAGTTTAAGGGATCATAGTAAACATCAGGAAACAAGGGAGGTTGTCTACACCTAACTTCTGTAATGGCTACAGGGTAAACCAAGTATAGAAATAACTTGAAAATTGGTGTGTAGATAGGCTGATCATTGTAGCAGTGCCTTTTGATAGTTTGAATAGCAATAGAGTTACAATGGTGGATCTAAAATTTTCAGAGGGGGTTTCAGATTCCAGTCAACTTCAGTCTAGCAGTAAGTCAGAGACCAAAAAAAAAGTGACAACCACCATAATGGTGATTTTAAGGGTAAAAGTATAAAGTTTCGCCCAAAAAAAATTCTAATATAATACACTATGTATAACTCGTGGTGGTTTTATCACCCACATGACAAGTCATAGATGAATTAGGGGCGTGCACTATTTTTAGATGGGTTTCAGCTGAAACCATTGCAACCCCCCCCTGTATTCGCCAATGAGTTACAGTGACAAAGTTATAAAGCAAAAACTAAGCAAGTGTAAAATCGTGGGATTGAGATACTCTGATGAGCAGTCACCATGGCATTAAAAAGGTGTCACCTCACTTAATTTCTGCTTTATAAATGAAATTTCTAGTTGAAATCTGCTTATAATCAAATGTTTGTAATTTCATAGATCTACCGATAGAAGAACTAGATTGTTCTAGAACATTTTATGTATGTTCTATTAGAAATCCTCAAAAACATGCACTCTATTAGAGTATTACAGTAATATTATAATATTATCCAACATTGAATTAAATCATGCAATGAAATACATTTATAAGTCTGTCTTCAATAATCATTGTTGTACTGTATCTATATAGAAAAGAAATGTGAGTAAAAACAAACTTCAAAGTCAGCTATAGACTGGTTATGAGGCCTTATGAAAGTACAAAGAGGAGTGAAATCCACACCAAAAACAGCCGAACTGTGAAAAAATGGTGCGGCCTTAAAAAGCCTGGGTAAAAAAGTTGTGAAATCAAAGGTGGTGGCCAAGAAATGGCTGCAATGATGTTAATGCTAATAATTTTAATAATGGCTGTGTTAATTGTTAAAATTTATTAGCATTAACATCATTACAGCCATTTCTTGGCTGTCAGCTTTGATTTCACAACTTTTTTCACCCAGGCTTTTTAAGGCCACATCATTTTTTCACAGCTTGGCTGTTTTTGTGTGGATAAGGTTATTTGAACTCTGTTTCTGGTTGAATACTTCATGTTAAACAAGAAAAAACCACAATGCAGAAGACTGCTTTACTGTGTGCCTAGTGAAAGGAGATGCAAGCACTCAGGAAACATTATCATTGGCACATGCAACAAGAAATTCCACATCTCGTTTGGTATTTCATTGAGTGTAGTTGAAATGTTGTGTACTTCTGCACTTTGCCTTTTATCTTCAATTACATGCTAATCTTCTTCCTGCAAGCAAACCATACTGAGACATTAGTTTTCCACATCAACATTTCCTTAGAAGAGCATAAATATTTAGAAGCCACAAAATAATTTGTAGCACTATAACAACTGCTCGTGAAGTAACTGGATTAATAAAATGATTGCATTGACTGACATGTCCTGTAGATGATCAAGGATTTTCCCATATAGCTATGTTGAAATATCATTCTTCTTTCACTACTTTTATTGTTGAAACCCGTCCTACTTATAAGTTTTACTGTGGTAGATTTTTTCAGAAATTGTTGATTGCTGTAACTCTTGCTGACAGCAAAAGGTCTTCACAATTGTAGCCACTTTAGTATTTTAGCCTATCTTCACATATAGAAAAGGAGGTAGAACTTTTAGAGGTCCATTCATGTTGCTTATAAACCCATTAACTGCTGTTAACTTAATTATGTAAAAGACAACAAACTTTTTGCCTACTACTTAGTTGGCCTGGATCATAAAGCATAATAGGCTAAGAGTGCCATGTTAGCATATTAGGTGGATAATTAATTCCTTGAAAGTAGATTGATACTCCCTAATGCAGTAGGACAGTCAGTGGAAAGGACTCGAATGCATTGTACATAGCTCTTTAAATTGATTCTCCCTAATAAAACAGTCACTTTGTAGTGAAATACTTTAATAGAGCATTCACTAATTAAAATGTTACTAGATTAGTGTAAGAAATTTTGTTAACCTGAGAGCATAATGCAGGAGTACTGAGCAGCAAAATAGGTGAAAATGAAAGCATTTTGGGCAACATTTTAAGCATAATATAGATGTTGATGCAGTATTACTGACTGGAGAACAGTTACAACTTTGTGACCGGGCATGTCAAAACAGGGCATGTGTGCACATAAGTTTGTCTATTTTTTCAAACTTTCATGATTATGGTTTCCAGATTTTGGTCATATACTTTGCAATCATTTATAATTGTGTTACTGCTAGCAACCGCTTTACCTCCTCTCAATTCACAAGCAAGTTTTGTTAATATTCTTGAGTCAGGTAGCAGTGAAGTAATGGCTTCCAAATGATCACAGAATTCTACAATGTTAGCTGTACATTTCACTTTCTCCATCAGATAATTCAGTATAGCTTTATTAGCAATAGTGTAGTTGGGACTAGTGAGCACATCACAAATTTGATCATCAGTTAAATGATCCTGTACAACTTGTAGTGTCTTCTCATAGTCATTAGGTAGTTCCTGAACTATAACATCATACTTTGACCTCAACAGGTGAAGAGCTGAAATATGGAATATTAAAATAATTGTAGTGGTGCTGTAGATAGCCATGACATATATTATTTACATGCATCAGCAAACATACACATATACTGTAGAGCCACATAATATTATTACCTTGTGATTCATCACCAATTCCACTACCAGTGGATGATGGAGGTGATATAGACTCAGTAACACTGACTGACACATCGGTTGATACTTCTGTCACATCAGTTGATACTGGAGTTGAATTAGTGAGTAAATGATGACCATCACTTATACTACCACTAGTAGTTGTCGTGTCTGTGCTTGTGGTAGCTGTAGATGGAAAATAATAATTTTGCTATATTCAGTAAATAACACAAATTACGTACACTAATTGCATGATTAACAAATGAGCATGTCAACATAAATTTATTTTAAGTTGGTGAATCATTCCTGAACCAATTTTGTGAAAACACATCCATACCTTGCAATGAATCATCAACTCCACCATTAGTACATAACGGTGCAATAGGAGGTGATATAGACTCAGGAATAGTGAATGAAACATCAGTTGATACTGGAGTAGAATTAGTGTATAAATGATGATCATCACTACTGCTAGTTGTTGTGTCTGTCCATGTGGTAGCTGTGGATTAAAATAATGCTGCATGTATATCATGGTATTTCTTATACAATTATTACTGTTGTACTAGGCATTCCAGTATCCAAGATTTTTTAATAAAAAAATTCTCCGTATATTCCCCAATAGAACCCTGGCACAAAATAACGACTCGTGTTTAACTTGGGATTGCTCAGTCGTCCGAGCTCCAATGAGGATGAAAATCGCTGTGGGGTTTGTCCACACGCTGATAATCATGAACATCTTAGTTTTATCGTGCGCGTTACATATAAGTAAGTTTTGTGTTGTTTTGTAATCTTTTCAAGCCATGCAATGTATGTGGAATACTTTAAAACTTTTTTAAAAACGTACTGTTGGGTGGAAGGTAGTCACTGGTGCTTACTTTAAAGTGCGTAGTTACTTCGCTCGGGTTAGCGATTTTCAGCTCCAGAGAAATTTTCTGATGGCTGTGTCATCAGCTCAAAAATATAAACCACTTCAAAGTCGGAATAACAATGCCATAATTGAAACCACAACTCCACCTTAGGTATTGTTGCATCATTGTGGCACCTCCACTGTAGTTGTTTACCTTTATAAGTTGTTAACTTGATGTTTTTACTTACTTGAGATAGCCACTTGCCTATGAGTATACACCATTGCAGTGAGAAGTGTACAGTAGGTGAAACATTTGCTCACCACAAAGCATACAAAGATCGCTGAAATCCGATACAATCTGAAGTTACTCTCATTACATGTACAAACTTGCAGCTAGAAGCAACTGCAGTTTCAAGATAGTCCAGATTGCTAGATGGCTTCCTGATTCGATTGTGCCATTTTTCCCTTTGAAATGTATGGGGAACCCTGGAGAAGAATGTACCTTTTTTCAGTTTTTTAAGCACTGTGCATGCCAAAATAGCTAATTCCAGCCCAAGAAACTATATATTTCTGAGATCGGCAATCAATACTCTATCTATTGAGCATATAAAAAGCCCATTTTTCCAAAATTTAAAAATTGGGCTGGAATGCCTAGTAGTACTATCGTATAGCGGGTTATTTTCGAAACAGAAATTTTTGTACAAGAAGCAAAATCTGAATTTCGAAAGATTTTAATTTCGAAGAGTGCATATTTTGAAGTCTGAATGGATTTCAAATAAACGGAAATTCGTGTCACAAATTTATGAAGATGCGTGAATGTTTGTTGAAAACTGACTTACTGATGGAATAATCCCCATTCCTGTGCACCAGAGAGAAAACTGAGGGAGTCTTGGGTGGAGTGAACTCACTGGCACGATCACGCTCGATCATAGCTAGCTCATAGTATCCTAATCACCATAGATTCTAGAGCAGACGGCATCAATTCCCATTCTGGATCACCTGTTTTCTGGTTATTGGTACAGTAATGATGCAGTTTACCCATTATCATCAGCAATACTGGGCTAAAACTCGAGGAATACACGAACAAATCGCCGAAAGTTGGACGGTTGCTTTCACTTGTGGGAATTTATTTTCGAAAAACAACTGGACGTGGGAATTTATTTTTGAAGAGAAGGGCTTCTTCAAAATATCTGAAAATAAAAACCTTTCGAAAATTACCAGCTATACGGTATGTGATTATGTACATGATACGTGTACTTTGTGGTATAACAATGACATGTCCAAATACTCTGTATATTAGCTTATGTGTAATTTCTTAGAGAGAATTAAAAAATTAAATGACCGGATTTGCAAAAAGGGGTCTTCCACACACATCCAATTTCCCAACTTTGACAATTCATAACTTCAGATGTATTGACTTGCAATTTGGTCAGAAGTGAGCACCCATGCATACAGCTGAATTGACTGTGAAAATTTCAGATTGGTATGTTACTTGATCACAAAGTTATGGTCCAGAATTGGATGTGTGTGAAAGACCCCTTTTTGCAAATCCGGTCACTGACTAGCTCTGCCTACCTACTTGTCTACCATCAGACAATCATAACTCAATAATGGCTAAGGTTACTGGCTCACTGTTGAATGTTGTTTTAGCCTGACAGGTGCATTTTGAGTCTCATTTATTCTTGCTAACAGCACAAGGTGTCAATTTGTGATAGCTGGTGTGTGATGGCTTCCCTTTGTTTGTAATGGAATTTGTCCATTTTTTTCATAGTGATGGGTTGATTGTAGAGGCGCTTCTTGTAATCTAATCCAAAACAGCCAAACTGTGAAAAAAGTGCGGCCCTCAAAAAGGCTATGGTGAAAAAAGATGTGAAATCCAAGGTGGCGGCCAAGAAATAGCTGTGAATGGTAAAAATTTTAATAACAACAATTCAGGTGAATTTTGTGTCAAGACCAAGCGGCACCAAATTCATCTGAATTGTCGTTATTAAAATTTTTACCATTAACCTACCATCACAGCCATTTCTTGGCCGCCACCTTGGATTTCACATGTTTTTTCACCATAGCGTTTTTGAGGGCCGCACTCTTTTTTTACAGCTTGGCTGTTTTGGATTAGATTTCACTTCTTTTTCTATTTGTATCTTTAGGACTTTTTAAACCTATCTTTTTTCTTTACCACAGGAAGAAGAAAAGATGAAGCAGATGTATTTTAAATATTTCTGATTTTATCAGTAAATGTACAAATTATATATATAATACATATATTTATTACATAACTCTCCATGGTGGTTTCTTTGTAACTGAACACTCTACAAGGTGACATCTTATAGCTGCTCTCTCTACAGGGTGAATTGTTTGTAGGTGAACTCTCTACAAGGTAATTTCTTCTAGCTGATCTCTCTACAGGGTGATTTGTTTGTAGCTGAACTCTCTACAAGGTGACTTCTTCTAGCTGATCTTTCTACAGGGTGATTTGTTTGTAGCTGAACTATCTACAAGGTAACATCTTCTAGCTGATCTCTCTATAGGGTGATTTATTTGTAGCTGACCTCTCTACAAGGTAATTTCTTCTAGCTGATCTCTCTACTGGGTGATTTGTTTGTAGCTGAATTGTGTACAGGTGATTTGTTTGCAGCTGAGCTCTTCACAGAATGGTTTCTTTCTAGCTGAACTCTCTACAAGGTAACTTCTTCTAGCTGAACTCTCTACATGGTGGTTTCTTTGTAGCTGAACTCTCTACAAGGTGACTTCTTCTAGCTGATCTTTCTACAGGGTGATTTGTTTGTAGCTGAACTATCTACAAGGTAACATCTTCTAACTGATCTCTCTACAGGGTGATTTGTTTGTAGCTGAACTATCTACAAGATAACTTATTCTAGCTGATCTCTCTACAGGGAGATTTGTTTGTAGCTGAACTATCTACAAGGTAACTTCTTCTAGCTGATCTCTCTACAGGGAGATTTGTTTGTAGCTGAATTCTGTACAGGTGATTTGTTTGCAGCTGAACTCTTTACAGAATAATTTGTTTGTGGCTGAAATTTCTACAGGGTTATTTCTTTGCAGCTGAACTCTCTACATGGTGGTTTATTTGTAGCTGAACTCTCTACAAGGTAATTTCCTCTAGCTCATCTCTCTACAGGGTGATTTGTTTGTAGCTGAATTCTCTATATGGTGTTTTCTTTGTAACTGAACTCTCTACAATGTAACTTCTTCTAGCTGATCTTTCTACAGGGTTATTTGTTTGTACCTGAATTTTGTACAGGTGATTTGTTTGCAGCTGAGTTCTTTACAGATTGGTTTCTTTGTAGCTGAACTCTCTACAAGGTAACTTCTTCTAGCTGATGTCTCTACAAGGTATAGCTTATAGCTGAACTCTCTACATGGTGGTTTAGTTGTAACTAAACTCTCTACAGGTGATTTCTTCTAACTGATCTTTCTACAGGGTGATTTGTTTGTAGATGAACTCTGTACAAGGAAACTTCTTCTAGCTGATCTCTTTACAGGGAGATTTGTTTGTAGCTGAACTATCTACAAGATAACTTCTTCTAGCTGATCTCTCTACAGGGAGATTTGTTTGTAGCTGAACTCTCTACAGGTGATTTGTTTGCAGCTGAACTCTCTACATGATTGTTTCTTTGTAGCTGAACTTCCTAATACAAGGTAACTTCTTCTAGCTGAACTCTCTACATGGTGGTTTGTGTGTAGCTGAACTCTCCACAAGGTGACTTCTTCTAGCTGATCTTTCTACAGGGTGATTTGTTTGTAGATGAACTCTGTACAAGGAAACTTCTTCTAGCTGATCTCTTTACAGGGAGATTTGTTTGTAGCTGAACTATCTACAAGATAACTTCTTCTAGCTGATCTCTCTACAGGGAGATTTGTTTGTAGCTGAACTCTCTACAGGTGATTTGTTTGCAGCTGAACTCTCTACATGATGGTTTCTTTGTAGCTGAACTCCCTAATACAAGGTAACTTCTTCTAGCTGAAATCTCTACATGGTGGTTTGTGTGTAGCTGAACTCTCCACAAGGTGACTTCTTCTAGCTGATCTTTCTACAGGGTGATTTGTTTGTAGATGAACTATCTACAAGGTAACATCTTCTAGCTAATCTCTCTACAGGGAGATTTATTTGTTAACTTCTTCTAGCTGATCTCTCTACAGGGTGATTTGTTTGTAGCTGAATTCTGTATATAGGTGATTTGTTTGCAGCTGAGCTCTTTAAAGAATGGTTTCTTGGTAGTTGAATTCTCTACAAGGTAACTTCGTCTGGCTGAACTCTGTATGTGGTGGTTTGTTTGTAGCTGAACTCTCTACATGGTGGTTTCTTTGTAATGGAACTCTCTGCAAGGTAACTCCTTCTAGCTGATCTTTCTACAGGGTGATTTGATTGTAGCTGAATTCTGTACAGGTGATGTGTTTGCAGCTGAGCTGTTTACAGAATGGTTTCTTTGTAGCTGAACTCTCTACAAGGTAACTTCTTCTAGCTGAACTCTCTACGTGGTGGTTTGTTTGTAACATAACTCTCTACAAGGTGACTTCTTCTAGCTGATCTTTCTACAGGGTGGTTTGTTGTTTGTAGCTGAACTGTCTACAAGGTAACATCTTCTAGGAGCTCTCGCTACAGGGTGAATTGTTTGTAGCTGAACTCTCTATAGGGTTATCTGTTTGTAATAGAACTCTCTACAGGATAGTGTCTTTATAGCTGCTCTCTCTATGGGGCGACTTGATTCTAGCTGATCTCTCTACAGGGCGATCTGTTTGTAGCTGAGCTTTCTACAGGATGATCTGTTTGCAGCTGAACTCTTTATATGATGGTTTCTTTGTAGCTGAGCTCTGTACAAGGTAACTTCTTCTAGCTGATCTCTTCTATATAGGGTGACTTGTTTGTAGCTGAACTATCTGCAGAGTGATTTATTTGTAGTTGAACTCTCTACAAGGTGATCCTTCTAGCTGATCTCTCTACAGGACGACTTTTTCTAGCTGAACTCTCTACAGGGTGATTTGTTCATAGCTGCACTCTCTACAGGGTGATATGTTTGCAGCTGAACTCTCTACATGGTGGTTCCCTTGTAACTAAACTCTCTATAAGGTGATGACTTGTAGCTGATCTCTCTACTGGATGACTAATTGTTTCTAGCTGATCTCTCTATAGAGTTATAACTTTCTCTATAAAGTTATAACATGTTTGTATAGCTGAACTGTTTACAGAGTGGTTTTTTTTGATTGGTTGCTGAACTCTCCAGCTACACGGTGACTTGTTTGCACTATAGAGTGACTTGTTTGTAGCTGAAGTCTCTACAGAGTGACTTACTTGTAACTGAACATTGCATAAAGTAACTTGTTTGTAGCTGATCTAGATGAACTCTCTGCTGGGTAGCTATTTTGTAGCTGAACCCTTTATGCAGTGACTTGTTTGTAGCTGAATTCTCTACAGATTGACTTGTTGTCTCTACAAGGTGACTTGTTTATAGCTGAATTCTCTTCAGTGTGACTTATAATGTTCTGAATCTCTACAGCAACATATTTGTAGCTGAACTCTCTACAGGGTGACTTGCTTGTAGCTGAATTGTCTATAAGATTAACTGTTTGTAGCTGAACTCCCTACAGAATAACTTGCAATGTCATATAATTCTATAATGGAGTAAGTTATATACGTAGCTGAATGCTCCGTAGCTCTGTACTACCTCGATGAAACAAGACGATTTTTGCTGTGGACACTCCCTCCAACTTCAGTACTCCACATTCCAAATTTGAGCGAAATCGCTTCAGGCTTTTCCGAGATATGCGACTTCAAAAATTGGCTTAGTTTCTTCGGGTTTTTTTCTTCTTATTTTTCTTCTTCTTTTCGCACACTTACAAACACTGCTATAAAATGCGAACGCCTTATCCAATTGCCTTGACATTTGGCACACAGAAGGGGGGTATAAAGGCGCATCTCGGTACCAACATTGGCTGGAATACCATAAACAGGCAAAGAGGTATGAGCGATTATTCACGAAAATAACACCAATATGTAGTCACGCCTACAGGTAAACCGCGTAAGGAAAGAAGCTGAAAATCAGTGGGTGAATAGGTTAACTATTGATCCTCAAACCTTTTGTGTGGTTTGAAAGAAATAGAGGGAAGATGCAACGAAAAAACCAGCAGTGTGTAACAATTACGCAATCGAGATTAGCTAATAAAAAACGACTACTTGCCACGCCTACCAGATAAACCGCTTGGGGTAATGATTTGAAATTCGCTGTACAGATGGAGTAATCATCTTAGAAAGGCTCTTCAATGGTGCAGAAGAATCAAACTTAAAGCCACGGAGTTATAATACGAAATCCAACTTGGTGTGGCAAGTGCGAGATCGAGATACTCTAATAGAGCAGTCACCCTAATAGAGCAGTCACCCTGAAGAGAATTCAAGAGATCAGTTAGAAACAAGTAACCTGTATAGAGATCAGCTACAAACAAATCACCCTGTAGAGAGTTCAGCTACAAACAATTCACCCTGTAGAGAGTTCAGCTACAAACAATTCACCCTGTAAAGAGATCAGCTAGAAGAAGTTACTTTGTATGGAGTTCAACTACGGAAAGAGATAGTTCAGCTAGAAAAAATCACCTTGTAGAGTTCAGCTACAAAGAAACCACAATGTAGAGAGTTCAACTACAAGCAAATCGCCCTGTAGAGAGATCAGCTAGAAGAAGTTACCTTGTGGAGAGTTCAGCTACAAAGAAACCATCATGTAGAGAATTCAGCCGCAAACAAATCACCTGTAGAGAGTTCAGCTACAAACAAATCTCCCTGTAGAGAGATCAGTTAGAAGAAGTTTCCTTGTAGAGAGTTCAGCTACAAACAAATCACCCTGTAGAAAGATCAGCTATAGAAGAAATCACCTTGTAGAGAGTTCAGCTACAAAGAAACCATCATGTAGAGAGTTCAGCTACAAACAAATCGTCCTGTAAAGAGATCAGCTAGAAGAAGTTACCTTGTGGAGAGTTCAGTTACAAAGAAACTATCATGTAGAGAGTTCAGTTGCAAACAATTCACCTATAGAGAGTTCAGCTACAAACAAATCTTCCTGTAGAGAGATCAGCTAGAAGAAGTCACCTTGTAGGGAGTTCATTTACAAACAAACCACCATGTAGAGAGTTCAGCTACAAACTAGTGACTTTGTAGAGACATCAGCTAGAAGAAGTTACCTTGTAGAGAGTTCAGCTACAAACAATTCACCCTGTTCAGAGATCAGTTACAAGAAGTTTTCTTGTAGAGAGTTCAGTTACAAACAAATCACCCTGTAGATACATCAGCTAGAAGAAGTTACCTTGTAGAGAGTTCAGCTACAAAGAAACCATTCTGTAAAGAGCTCAGCTGAAAACAAATCACCTATACAGAATTCAGCTACAAACATATCACCCTGTAGAGAGATCAGCTAGAAGAAGTTACCTTGTAGATAGTTCAGCTACAAACAAATCATCCTGTAGAGAGATCTGCTAGAAGAAAGTTACCTTGTAGATAGTTCAGCTACAAACAATTCACCCTGTACAGAGCTCAGTTAGAAGAGGTTTCCTTGTAGAGAGTTCAGCTACAAAAATCACCCTGTAGAGAGATCAGCTAGAAGAAGTTACCTTGTAGATCGTTCAGCTACAAGCAATTCACCCTGTAGAGAGATCAGCTAGAAGAAGTTACCTTGTAGAGTGTTCAGTTACAAAGAAATCACCATGGAGAGTTCTGTAATAAATATATGTATTACATATATAAAATGTACATTTACTGATAAAATCAGAAATATTCAACATTTGTTTCATCTTTTTCTTCTTCCTGTGGTAAAGAAAAAAAGATAGGTTTTAAAAAAGCTTGTATACAAATACAAAATGAAGTGAAATCTAATCCAAAACAGCCAAGCTGTAAAAGAAAAAGAGTGCGGCCCCCAAAAAGGCTATGGTGAAAAAAGATGTGAAATCCAAGGTGGCGGCCAAGAAATGGCTGTGATGGTAGGTTAATGGTAAAATTTTTAATAACAACAATTCAGGTGAATTTTGGTGCCGCTTGGTCTTGGCACAAAATTCACCTGAATTGTTGTTATTAAAATTTTTACCGTTAACCTACCATCACAGCCATTTCTTGGCCGCCACCTTGGATTTCACATCTTTTTTCACCATAGCCTTTTTGGGGGCCGCACTCTTCTTTTACAGCTTGGCTGTTTTGGATTAGATACAAATAAACAGAAAGAAATTTAAAGGAATTTTAAGTTAGATTATGGATAATAGCAGAGAAACAATGGAAGCTGCCTGCACCTGAAGATGCACTAGTGGACATTTAATCCAAAATTCAGTCATGGAATAGACTGAAGTAGGGTTTATTTATACACTAATATATCTGCAGGCATAAGCATGCAACCCCCCATGTTTCACTACTGGCTGTGCTCCCTAATCGAAATGAATATCTCTAATTTTTCCTTGTACACACACACACACACACACACACATACACACACACACACACACACACAGACACACAGACACACACACACACACACACAGACACACAGACACACACACACACAGACACACACAGACACACACAGACACACACACACACAGACACACAGACACACAGACACACACACACACACACACACACACATACATACACACACACACACACACACACACACACAGACACACACACACAGACACATACACACAGACACACACACACAGACACACACACACACACACACACACACACACACACACACAGACACACACACACACACACACACACAGACACACACACACACACACACACACACACACACACACACACACACACACACACACACACACATACACACACACACAAAGCTGTATGTACTGTATGTAGATACTATTGCAGCAGATGATTACTGATTAATTAATTTACATTACACAGGGGTGGATCCAGACTTATGGAAAGGGGGGTAAAAATGAACCGAGGAACTACATTATCCGGTTTGGTATAAGGTGAGACAAAAAAAAGGTCACAGCCAGCTGACAATTGCTGCCCACCTCACAAACTATGCATTTATCACTGATAAAGTACATAAAAATCTCTACATAATTCGTGACACACTGCGCTACACACTGATCTAATACTGTGACTGCTTTGTTAGAGTGACTGCTCTATTAGAGTATCTCGATCTTGATTATTAAACATTTTTGGAGGGGGTCAAGAGTCCCCTTGACCTCCCTGTATCCGCCCTTGGCATTATATGCAATTTATATCATTGGTTTAAGTTTGGTAATTCACCTACACTGTACTTGTTGTAAACTATTATTATAGTGTACTGTGCAAAACACTCTTCACTTACACTTAGTAGTTGCAAGTCTAGATCTTCTTCTATCAATAACCTGATGGTGGCTGCTAATGGAGTAGTTGTCTGCTCTGTCATCTGATGGTCCATCATCAACACATCGGATAACGATATTGTCTACTGCATAATTGTCTGACTGGTTAACACTGCTTGATGTGATCAGTCTTGATGGGTGAGGTGGATGGGTGGGGTCTGTGAATAAAATATATTATGAAGAAAGCTAAGAAGTTTTGCAAGTAGGGATCATTACAATAGAAAAGTTCTGTGATAAGCAAGATCATCATCTGAAGTGAAAATTGAAAATTTAGCTGTACAAAACAACATGGTCAGGGGGGTAGTTACACCCGGGCAATCATTGCTGGTGCCCACGTAATGAGCCTGGTAATAGCGGCGTCCACCCAGGGTGTGCCCGTGATTGTTAATACAGACTAAAAACACGCGTTTGTTATCTTTTTGGAACATCTTGTAGAGGTGTGCGATGACTAATTTAGATACATCTCGATATTTCCTTTGAACTTATCTCGATTGTCTAACATATCTTGACAACTGAAAAAAATATTTGTTTTAGTAAACAGCCAATATTGTAATCAGTAAAGTGAGCAAATTGCAATTTGAAGACCATAAAAGGTGAAAAATGTTTATCTTTACAAGTGGTAGGAGAGTGGGAGCCCCCAGAAGATGTCTACACCATCAGGTATACAAATAATTTACAGAAGTTTGCTATCATGTAGATTAATAATCATCCTTATCTCGATAAATCTTATGATATCTTGATAATCAAATATATCTAGATAATCGCACACCTCTAGCATCTTGTAATACTTTCCAACACAATTGCCATAGAAAATCACGTATATTTGAGTTTTCCAAGATTCCTCCATTAATTTAGTAAACTTCTATATAATACCCATCATAAAATAATAACATATAATACTTGAATGCAGGTCGAGAGTCAACATGTGCTGCAATTTGGTGAAACCCTCAGTGGACAGCAGTACTGAATATGAAGTAATTGTTCTATTATATGACTAATGGTACAAACTGATAAAAGACGGACAAAAGCCAATTCCAGTCTGTTGTGGTACCCGTCTTACTAGAGCTGGGTGGATGATCATTGTTTACTCAAACTCTCTGCCTCTCTCAATGTTGGTTATGAAGTATTGTAAAGAGCTCAGTGTGTACAAGTAGAGATGATAGAAAAGTGAATAAGGAGTTGATGCTGAGGCTAGAGTTATTATGAAGTATATTACTCCTAAAGCAGCTCTGTATCAGATAGCCAGAAGAGTGAAAAGAAGTCCAATATTGGGGCTGGAGGCTAAGTTAGTCCATTATTGTTTAGTTGTAGCTTCTATATTATTCATCGTGCAGTAGTATCTTAGTCTAATAAACTGCACAAACAGCTGTGTATAGTAGCTAGCTAGGTACATGTATGTACTTTTAAACAGCTTTTCGAAACCAAATGTGTGATAAAGAGTCCACAGAGATGGACTCGCATTTCTTACTAAATAGTTTGCATGGGGACAGCTGGACCTTGTGCCCAGGAAATCCAGGAAACTAGATACTCCCTTGAACATGGTTAAAGGGATTGGCATGTAACAATCTTTCTTTTATTTTAGTACTTTCTATTGTAGTGATACCTTTACTATCAATGTTCAGTAGCTATAGTTACCATTGTGGTAACCAAGGTACCGAAGATACTTTATTAAAAAATAATTTCATTGAAATGAAGAGCATGAATTAAGAAATTTCAGTGCTATAACAGATCTAAATACTTTAATAGAGCAGTCAGTATCCATGTTTATCTCATAGTACTTTATACCTTTGGCAAAGATTACAGACCATTTTTTATCAAGGTTTAATAGCACCATGGGTTTAGGATCTTTGTTCCTCTAGTAAAGAGCTCTTTAAAACATTGGAGCATGGTTCACTATGGATGTGCAGAATTGTTTAAGAAGATCTCCAAAAATGTTTCAAATACGTCACCAAGGGTTTACCAGTGCAATTTTTGCCTCAGTCTGCATTACAGAACTGACTGACACGATTATTACATCATCCTTCACACAAAACAATACTGTCATCTGATCTAATTCCATTCCAGCGTGTATGGATAGTGTGCAACATTGGCCAGATGGTTTATTTGCCACCCCCACACAAACTGTCTGGCACATGAGACTACTACTAGCCATGGCTCACATGTAATGGGAACTGCCTGTCATCAATTATGCTTGCATAATTATGAGCATAATAGGTGCCTGAAAATATTGAGCATAGTGCTATAGGCTGAATGTTTGTTCCATATAATAAATCCTTGCTTATCAAAACACATATCAAAAAAAAAAAGATTCACATACTCTAATAGAACAGTCTGTAACTCTAATACATAGAACAAAATAAAATGCCAAATTTTTCAGTGAAATGCATTTTTACAACCAAGGATTTATATAGCCTCTGCTTCAGCCACTTGTTATTTGAAAATTTATTAACAAACATTTAAACTGAGGCATAAATATTGAGCAGAATAGGCAAAATATTTCAACACTGTTCAAAAGTACAGGTATAATAAATCAAACAGAACAATCAATAGGTCCCTACAGTAACTGTCTACATGTCTTTTGAAAATAAGTTTTTATTCATCACAAGAAGGGTTTGAACACAAGTAATGTAGTGAGGCTGATGTTAAATACCTTTTTGTCACACAAAATAGCCATCTTATTATAATTAATGAGTGGTGACGATATTCCCTAGCACTTACATATATAGTGTTTATATGAATAGGACTCTGTGCAAAGCATGCCTACATTAAATCCACTATCTCTGACTGTAACTAGCTTTATAAAAAGCCATGGAAAAAGAAGCCTGTTTTATTGCACACACAATATGTAGCCAAAGCCATAGATACAGTAACTGTGAATAAACATGTTTACTCTAGAAAAGCAACAAATAGGACACAAGGAAATAAAAATTAAGTACATGATGTTTATCTTCTGTTGGATGAAAATGGCCATGTGTTACAATAGGTCAAACAGTTAAAAAATCAAGCTCATAGTTGTAAACTTTAAACCAATGTAGAAACTAACAGGAAGTGTCCCATGTTACTGTGAGGGATTTCTTTGCATAATTGTAGACACTGTCAAGATGCCATGAAGAAACAAAACAGTGTTCACTGTAAACCCTGGTTTAGTTTCTTCATGACACCTTGACAGTGTCTACAATTATGCAAATAAATCCCTTCACAGTAACATGGGACACTTCCTATGAGTTTCTGTATTACAGTAGCAAAAATGATTAAGATGTTGTCAATGTTGATATCGTTTAATAATAATAATAGCATCATTATCAATCGTTGCAGTTTTTTTGGCCAACTATTGATTTTATGTATATGTTAAAGCATAGCAGCGAGTGCTATATGAAAAATAAATCAGGAGGTGTGCAGCTGAGATGCTAATAAAGCACGAGGCAAAGCCGAATGCTTTATTGGTATCAAGGCCAAGCATCAAGTGCTTTATTTTTCATATAGCACAAGCAAGGCTATGCTTTAAATGATTTATGGAACTTTCTAGTCATGTAGCTTCACCATACACTAGGACTTGTAATTAACACGCATTTCACGAATTATTAGCAGCCTGAATGCACACAAATTAGTTTAGTTCACCATAGTTTGGCATGTAGACATTCATTGCATGTTTTTGCTCGCAACCCACAATCGATTCTATTGTGAACCCACAATCGATTCTATTGTGAACCCACAATTGATTCTATTGTGAATCACATAGTGAAATATTTCCATTTTATCTCCAGGACTTGTCCATTTACATTAACAAATGTAGCAGCAACGTTACCTTCTCCCACCATCATCAAAGCATTTAGGTATGCCTATAAAAGCAATCCAGTGGTAGAACTTGTATTGGCTGGGGTGATTGATCACTCAGCACAGCGAGGTGATCAGCCTTCACCAGCTTGGATGATTAGTTGTACTGGCATGAGCCCCACAGGCTATTAGCCTTTTAGCCTGCACTAAAGCACGTGGGCTACTGTGCTTCATTGCCCACAGAGAGTGCTTTATTGTACCGCAAAGAGTGCTTTATTTGTTCAATAAAGCACTCTTTGTGGTACAATACGCACTCTTTGTGGTCAATGAAGAACTGTTGGCCAGCTGAGAATGTACTTTATGAAATTTAAAGTACACTTTTTCCTTTGATTTCACTCTCGCAAAGTTCTATAAAGCATTTTAAAGTTGAATTTTTTTACATCATACAGTTGTAGATTCTGCAAATAATATAGAATGGGAACATTAGTACTAACAACTATTACTACGTACAATCTTATTATCATAATACCTTTCCTCAGTTTATCAGGAAGATCAGTCATTACTGATATCATGTTAAACAAGTTACAGAAATTTTTGTAATCTCTTGTAGTGTCTAACTGAACTAGTAGAAGATTGATAATCCTCTGACATCTGATTCTTGAGCTTTCTCCATTGACAATAAAACTCTCCACATCACTAGAAACTTCTAAGTGTTGTTTCAGAATTTTGATGGTTAGTTTACAGTTAGGCATTAGACTCTGATACAACAAGTTGTAGTATCTGATTAACAATGAAAACTCTGTTATAGGTAATGATGCTATAATAATAATAATAGGTCAGTTATAATTGTTATCTTACCAGGTTTTCTCATAATGCCATCAATCATTTGTGGTCCATATAAATAGTCTGATTTACCCAATTTTGTATGGATACTAACATCATTTTTATCACTCATTGTATGTCCAGTATCAACTGTATGTATGCAATCAATAGCACATAAATATCACAGTAACATAGTGTTCTGCAGTAGGGATCATGAATATGTTTGTGCTTTTCTGTCAAAACATTATCAGCGTCACTTTTCTCTTCAGTAACTTTGTGGCATAAGCCTAAATAAAAGTTCAGAGTTACCCAAACAGATTTCAGTGGGTTTTATGATTTTTATTAAATTTTGTTGAAGTTTTCTACTATATGACCAGCTAACTAACTAACTTAACTGGTGCCTTTAGATATGTACTGTAAGTGTAAGTAATGGCTAGTACTACTTGCTTTATGCTTTACAGTTATATAGGTGTTACTCCAGCCTGACATGTGCCTTTTGGTGTAGTGCAGGATATACACTATTTTACATACTTTCTGTTGCTATTATTTTGCTTGGCAATGATTTGTCGGTTGCATGTTAATGACTTCATATGATTCCTAAATATCACATAAGAAACAGAATGGATATTGTTTGTAATTTTGTACCAATCATCCAGTAGCAAACGTTAGCTGATCAAGACACACAGTAGTGTGTCATATGGCCAAAGCCAGTACGCTACACCATGGGTATATCGAAAGGAAGAAAGAAAATGTGATTTTGATACATTTGTAGCTCTGTGGCTTTACCAAATGAGATGATTTTTGCTGTGGATATTCCCTCCTCCATCAGTAGTCCGCATACCAAATTTCAGCACAATCACTTCAAGCATTTCTGAGATAATTATGAGACTTTAAAGTTGGCTTAGTTGCTTCATTTTTTTTTGGATATATTAATTTCTTTCGTATTAGTACTAGTAATAGCATGAGTGTTGTATTGGAAATGGAGATAAATTTCACGAGGCGAAGCCGAGTGAAATTTGCCATTTCCAATACAACACTCGTGGTATTTATCCCAAATTTCACTGCTACCCATGCTATTCCCAGTTAATACCATACTCGCTGCAAATATGCATGCTGTGCATTAGCGTTGCTATATACGCAATTTGTCACTACGTACTAAACACGCGTCAACACTAATTGGCGCTACATTGTTAACATAAATTCTAGCCAATGAAATTGCAATTACAACTTTTTCACTGGTAGATACGGGATAAATTTCACTGCTACTATTAAGACTTTTGTATGGGCAGTGAAACAGGTATGGTATTATATATATTACAGGTTTTTGCAATTGAATTCGGCGACTTTGCAATTGAATTCGTCCCGTTTGCAATTGAATTCGTCGGTATTGCAATTGAATTCGTCGGTATTGCAATTGAATTCGTCGGTGTTGCAATTGAATTCGTCCCGTTTGCAATTGAATTCGTCGGTTTTGCAATTGAATTCGTCGCTTTTGCAGTTGAATTAGTCGGTTTTGCAATAGAATTCGTCGCGTTTGCATTACAATTCGTCATAAACAAAACGGCTCCAAGAAACCAACCCGTTTATTAAGAGATGAACTATTTATGCCTTGGAGAGTTACACTTGAGACACTAGAAGGTAATTAAAGCTGGTAGTACGCGAAGTTGATAGCTGTCTAACAAGTTAATTAGCTTGCTCGCGAGTGACCACAACCATCACGAATGGCGTAGTAGAGTTTGGAATGTTGTTGGAGAGGCTGTAGAGGAAGAATTATTGCCTTATAAAGAGTTGTTTACTACTGTTGTACTTGAGCAAGTTCTTGTAGCAGCTGCTACATCATGTTTTCATGTTTGCTCCAGCTGCCATTCTTGTTATGGACGAATTTAACTGCAAAAGCGACGAATTCAATATCAAACGGGACGAATTCAATTGCAAAAGCGACGAATTCAATTGCAAACGGGACGAATTCAATTTCAAAACCGACGAATTCAATTGCAAACGGGACAAATTCAATTGCAAAAGCGACGAACTCAATTGCAAACGGGACGAATTCAATTGCAAAACCGACGAATTCAATTGCAAACGGGACAAATTCAATTGCAAAAGCGACGAACTCAATTGCAAACGGGACGAATTCAATTGCAAAGTCGCCGAATTCAATTGCAAAAACCTGTAATACAACATCAATATCGTGTCCTGTAGAAAAACTCCAATAGCACCTTGTGGTATATTTTTGATATACTACAGCAAACTAGCCAATAGAATCAATATATCACTTGTACACTTGATATACGCATTTGATTGGTTAAATTTTTTGATAGTGTTTGGTTGTTTTACCAGTTAGGCATGTCCGACTTGACAACTACTGGTATCATAGTAACCAGTACCTGTTACCTAGCAACAGCATTGTTGCCTAGCAACCGTTGCTAGGAAACCATTACTAATTCTAATAAATCTTTTGACACCATAGCAACGGTTGCTAAGCAACCACCAAAAAAGCATGTAACTACTTCAGGTTTAAATTTTGTTGCCTAGCAACAGTTGCTATGAATTGTTGGACCAATTTTCAAGAAGATTACAGGCTGCAACACATGTGCATACTCCTTGAGCATGCTAATCGCAAGGTATTACTTACCAGTACTAATAATGGTGCAAAAACATTAGCTGTTACTGTTTCCAAGCGGGAGACGAGATGTTGTATTAACATGTTATACTACAGATATCATGATATTCGAAATATATACCAAAAGATATACAAACTTAGAAAAGATGTTATAGTGCGAGGCAAAGATATCGAATACCATGATATCTGTAGTATAACATATACATATATATATATAATTTTTCTTCTTCGTTTTTACACACTTCACAAAACTGGCCATTAAACACGAACATATTATCCAATTGCCTTGAAATTTGGCACACAGTAGGGGCATCTTGGTGCCATGTTTGGTTGGGCTACGATAAGCTGTGAAAGAGTTATTAGTGACTATTCACTAAAAATAACACCATGCAATATGCTCTCATTCCTACAGGGTAACCACTTATGGAAAAAAGCTGAAAATTGCTTTGTAGATAGGTTAACTATTGTAGCTGAAATCGTCTGCATAGAATTCAACTACAAAAAATCCTGTAGAGAGTTCAGCTGCAATCCAGCAACCATGTAGAGGGTTCAAAGTCTCCCTGTCGAGAACAACAAGTCACCTTGTAGAGAATTAAGTTATGTTAGAAGTCTCCCAGTAGAGAGCTCAGCATCCTGTAACTATTTCAGCTACAAGATATTAAAGTTGCCCTGTTATTAGTGTAGAGAGATCAGTTACATTAGAAGTCTCTATAGAGAGCTCAACCATAACAAGTCACCCTGTAGAGAGTTCAGCTAGAAAAAAATCACAGTGCATTGAATTCAGCTAGAAACAATTCACCCTATAGAGAGACCAGCTAGAAACAATTATAGAGAGAACAGTAAATAAGTCACCCTGTAGAAAGTTAAATTACATTTTCAGTCATCCTGTAATGAGATCAGCTACATAGAAACAAGTCAAAGAGTTCAACAATATTTCAAGTCACTTCGACCAGAAATAAGTAAGAGTTCAGCTAAAAACAAATTGCCCTGTAGAGAGATCAGCAAGAAACAGATCACCCTGTAGAAAAATCAGCTAGAAACAAGTCACCCATAGAGAGTTCCACTACATTTCAGGGAACAATGTAGAGACTTCAGCTACAAACACGTTGCCCTGTAGAAAGATCAGCTAGAAATAAATCACCCTGTAGAAAAATCAGCTAGAGACACGTCACCCTGTTGAGAGTTCAACTAAAATAATTTCAACTCGCCCTGTAGAGAGTTCAGTTAGAAACAATTGTAAGTCATCTGTAGAGAGATCAGCTGGAAACCAATCACCCCATACAGAGATCAGCTAGAAACAAGTCACCCTGTAGAGATTTCAACTATATTTCAAGTTACCCTGTAGAGAGTTCAGCTATAGAAACAAGTCACCCTGTAGAGAATTCAGCTACAAGTATGTCACCCTATAGAGGGAGATCAGCTATATAAAAACAAGTCACCCTGTGGAGAGATCAGCTAGAAACAGGCCATCCTATAGTCAGTTCAACTACATTTCAAGTCACCTTGTAGAGTTCAAGTAGAAACATTTAACTAGAAACAAGTTACCCAGTAGAGAGTTCAGCTACAAACAAAGATAGTTAAACTATGTAACAAGTCACCTTACTGCCTACATAATGATCATTTGTTCAGGTTTAAATGTACAAGTATTTAATCAGACATTACAGTAAACTACAATATACACACAAATAATTCTTTCTCTTGTTCAACAATTCCTGCAGTAAATAAAAAAAGCCAGTTAAATGGAAGCCTCAAAGCCAGCTTTTGGCTGGCTTTGTGACTTGCAATACAAAAAGAAGTGATATCTAACCAAAACAGCCAAGTGGATGCAGTCTCCAAAAGGAAAAGATTAAAAAAGTTGTGAAATAAAATGTGGTGGTCAAGCAATGTCTGTGATGGTAAGTCACCCAATTTCCATAGCTTGGCTGTTTTGTTTTATATATGTTAGTTAAATCCAAGCAACACTTTTGAAACCTACTCTACTATGTATACAGTATATAGACAAATAGGCAAATACGTAGATAAGCAAATACTTACTGGTACATTTTTGCACTGAATGGTAATCAATTTCAGTTTCTTCCTCATCCATGTGAGTAGTAGTTACTTAGCTAAACCTGTTGAGGGTACAGTCATAAGGGGAACAAGAAATACTGTTTTACACAGTCATAAAGGGAACAAAAAAATGTTTACATACTGCAGAACTGTTTCTGCAGTAAGTCATCAAAATGTGTATGGTAAGACGCTATATATCACAAGTGCTGCAGTAGTTCTATTTATAGCACTATAATATTTTACTCTGAAATATTATTATGCTACACATCTGTTTACTAAGCATAAACAGCCATTATGTGAATCAATAACACAATCACATAATATATGTAGGCTATGTATATAATCTTACCAGGAAATTCAGTCCTCACAAGTGATACTTCAATAACTTCTGCTAAAATGTTATCAGTGTTGTTAGGTGATTAATCAACTAGTGCAGTGTAGCCTACAACTATCTTTTCTAAAATAGTCTGCTGAAACAGATCACTTGTTCAATGAGATGATCTTCCTCAGTAAAATAAACTATAATTTTTCAAAACAATGACATACAGTACTAGCACTGAACAGATATAATATGTGTTGGTAACAGTGTAAAGAAAAATTAACAAATTTATGGATAGTTACAATGCCCACACTGTAAAAACTGAAGTGTCTCTTGGACACCATAATATCCCAATACAAACACCATTAACACCTGTGGTGTCTGTATTTGGACACTTTGGCATCCTGTTGTGGCAGCTTTTACAGTGCAATTAACACCCAATTTAATTATGTCACTCAATTATACATCACTGCATGCATACCAAATACACAACTGCTGTTAGTATTTGACAATGCACTTTAAAACAAAATACTGGCAGAGACATTCATAAGACACTAAATAACACTACTTGGTACAATGATTGAAAATGAATGAATTAGTCTGCAACATTACAGATGTTCTCAAAATATCTTCTAAAATGATTCAGTTTCACTATTAAGCTGCTTCGTGATTCTTGCCACAAATCTGGAAAATTACAATGTCAACAACATGATCAACCACACACTGCCTGCTAGTAAGTGTGGAGGTTATTGACTGTATGGCATGTATCATACTTTAATATAATTATAAGGTATCACATTTATGAGGTTTGAATGTAATTCATAAGTAGACATGGAGCCTCACATGTGTTAGAGCCTAGTTGTCTAGTGTGCATGGACTAAAAGGTAGCACTATATAGAGTCCAGACAAATTATATGTATGGAGTCTAGTCAATTTGAATATTTATGCCACACCTATATTACAATACCAACACCCTGCTACATACATGATGCATTTACCGAGAATGTACCACACATTAGCAGCAATTTTATGAGTATATATAGATTTACCAGTACTCCATTACACAGAGTTCTTGTCAAAGGCTATCATTATGCAGATATAATTGTACAGACAGCCACACATATGTACACAATTCTTAGAAGCAGGATATGCTGCTGCTATAGAATGACAATAATCTATACCACGTTATTTGATAGTACATGTATATGTTTACACACAATCACAACATCATCTGTACATTGTGTACATGATCTCTTATAGAAGTGACACTTCAATAACTGCTACTAAAATACTACAATGTTGTTAGGTGACTAACCAACTAGTGTAATGCATAACTTTTTACTATGCAATATGGGATCTGATATCTACTGCACAGTATGAACACAATGGCAACGCTGATAAAAATAAAAATAACAGAAATACTTGTTATGATTTTACACATGAAGCCCTTTAAGACGTATTTTCCCTATTGTTGCAAGAAATGGCTTCTAATATTATTATTGTAATTATTATTAATGTGACTTTAATGTTGTGGGTTCATGTAATGATGGGGAAATCCAAGGGAATTATTTCAGATTATTATCCAGAATTAAATGCTAGACAGTATGGCACTTGTTGTTTCCACTACCAGATGTTAAAGTGTTACTAGTCTTGTTCACAAAAGTATATTATTGTATGCTCCACAACATCAAAATTCCAATATAATTATAGCATATTAATAGCTATTTATCATTTTTCTTTTCAATGGTGTGACTATATGCTACCTGTATGAAAGCCATTGGTGCAAATGCTAATATATCAATGGTAGTACACCAAATATTTTTGGCTATTGCATCATGGGAGTCATGTGTGCCTAATTGGCCATAGTACTCACATACCCACTGATGGTAAGCTATACAATTATTGCATCATCCATACCTGTCTACTTTAAATGTATTTTGTGTAAGAAATATTTAATTTTGTCTATTGATATAGCAAATAAAAAAAGAGAAACGAAACAGATATTTATTCCAGCCACTTAAAGTGTTTTATGTTGAATGTTAGAAACTCTTTTAGTTAACACTATTACACATACTACCATGTTTATGGTTGTAAGTATCAAAAGGTATAGAATCAACCAACAGCACAGAAGATTAGTACATAGTATATTGATCCTAAATTGTAAAGATTGGCTACCATATACTCAACACACTACCACAGTCTACCAATGTTAGTGTTTATCCATACTGCTTACATTGTAGGTACGTATTATAGTTTATAATATCCTCACAGACTGATTCAGTTAATTATGCTCATACTTACTTAATCGTATAATATAATAATGTTATGCTATGCTAATATAATGGTGCTATAATACAAATGAGATTTCAAATATCTTATATTTAAACCCGACAATATGGCATCTGTGACTTGGCCTGCGAAAATAGGGCATGTGGGCACAAACTACACGCCTCCACACAACAGATACTATCACAACACTGGGATCATAGACTATTCACATACAGTACTGTAACTTGTTGTTTACAGCTAACTCAATGCTTAATAAGTGCTGAAAATTTCATGGCCATGAAGTATTGGAATATAAAGTTATGACACATCAAAGTTCAAAGTAGGCAGTTTTTATATGACTACATGCCCTATTTTTACAGGCTTGGTCAATTTTGTAGCAATGCAAAGTGAAGATTTGAAAACAGGTTAGTAGCTTACTGAAGAATTATAGTACAATGCATAAATTCACTGAATTGTTGACATTCCCATAAATGTAAATCTTTGTTAAAAAGATTTGTGCAGATGAAGTATTAAATGAAACATGATGGCTGGCTGGTATCTTACTGCCAGTAAAAATAAATATTCAACATGGTTATTCTAATCACTAAAATGTCAGTTTAAGTAAAAGCATATTAGAGGGAGGTAGACTTATCAGCTAACTCTTAGTTTTGGTGTTGATGTCACACTGTGGGGGTGGGGAGGGAGGTAATGAAGGCTGGACATGTGAAGCTGTCTTTAAGGTAACTCAGAATTAAGTATTGTAACTTTAGAAATGAGATTAAAGGCAAATTCCAGTGTAAACACTCACATACAGTATGCTAATCAAGTGCATTGTTTGCAATTGCTATGTTACAACTACCAAGCAATAACGACTCCCCATTAGAAGCATACTGAAACATACATCATTGAAATGCAGCTAAAAATGGCATGAATTCTACCCACCCTGTTGCTTCACTATAAACATTTTTCATATTGTACACAGTATATTAAATTTCTATGTCCTTAGTATAGTTGTGATTGTGAAATACAAATGCACATAAACAACAAATACTTCAGTAATTATACTGCATCTACTAACAAAGTATGTGTTGTAATATAGTTATAATAATCTTTATGAATTTAGAAATGATTATGTAATTATAATCTAATCAAAAACAGCCAAGCTGTAAAAAAAGGAGTGCGGCCCTTGAAAAGGCTATAATGAAAAAAGATGTGAAATCCAAGGTGGCGGCCAAGAAATGGCTGTGATGGTAAGTTAATGGTAAAAATTTTAATAATGACAATTCAGGTGAATTTTGTGCCAAGACCAAGCGGCACCAAATTCACCTGAATTGTCGTTATTAAAATTTTTACCATTAACCTACCATCACAGCCATTTCTTGACCGCCACCTTGGATTTCACATCTTTTTTCACTATGGCCATTTTAGGGGCCGCACCTTTTTTTACAGCTTGGCTGTTTTTGATTAGATATCACTTCTTTTTGTATTTGTATATATACCCCAAAGCTGGCCATAGGCTGGCTTTGGGGCTTTTTTAACCTATCCTTTTTCTTTACCACAGGAAGAATAAAAAGACAGAGCAGATTTTTAATACTTCAACTGTTTTTGATTTTATCAGTAATTATATATTTATTACATGTCTATTATTCCCTACTGGATAACTTGTTCGCAGCTGATCTTTCTACTAAGGGACTTGAAATGTAGCTAAACTCTCTACAGGTTGATTTGTTTGTAGCTGCACTCTCTACAGGGTGATTTGTTTGCATCTGAACTCTCTACAAAATAGTTTCTTTTTCACTGAACTCTCTACAAGGTGACTTGTTTCTAGCTGACTCTCTACAAGACAAGATGACTTCCTCTAGCTGATTTCTCTACAAGGTGACTTGTATCTAGCTGAACTATCTACAGGATGATCTGTTTGTAACTGAAATCTCTACAGGGTGACTTGTTTCTAGCTGATCTCTGTATAGTGTAACTTATTTCTAGCTGAACTCTCTACAGAGTGGGTTCTTTTGTAGCTGAACTCTCTACAAGATCACTTCTTCTAGCTGATCTCTCTATAGGGTGACCTGATCTCTCTGTAGGGTGGCTTTTATCTAGCTGAACACTCTACAGGGTGATTTGTTTGTAGCTGAACTCTCTAAAGGGTATATTTGCAGCTGAACTCTATGCAGGGTGATTTGTTTGTATCTACAGGATGGTTTCTTTGTAGCTGGTCTCTACAAGGTGACTTGTTTCTAGCTGATCTCTCTACAAGGTGACTTCTCCTACTACAGGGTGACTTGTATCTATAGCTGAACTATCTACAGGATGATGATCTGTTTGTAGCTGAAATCTCTACAGGGTGATTGTTTGTAGCTGAATTCTCTACTGGATGACTTGTTTCTACATATAGCTGATCTCTGTATAGGATAACTAGTTTCTAGTTGAACTCTCTACAGAGTGGGTTCTTTGTTGCTGAACTCTCTACAAGGTGACTTCTTCTAGCTGACCTCTCTATAGGGTAACCTGATGTCTCTGCACGGTGACGTTTATCTTGCTGAACGCTCTACAGGGTGATTTGTTTGTATCAAAACTATTTATAGGGTGATTTTTTTTATACCTGAACTTTCTACAGGGTGATTTGTTTGTAGCTGAACTCTCCACAGGGTGATCTGATCTCTCTACATGGGGTGATTTGTTTGTAACTGATATCTCTACCGGTAGATTTGTTTGTAAGTGAACTCTCTACAAGGTGATTTGTTTGGAGCTGATTTCTCTACAGGGTAATTTGTTTGTAGCTTAACTCTCTACAAGGTGATTTGTTTGTAGCTGAACTCCCTACAGGGTGATGTGTTTCTAGCTGACCTCTCTACAGGATGATTTTTTTGTAGCTGAACTCTCTACAGGGTGATTTGTTTGTAGCTGAACTCACTGCAAAGTGATTTGTTTGTAGCTGATCTCTCTACAGGGTGATGTGTTTGTAACTGAAGTCTCTACGGGGTGATTTGCTTGTAACTGAATTCCCTATATTGTGTCTAGTGTCTATATAGCTGATTTCTCTACAGGTTGATTTTTTGGAGCTGAATTCTCTACAGGGTGATTTGTTTGTAGCTGATCTCTCTACAGGGTAATTGTTTGTAGCTGATCTCTACAGTGGGTGATTTGTTTGTAACTGAAATCTCTACAGGTTGATTTGTTTGTAGCTGAAGTCTCTACACGGTGTTTTGTTTGTAGCTGAACTCTTTACAGGATGATGTGTTTCTAGCTGATCTCTCTACAGTGTGATTTTTTTTTGTAGCTGAACTCTCTACAGGGTGATTTGTTTGTAGCTGATCTCTCTACAGGTTGATTTAGGTTGTAGCTGCTCTCTCTACAGGGGGTGATTTGTTTGTAACTGAAATCTCTACAGGTTGATTTTTTTGTAGCTGAAGTCTCTACAAGGTGTTTTGTTTGTAGCAGATCTCTCTACAGGGTAATTTGTGTGTAGCTGAACTCACTGCAAGGTGATTTGTTTGTAGCTTATCTCTCTACAGGGTGACCTGTATAGCTGAGCTCTCTACAGGGTGATCTGTTCATAGCTGAACTCCCTACAGAGTGATTTGTTTGTAGCTGAAATCTCTTGTTTCAAACTGATTTCACTGTAGGGTAACTTGTTTGTAGCTGAACTCTCTACAGGATGGTTTCTTTGTAGCTGAACTCTCTACAGAGTGATTGTTTTTTTGTAGTTGAACTCTACATAGGGTGATTTGTATGTACCTGAACTTTCTACAGGGTGATTTGTTTATAGCTGAACACTTTGCAGGGTGATTTGTTTGTAGTTGATCTCTCTACAGGGTTTCTTTGTAGCTGAGATCTCTACAGGGCAACTTCTTCTAACTGAGCTCTCTCTTGTTTCTAGCTGTTCTATCTACAGAGTAACTTGTTTATATAGCTGAACTCTTTACAGGTGACTTTTTGGTTGCTGAACTCTCTACTCTGTGATTTGTTTGTAGCAAAATTCTCTACAGAGCGACTTGTATGTAGCTGAATTCTCTACAGAGTGACTTACTTATAGCTGAACATTGTATAAACTATAAAGTAACTTGTCTGTAGCTGAAATCTCTACAGGGTTACTTGTTTGCAACTGGTCTCTATAGGTTAACTTGTTTGTATAGATGAACTCTCTACAGGGTAGTTTCTTTGTAGCTGAACTCTCTCCACAGTGACTTGTTTGTAGCTAAACTCTCTAGAGAGTGTAGCCGAACTCTCCACAGGGTGCATGACTTGTTTATAGCTGAACTCTCTTCAGTGTGACTTCTAATGTTCTGATTCTACAGCGATATACCTGTAACTGAACTCTCTATAGGGTGACTTACTTCTTGCTGAACTGTCTATAAGATTAACTGTTTGCAGCTGAAGTCCCTACAGAATAACTTGCAATGTAATAAAATTCTATAATGGAGTAAATATATTAGCTGAATGCTCTATTAGGGTGACTGTTCTATTAGAGTATCTCGATCTCGCATATGTTACACGTAGTTGGCTTTGGAATCATAACTCAGTGGTTTGTAATCCGATTCTTCTGTACTACTGCATGGACTTTCTATGATAATTATTCCAGCTACACACCGATTTTCAGCTCACTGCTCTAAGCGGTTTGCCTAGTAGGCGTGAAAACTAATAGTATTTTTATTCATAAAAATCGATCGTAATTGTGACACAGGTTGGGTTTTGTGGCATATCTCGATGGCCTTTAACTGGATTCCTTTCAAACCACAAAAAGGCACTCCTACGATAGTTACTCCATCTACATAGCAATTTTCAGCTCATTCCTTCAAGTGGTTTACCCTGTGGGCGTGACAGGCCTTCGACCTTATTTTACGCAAATAATCGGTCATAACTCCGTGTACGTTTATCGGATTCTTACCAAACATGGTACTGAGATTTGCCTTAATGAGCCCTTTAAGTGTGCCACATTTCATCCCGATTGGAGCACGAATTCGTGTTTTATGGCGGATTTTGCAAAGTGTGCGAAAAGAAGAAGTAGAAGAAGAAAAAAACGAAGAAAAAACCCAAACTTTGGCCGCTCGTATCTCGGAAATGGATGGAGCAATTTTCTTCAAATTTGGAATGTGGATTCCCCTACCTAGCTGGCACTTCTGTAACAACTTTGGTTTCAATCGGATAAGGAGTCACGGAGCTACAAAGGTGTGAAAATCGCGTTTACTTTCTTCCTGTAAATATACTCACGGTGTGGCGCGCCGGCTTCTTGGGCCGCACGACACGATTACTAATGTATTTCTTGTAATTTAGTTGTTGTATGACACTTGATTGTACTAGTGATTTATTGAAGATTCAATCTTATCAAAACATGGTGTCATACACAACCATCCAGACACTGCTATTTTGATAAAACAATTTACCTTGGTAAGGCCCCTATTTGGTGATTATTAGTTTCTCATCCACCGCTCGCATCCTTCTTAAGCTACCGCATGGTAAGCCATTATTTACTCTGCACATGCTCAGAAGAACACGTGATACCAAACTGTTATAATTTTTGTTAATGAACGCTACAATGCGCTATACTGTATATCAACAGGAGAACTGTTGTTTTCCTTAGCAAATTGCTGCAGTGCCAGTTGCAATCGTGCTCTATCGACTTCATCAAAGCAGACTTTCAGTTGACTGTCGAAAAACAGTTGGCGATCACGAAAAGTAGAATCAGCTGGTGAAGGAAATGTTTTTAGTAAGAAAGAAAGACAATTTGGACAAGGTCTGTACATCAGTGTGTTAATATTATAAAATAATGGCATAATGGTAATACCCTCCCGCCCGCATCATAATAATTAGAAAGGCTGGATGAGAAACTAATAATCACCGAATAGGGGCCTAAATAAGGTTAACAGACAAAGAAGCCTGGGGTATGTTGGTATCAAACCCACTTATAAAAATTGGAACCCACAATCGGTAATACTCAATAGCATTGCATGTGCTCACAGTAGTCACGTGATCTCTACTCATAGTAGAAAGGTGCATCCTGTCGCAAATATTGCTTCAGCTGCAAACATGCCAAGGTACCCCCACCCACCCTTGGCCCTGATGCACCCTAGCATGCCCAGCCATCCTTGCACACCTGTTATAAATTGGATTGTTTCACATTTGGGCGACCCAGGGTATGGCGCAGCTCAGCTGCTTGATATGACTAAGTAGGTTTACAGCAGCTAACTTCCTCAATAGAGTAGATGCAGGTGCATTTAGCACCTAGTGTCTGGCAATGTCCTGTGCTGCCCTATCTAACCCCGAACTATTCTTAGTTTCATGCATGCCTTGCAGTAGAAGTGCTGAGTGGACCTAGGATGTTAATTTAAGACAACATCAAGACTAAAATCACCAATTCTGCTGGTTTCTAGTTGTGTACTGCATTCTGTGTTTAACTAAACATGTCTGTGTGCTGTGCCATTAGTTTCACATACCATTACAAGAGACACTCTTTATAATGTGCACCCTGACCCTTGGACATTGCTGACCCTTAGGCACTGCACACCCTTGAGATTCAGTGCACATACCAGGCAGGTCCCTCACCATAATTGTGTGATTTCCAATTTCCCAGTCACCTAAACACATAATTATTTGAAAGTTTTCTTATTTTTAAAGGTACAAGTTGTGTCTGATTATGATTTTGCATGTGGTAAGGCAATGAAAGTAATTTGTAATTCAAAATTATTATGTACCTTATCATTATTATTGTATAGGTAACCAGACAAAATCATGTGTAATAGTAAAACACACTACATTATTTTGGAGTTAGTGCAGTGCGTTGAGGTGTAGTTACATCCTGATGATGCTAGAGTTGTTGGTAATGGCTCTTTTAATTTTCCAATGCCACATTTTGACTTTTTGAGACTTGTCATTTATGAAGGATTTTTTAAAGCCATAGCTTGGTAGCATTATACTGCTGTAAATTCCATGATGATGTTCTTTGAAAAACATGGGAATATGATACTCCGCCAAATGCTTAGCTCTAGCAAATGTATGTAACAATAGTGACCCTTTTGATTAAGATAAAATCATTAATGGTAACCAGCTAGTCATCAGTTGTGGTTCACAGTTGCACCATTCAATCATAGTTATTAGAGCTTACAGAAACAGGATTGGTAACGAATGTGTCACCTCAAACATTCCTCGTCTGGTACTTTGTGAGGCTGAAATGGTGTATTTTGCTCATCGATCAGCACAGAGTATTTCATGATAATCTCTGAACATTTAAAAGTACTAGTAAGCTTGTTTTGTTAGCCTTGACGAGAGTTTTGCTGCCATCAAATGCTTTAATCCCAGTTTTTGTCTTCTGCTGAAATACATGTTGTTCCTTAAATAAAAATGTTTAGGTATTGGTAATTCAGTAAATCAAAGAATTGCAGCCTGTAGTTGCCTGCTACTTTAAATATACAGGGACAAAATTGACTCTATTTTCCAAATCTATATACAACTAGCTAGCTATAATTAACATTTACTGGTAGAATTTTTGTGGCTAAGAAACTTTCTTCAGAAAATGTACTGTATTAAGATCTTTACCTGACATGTCACATAGTATTATGCTGGGTGACCTGTTGAAGCTGGGCCAGCTGGCTAGTAAAATTGTTATAGCATTGTAGATTCTATATAAACTTATTAACCCAATAATTTTGTGGTTTTCATAACAGAACTTCGTGCTTATAATCATGCATGGATATAATTGACCGGATTTGCAAAAAGGGGTTTGGGACACACATCGAATTTTGATGATTTGTAACTTTAGGTTAGAGAATGCCAATGACTTGAAATGCGGTCACCAGTGAGCAGCAATATAACTTAATGGGTGGTGAAAAGTTCAGGCTTGTATGTTACTTGAAATCTATGTTATGGTCTTTCAAGTTGATGTGTGGAAGACCCCTTTTCGCAAATCCGGTCACATATCAGTGCTTACAAATGCTAAAAGAAAACAACATGCAGCCAGGCTGCCTATAGCTATATAGTACAGCTGATAATTGTTTTCCACTTTTAATAAACACCTACACATGTCTTGAACACGACTTTATAAGCTAGGGTTATGCACTGCTCAAGTATCAGCTTTAAAATAAGAAATAGCTAGCTTATTACAGTAGCTAAACAAAATACTTATACGAACTAGCTACGTACGTACCGTTTCCAAATCCTGGGAGGCCGGGAAGTTTCGACACAATGAGTCTGGCAGCCGCAGAGAGCTAATTAGCTAGGCAGAAACAGTAAAGCAGAGCATGAAGTACAACACTTATATAGATCCGCGCGCAGCAGTCACACAACGTTATTTACGTATGTCGTAGCTACGTATGATCAACATAATTATTTATGGTAAGTGCATGCATGCATGCATAAAAAATAAATAAATTAAAATTAAAATTCTGCGATAGGACTGCGGACTGCATGGAATATGGTACTGCTTGGAACGGGACTGATCGATCGACGGAATGCGATTATTTCGATACACCGGTCAGATTCTCCGGCTTACACTAAGATGCTCCTTTGCAGCAATGCTGAGCTCCTCCACTAAAACGATCGGAGCACTGTAATAGAGCAATCACACTGAACTAAAAGTATTCTAATAGAGCAACCCGGTAGACTTTTTTGTCACATAGCAGGTCAGCTGCAGGTGAGGTAGTGAATCACACATTGCTAACACATTATAGCTACAGTAGGCTCTATTCTTTATTAACTGCATGTCTCAAGGACCTTCAAGGATGCTATTGAAAGCCTATATGAATAATAGGTAGCATAGATTAGTAATTGAAGTTGCCTAGCTTGATTTCAGTAAGGCGTTTGACTCAGTGCCACATCAAAGGCTCCTTCAGAAGTTAGCCTGGGTTAGTTATGGATTTAGTGGTGAGCTACTCTCTTGACTTAAGTGATTCCTCTCAGATTGCTACCAGAGGGTCATTTGAATGGTTAATTCTCTTCAAATTGGTGTGCTGTGACAAGCAATGTGGCCCTGGGGCCCTGGGGCAACTATTATGGAAATAATGGAAATAATGACATACTAAACATCATTCATACTGACTTGAGTTTCTTTGCTGACAATTCTAAATTCTATACAGTTATTAAGATGCTTGAGGATACCCACAAGCTACATGATACCCACAAGCTACAGGCAGACCTTGACAGTATTCAAACTGGTGTCATAATGTGGTTATCAAAACTAAACATACTCAAATGTAAAGTTATGCATGTGGGATATTCTCACATTGTTGCTGAATATGTTCTGTCTGACAATTCTGGTGAACATGTTAAACTGACTGAAGTTGACCATGAAAAAGATCTTCGGGTCTGGATTACGTAGTAGTGACCTTAAATCTTCTCTATATTGCTCTAATGCAGTTACTGTAGCATCTACCATGATAGTTCTCTACATGATTAGAAGGACATTTGTTGACATTTCAAAAGAACTATTTGCTTTTCTTTATAAGACATAATATGTTAGGCTGCAGTTGGAATACTGTGCGTCTATATGGAGTCCCAGTCTTGCTAAAGATGTTGATGCATTGGAGAAAGTCTAAAAGCAGGTTACAAAAATGATTAGGGGCCTTGACACTTACCATATATGAACAGAGGTTAAAGTCTTTAGACTTTTACACTTTATTTTGTCGACGTCAATGTGATGATCTCATTGAGGTCTTTAAGATACTAAATGGGTATTATGAGATAGACCCTACAAAGTTCTTTACTTTAACTGATGTCAGCAACACTAGAGGTCATCACATGAAGCGTTTTATATCTCACACCAGACTGAATGATTGATCTAAGTTTTATACCCAATGTATAATTAATAGCCCTCATACTATCGCTTCCTTCAAGTCGAAGTTAGACAACTATTGGTCTAGTTCAGGATATTGATATGAACAAAGGCTTACAGCCTAACTCTATATAATTGTTTGTACTGTGTGTATGTCCATACAAATAACACTCTAAAAAATAAAGTGTGCCCCATGACACCAAAACAGTACACTTTGGTGTCACACGGCACATTTTTGTGTGCAAAGCACACTTTAATTTTTAGAGTGAATAATAATAATATAATAGCTATTAGATAACTTGTCAACATGTACTGGTCTGATGATAGATACTCTTGAAAAAATATTTTCAATTGTTAACTAACACTAGTTCTCAGTTGTAACTAACAGAGTAGTAACAGTACCTGCAAATGTATAGCTAGTATAGGTTTGAGAAGATGTGCCTACATCTTTAGGAAAAGAAGTAAAAATTCTAATAGTGGTAACTGTAGCAGTACATGTGCTTCATAGGATCAGGGTGAGAACATTAAGAACAGTCATACATGGAGCCATTCCTGTACCTTCCATGCATATCCCATCATTCAAAATAATCTAAGGGTGCATTGCAACTTCCCAAACCTATTACACTGGCACTGACAGTTAAAGAATACTTGTAAAACCTTCATCTGTAATAGTTGTGCATTTTAAATGTAACTTATAAGTAGTTTATTTTGCTTACATAAATTAATAGCTATAGAGCTTTATCTTTCTTTTGCTATAGTGTTTTATTGTAGCTACTGGTTACCTCTAAAGTTCTCAGATGTTAGGGATGAAATTTTGGGTGTACATACCCTTTGGCTATTATTAAGATGCATGTCACTCAATCAGAGGTGCACAATGCATGTCCTAATTGTTAACAAACAAAAAAAATAAAAATAAAACAGAAAGTGAGCATTGATTATAATGTATCATGTCTTATGGACACAGGTAGAGAACATCAAGGTAATGGAATATATTTTTACAAGAGTAGCTCTACACTGCAAACCAACACTTCCAAACCAATCTCTTGTATTCATTGATGTGGCTTTCCTGTAAATATATAGCAGTGGAAAAGAATTTAAGAAGATAACAAGCTATATAATCAATATTTAGCTATCAAGATTTAATTGAAACTGAAATTGCATTAAATCTGGAATCTAGCACCATCAAATTTTATTAGGGCATATAGCTAGCTACTGAGATCACATACAGTAGCTACAACTGTTGTACATACTTATCTCCAAGATTTTCTGGAAATACAAAAGCTCATATACAAAACTAGCTAGCCTGTTACACAACTGTATTACATGGTTCTGCTCATTTGTTGACAAACAATTTGATGTTGTGCTACTTCTGTATAAAACCAGGTGCCATACAGCAAACAAACGTAACTGGAATTAATTAAAATGTATTAAACTAATATTATTTATTTTGGATTTTACTATGTTGCAACATACAGATGCAGAATCAATTGAATCACGGTACGTAATTGTTATGCGTTTCATATTTGATGGAATATTTTGTAATTCTGTAATTACATTGTTATGCACATGTACCTCAAACAAACTGTCTACTGTTTTGCTCATCCATATTGAGTCCATAAG
Organism: Dysidea avara; assembly: GCF_963678975.1. Lineage (NCBI taxonomy): Eukaryota > Metazoa > Porifera > Demospongiae > Dictyoceratida > Dysideidae > Dysidea > Dysidea avara. The sequence goes on from NC_089273.1 coordinate 13,544,868, forward strand.
CACCTATAGGTGCCTCATAAAAATAATTAATCAGAGGTTACTGTGTGTCTTTATACGCTGATACTATGAGGTGCACATGGACACACAGACACAGGAGAGAAGATATTCAACTTTCAGGTTGTCAGGTATAGAATTGTACATTACTTTTTTGTATTGCACATTACTTCACTCTGGGCACATCATTTAAAACTTTTATTATATGAGACAGAAATTAATTCAAAACCTTTAAATAGACAGTCATGGTTTTAACTTCCACAATATGCCTTGGCTTACAGGTGTTAGGGACTTGGCTAAAAAATTATTGTATTGTCTGGAATAAAGCAAGCAGTGATTCTAAGATCATCGCAACTTCTTGACTGCTATGACACATGCACATTTTATTTCAGTTATGTTTGTGTGATGTTATCATGTTATGTACCACTCTGCGTGGGCAGTTCAAAGGCACCGCCAGTGCCATAATTTGTATATATTGCACTGCTGCAGACTGCAGCGAGTGCATTATAACTTATAACGCACTGGTTGCGGTTTTGTAGACCACAACGAGTGCATTATAAGTTATAATGCACCGACCGCAGTGCAATATACAGATATTGCACTGGCTGCGGTTTTATGCAGCATAGCACAAGTGCCGGTGGCGAAGACCACTACGACACCTCACCTAATAGGTGGAAGGACACTTCACAGATCACTCGAATTCTTTTATAGCCTGACATGTAAAGGTCGATTGTGGGCCATAACGTCACCAATACGTATAATGTTTACAAGCAGCCAATGGCGATCGAAAAAGCCAACACGGGTGGCCACAACTCTAGTCTACATATATATATATATAAACGTACTTATACACCTTACTAGTCTGGTGCCATCTTAGCCCAGATTAAACTGTAGTCCACTTCGACAATGACTCAACAAAACAAATATATTCTAAATAATACTAACCTTTACGTTCGATTGTGGTAACCAGTTTTGTCTTGCCACCAGATTCGAGTTTAGCCAGTATGAATAGTACGAATTAGACTAGTATCGTTTAGTAGTTGGGTTTTGTTTACTTAAAACGTCTATTTAGCTACTTTTTTCGCTCGAGGGAATCACTATGGCGATTAGTCTGGCGCTTAGCCTATATGGCGATTGAGTGATCACGCTGGCATGTTGAGCACTACATAATGAGAGTCGAACAGCGAATGCAGGTTAGTGATATAACCCATAGCGTACCAGTGGCGGATCCAGGATGGGGCATTTGGGGCAAATGCCCCCCCCCCCTCAAGAAATTGCATACAAGATCGAGATACTCTAATAGAGCAGTCAATTACTCTAATAAAGCAGTCACAATGTTCATGAGGCAGTGTAGCTTACCTATGAAGCTATAAATAGGATTTTATTTTACATAACAGACGTGATATAGTTGGTAAGGATAACTAGCTATTATTGTCGTGACCTTTTTTTTTTTTTTTTTTTTTTTTTTTTTTTTGGTCTTCAACTGGTTTTGAGGAAGTTTTTTTGGTCTTCAACTGTTTTTTCGAAAGGTGCCCCCCCTCTTTCCAAACTCTGGATCCGCCCCTGCGTACTAGCTTTCAATATCTCAGGTGGCTGCAGTACTGCAGGGGGAACGTCATCGCAACGTCCGGCTTGGTTACCCACAATCGATGTTAGAAACCTGGCCTTTATAAGTGTTACAGCTGTCTTGTGAGACTCTCCCCACCTATTAGGTGAGTGGTACATAACAGTTATACAACGTGCACTCGTGCTCTGCCTGTATAAACGCACTTGCCTTTGGGCCTAACGGCCCTCAGGCTCGTGCGTTTATATCAGGCAGAGCACTCGTGGCCGTTGTATAACTATATAATATACATATATGGTAGTTGAATGTATTCCAATTTCCCTAAGCAGTTTTTGTGGTGTGTGTGACTAGACCACTATTTTCACTTTGTCATTGAGTTGGGAAAGTATCAGTTGCAGTTCAAATCGCATACACACAAGATTTGTCTTAACACTACTCAGCTTATTGCGTAGTAGAAAGCAATGCGATGAGCAACAACATACATACACATTTACAAATTTATCATTGTCCCTAAAAGTTGCATTGGAATTTATTGAATTGGTTATAAGTTCTTTAGTGATAGATAGGTTAGCTGAGTGTTGCATTTTTGTGGTTGTACAATACTATGGTAGTTTTGTTACAATAGAGTTTATCGTATGCAGTTAATAAATATATATTGTAGAAGGCTGTAGCATTCTATTGTACAACAACACTTGTTAGCTGTTACATCTGTGTCAATATAACTAGCTGCTTAGTGTGAACTGACAAGACTTAATAACATCACTAATAATTGTCTGCTATCCTCCAACATTAAAGTATGCTAGGAGCCAATTACAATTATTCTATGCACTCCCCTAATATTTCTGCACTAATTTATGTAAATTTTACAGAATTATTTGTGTGTTTTAATGCTACACATGGTACTGTAACACCATAAGCAATTATTATCCTTGATCAAAAAGAAATATAGAAGAAATGTTGTCTAGAATTGTGCCGGAGTTCACCTGAATAATACAGTTGGCATCAATGTCACTATCAGGGGCAGCTAGGGTTTATAGCCTCAACAATGAAGTTGCCTTGTATGTCTCATGTACAGTAGCTGTGTTTGGAGGTGGCCGCTATATCAAAGTGGTCTTATTAAACAGATGACTTCTAATTGGGATGTTACTGTAACTCATGCAGCAGTGTTTCTATAAGCAACTACAGTGGAACCTCTCTTCATATAAATGACACTGAACATTCAACCTGTTTATAGTGTCAGTTTTAAATGACCCTATACAGACCTCTACCAATACAATCATTCCTCTGAGAATACACAACCTATTTATAACAGTAAATTTTGGCAAAATCAGTTAGTAATAAACTGTTCATTATATAGAGGTACCACTGTATAAGTTGTCTACCTATTTGCATATATGATTGTTGCTAGGTGACAGAGTTTTTGTTGTTGTTGAAGCCATGACACCTTACCAAGGATGACATCTTTGGTATGTAATTAATACTGAAAAGTTGCACAGGTGTCCCAGCTTTGGTTCATCAGGTAGGCATGACTGTGCTATGTAGCATGGTAGCCAAAGGATTTCCTTTGCATGTTTGCATGTACATTGGCGTGCATGTGTATGATGTGGTCTGATAGTGTACATAGTAGTTGTGTCCACACTAGGTCTTGTGTAACATGTGACTAATCCCCTTATCTGTATTCATAGATTTACTTGACTATAATTGAGTTGCCAAGTGTCAATAGTGAGCACTCTACCAGAATTTGCTACAGTCATTGACACACACACACACACACACAAACACACACATACAGACTTGATGTCACAACCACTGGATGTCAATCAGCCAACCTAATTGTCTTTATGACATACATCAGGTTACCAGAGTTACATGGGGCTACAACAGGTCAAACAGAAGATAATATCTATAGTCTGGGTTATATGAAGATACACAGGGTTACAACAGGCTACACAAAAAGGTTATAACTATATATATATATATATATATATATATATATATATATATATATATATATATATATATATATAATTAGTAATACTATTACTGTCTGTGCAGTGTCCAGCACTGAAGGTCTGACAACCTTTGGATTAACTGTCCTAATAAATAAAATGTTTGAGAATCAAGAATTTACAAACAGCTCAGGTTACACAGGATTACACTAGGATACACAGGCTTCTAACAGGCTGCACAGAGTTACATGAGGTTACAATGAGCTATATATGCACACAAGACTGCATTGGGTCACATGAGGATATACACATGACTACACTGAGGCTAAAACAGTACAAAGAGTTACAACATGCTACACTTCACTACTACACTGAGGACATACACAAGGTTAGGTGTATCCACAGATCCACTTACAACCAATTGCAAGTGTAGCCTCATTCAACAAGCTTATCCTCATGAACCCTTGTGTAGCCTCGTGCAACCTTATGTAATAGGTAATATATAGTGGATCAGTGGATACACTGGGATACAAGTGTACATTAATACACAGTCACTTCTATCTAATCCATAACAGCCAAGCTGTAGAAGATGTGAAATCCAAGGTGGCAGCCAAGAAATGGCTGTGATGGTAGGTCAATCGTAAAAATTTTAATGACGACAATTCAGGTGAATTTAATAACGACAATTCAGGTGAATTTTTTGCCAGCAGCTGCTTTCAGCTACTGCTGCTGCTACTGCTAGCTGCTGCTAGGTGCATTAGCTGGCTGCCAGGTTTGCACTACTGTTAACAGCTCACTGTTCTTTATTGCTGCTGTTGCTGCTACTGGCAGCTAATGCTGCTTCTACCTGTAGCTGATAGTGGTTATACTTGTAGTGCACTGTTGCTGTGACTGATCTTGATTCTGTTTCTTGCAGCTGGCTACTTCTTGCAGCTTCCTACAGCTGATAATAGCTGTATGCTGGTTTAGGTTAAGTACTCTCTGTAGCTATCTGCCATTTGCAGCAACCTTTAGCCAGGTATACTTTTACAATATCTAACTATTTAATTCTCGCCTGAAAACTAGTTAATGTTTCACTAGTTGATGTTTTACCTATAAACTAGTTGATGTCTTGGTCGCTAACCAGCAATGCTTCACCAGCAAACTAGCCAATAATCTAGCTATTACATAAGCTACAATCTGGAAGCATGTGGACAGCAAGCTCCCCTAAGCTGCAAAAGGATGTGGAAAGCTAGAAACAACAGTAAACTGCACATAGCTGTGTCAGCAGAAAAAGTTACCACCAGCAGAAGTAGATGGTAGTTAACTGCATACGGTAACAATCTCCAAGTAGCAGTAAGCTATAAGAAGTAGTAACAGATTACTAGAGAATTACCAGCAGCAGGAAGCCATAATTACAACTGTACTAGCCAGCAACTAACTACAGACAATAGCTGGCAGCTACAAGTAGCAGCACGCTATATACAGTGGTAGCAGTCAGGTGCGAGAAGCAGCAGCTACAGCTGTAAGGAATAGCAAGCAGCAATTAGCCACAAGCACTGATCAATTACAAGTGCACCCTGTAGCAGCCAACAGCTATCAGTACAATCAAAAACAGTTACAGCAGCAGTAAGCAAGCAATAAGCAGCAGCAATAGCAGCCTGTTGTAAACCATCAAAATATCAGCAGAAAGCTTCAATCAGTAGCAGCAGCTAAGAGCAGTGGCAACTAGATGCAAGCTGTATCGAGTAATAGGCAGTTACAAGCAGCAGCAATTCACAATTAGAATATCAGCCAGAAGTAGCAAGTAAAAGCATTGATAAATGCAAACAGCAGCACCCTGCTGCAGAAGCAGCACTGCTGCAGAAGCAGCAGCAACTACAAAATTACATGCAGCAAGTTGTGAGTAGCAACTGTTGGCTGTAAAAAAGCAGCAGACAGCATAATATGCAACAGAAGCGCCTTTAGTTTGCAGGTGAATCATTAGCTAATTTTCAGGTGGAACAAGAGTTAATATGCATGTAAGCGAAATATCACTTAGTCGCTTCATAGCTTGTAGCTAATTTAAAAGATTAGTTAGTTTGCAGGTGAAACATTTGCTAATTTGCAGCTACTTTATTAGCTAGTTTACAATTGGAACATCAGCTATAGTTTGCAGTTAGAACATTAGCTACTTTAATTTGTAGGGAAACATTACCTAGCTTGCAGGTGAAATTGAAATATTAGCTAGTTAGCAGTTGAACATTTCCTATGCAACAGATAACATATTACTTAGAATGAAGCTGAAAATTAACCTAGTTTACTGGTGGTAACTCGGCTAGTTATCAGGTACACAATTACCTAGTTTTCTTATAGCAAGTGTAACATCAGCTATAATACTTGCTGTATACCTTCAGTTAGTTTGCAGCTGGAACGTTAACTATTTTATTGCTAGTTTGCAGGTAAAAACTTGGCTAGTTTGCAGATGAAACATTGGCTAGTTTGCTGGTGAAATACTGGCTAGCTTGGAGGTGAAACATTGGCTAACTAGCAGGTGAAACAGCAGCTAGTTTTCAGGTGAAACAGTGGCTAGTTTACAGATGAAAACTTAGCTAGTTTGCAGGTGAAACATTGGCTAACAAGTAGGTGAAACATCAGTTAGTTTTGTAGGTAAAACGTTGGCTAGTTTGCAGGTGAAACATTGGCTAGTTTTCAGGTGAACATTGACTAGTCTTCAGGTGAAAGATTGGTTAGTTTGCAGGTGAAGCATATGCTAGTTTGCAGGTGAAACATTGGCTAGTTTGCTGGTGAAATATTGGCTAGCTTTGAGGTGAAATATTGTAACAATACATAGCAGCCGGCTGTAAGCAGCTAAGGTCAGCTACAAGCAATGTCAGATTGCTGCACACAACAGAGAGCTGCAAACAGTAGTTGACATTTAACAGCACACAGCTGTTATCAGCTGTATAAAGCTGCAAAAAATAGACAGTTACAAGAAACAAAATTAAGAACAATCACAGTGACAGCGAAGTACAAGTAGCAGCACTATCAGCTGTAGGTAGAAGCAGTATCAGCTGCAGCAGCAGCAACAATAGCCAAAGCAGTAAATTGCAATCAGTAGTACAAAACTGCAAACAGTAGCAGCCAGCTAAAGCAGCTGGCAACAGCAGTGAACAGCAGCAGCCAGCAAAGCAGCTAGTAGTTACCAGCTAGCAGCAGCAACAGCTTGCAGCCACCAGCTGGCAACCAGTAACAGGAGCAGCAGCAGCAGCAGCAGTAGTAGCTGGTTATAATTCCTTAGTTTCAGTATTTTAAGTACTAGCTACTATAGCTCCCCTAAATCAGCCCCTGAATCATTCTTGATGTCTATTCATGATCAACCTTAACTCTGTAGCTATTTTTCACTTAATTTTTGAGCTGGTTGTTTCCCTCAAAATGTATCTATTACAAAACTTTAATGTAAGCAGCAATAACAAATTTAGTAAATTAGTTTAGTGTAAAGGTGAAATATTTATCATTAAGCCCAAATATGAGTAAGGCAACTGAATTACAGTACACAACAATACATAAGAAACTACATGTGTACGTCTTATGCAGTGTATAATTACATGGAATCCCATTAACCATTAGGTATTGGTGAATTTAAATTTATAACCACAACCCTTGACAAGTTTACTCAACTTTCTTACAGTTTAAAGAATCCCTAAACTAGCTCATATAAATATTTAAAAGCTGAAACACAGTTTAATATACGATGTACACAACACTGATCATCTAGTATCTGTAACCAGGTGTAGCCTGTGTAACCCAGTGTAGCCTCATGCATGTATAGTACATACAGTAATGTATCCTCATGTAACCCTGCGTAACCTCATGTACGCTGGTGCAGCCTCAGGAAACTGGCGTATCCTGATGCAACTTACAATTATCCTCATGTAACTCTGTGTAGCCTGTTGTACCCTGTGTGTCCTCATGTAACCCAGTGCATCCTCATTTAACCATTTGTATCATCATGTAACCTTGTGTAGCTTCATATTATTATGTGATTGGGTTAGTAAAAATGGATCTTCCACACACATCCAATACTATGAGCTGGGAAGATCACATAATTATAAGCCTGAAATTCTTGCCAATGATTACTCCAAGCTGGGTCTCTACTGAGCAAAATTCAAGTAACTAGCTTTTTCTCAGCTGAAGTTATGATTTGTCAACGTTGGTAAACTGGATGTATGTGAAAGACCCCTTTTGCAAATTCAGTCACATACAACCAAGTGTAGCCTGTTGAACTCTGTGTATAATAATAGCCTCGTGTATCCTCATGTAACCTTGTGTAATGCTATGTAGCTTCATGTAACCATGTCTAGTGTTGTAACCCTATGTAGCTATAGCCTAATGTGTGCATTAACATGTAACCTAGTTTAGCCTCTAGTGTAGCCTGTGTTGCAATCCTGTGTAGCCTCATGTAACCCTAACCCTGTGTAGCCTCACATAACCATGTGCACCGTCATTAGGGACCAGTCTATTTTGCTTTTTTTCTACCTATTTTTCTTTCCAGCAATTCTTTTATTTTTCACCTATTATGCTCCATATTTTGCTCAAGAATTATAAATTTTGCTCAGCACTGATCTTTGTTAATTGAATATTTACAAGTGCAAAGCTACAGTTTCGCCTTAAAGTGACTGTTCTATTAGAGTATCTCGATCAAAAATTACTTCTAACATGTAAAGCAATAAGCTAGCTAATATTGCTTAACATGTGTGACTGTTTTATTAGGGTACCTCGATTGTCACTTGTTGTTCCTGTAACAATTAGCTATGCATTGTCGATATTTTAGCGTGTCTGACTGTTCTATTAGAGTATCTCGATCTTTTGTGCAATTTTTATGTCCATTTCACAAAAAAAGCACCTATTATGCCAGAATTTTGCTCATTGCTTTTACCCAACCATTATGCCAAAAATTTTGCTCGCGAAATCGACGGGTCCCTAACCGTCATGTAAACCTGCGCATCGTCATTTAGCCCAGTAAAGCAGCCTAGTGTAACTTTGCGTAGACTTATGTAACCTTGTGTAATCTCATGTAACCCCATGTAGCATCATTAAATTTTAACCTAGTGTACATAATCCATTGTAATCCTGTGTAGCCACAGGTAAACCGGTTTAGCCTCATGTAACCTTGTCCTTGTGCAGTTTTGTGTAGCCTCATGTAACCCTGTGTAGCCTGCTGTAACACTGTGTATAATATGTAACCTGTAGTGATTGATCTACTCATGTGAACTTGTAGCCAAGTGTATTTAAGTGTATCCATTGATCCACGTGTTGTCCAATTAACATGCTTATTATGCATACCCTATTGCAACTCAGTATAGTCTGTTGTAAACCCTAGTTTAACTTGTGTAACCATATATGTGTACATTCTTGTATAACCTCATCCTGTGTATCATCAGTATAGCCTCAAGTAAATTTATGATCCTCATGTGACCAATTGCAACTGTAGCCTCATGTAGCAGTGTGTATAACCTCATGTTAGTGTATCCTCATGTAACCTTGCATAGAGTCTCAAGTAACTCAGTGTATCTTGTATAAACCTGTGTATCATCAGCGTATAGCCCCACACAAACTTATGCACCCTAATATAACCTTGTGTAGCCTCTTGTAACCATGTGTAGCCTCATGTAACCCTGTGTAGCCCCATGTAACACTTTATAGCCCTATGTGAACCCAATGTAGCCTTGTGCCCTTGTGTAACCTTGCTTAGCTTCTGTATAGCCTGTAGTATATGTTGATTACAAGGTTTGTTATAAGTATACTGCTCATTACTGAATGGTATACCAATGTACATTAAAATTAATAAAGAATTAATTTTAATGGTTTAACAAATAGTGCTATGATTTAATAAAATTTATACTGAAAAGTACCTTGCATATTAATTTTTGGGTAAAAAAATATGAAACAAAAGCAATCAAGCAACTTAGTTCCATAACCTTTTTGGCAAGTAATGCAATTAAAACTAATATTTTGACACAAATGGCATTTCAAAGTTCAGATTTTGTGCCAAAATGTACAAATCAGGGGCGGATCCAGAGTTTGGAAAGAGGGGGGCACCTTGATGAAAAAAGTTGAAGAGCAAAAAAAAAGGTCACAACAATAATAGTTAGTTATCCTTTATCAAATATATTATATCACATATGTTATGTAAAATAAATCCTATTTATAGCTTCATAAGTAAGCTGCACTGCCTCATGAACATTGTGACTGTTTTATTAGAGTAATTGACTGCTCTATTAGAGTATCTCGATCTTGTATGCAATTTCTTGAAGGGGAGGGGGGAATTTCACTGTGAAAAAGGTGGGATATAAGATGGTATTTACAGTGGCTTATTGAATACAAATAAGCCTTAATATAAACCCTGTATTATACTCATGTTATACTTTAGTATAATGCATACTATACTATTTACATATATGGTTTCAGTTTATTTACTACATTACCTGAAACAGCTTATATCGAACATAATGCCCACACTATACCATCACATATATGGTTTCAGTATGTTTAACACATTACCTAAAGCCTTACACGAGACTGTTAGTATAATACAGGTTATATCAAGCTTTTTTGTATTCAATAAGCCACTGGAAATACCATCTTATATCCCTCTTTTTTCACAGTGTTTGCCCCAAATGCCCAATCCTGGATCCACCATTGCAAATGGCACACAATATATAAGATACTTGTCATTTGAGAATTATAATAGAGTCATTAATTATTTATGAAAATATACATACAGTGTGTATAAACCATGTACAACAAACATATTATATAACCTAGTTTATTTATACTTATCATATTGTCATAATTTTGATACAAACAGCACCCCATATTAGAGCTCTCTTCTCATACATGCTAATTATTCTTAATGGCTCTCAGAATGTCGGTAAAGTCATAAGCTATACGGTATGGAATGAACACTGTTACACAGTCATTACAACTAAAACTTGGAAACACTTTTAACGTCATCCCCTAATTCCCCCTCCCACTTTTAATTAACACCGGATATGGATAAATTTACAAGTTAGCAACAATATGCACATTATAGACTGTCACATTAAAGAATTATTATAGCTACTGATATTTTATATATAAATATACATATAATTGTGGTTCTTGTTAATTAATGTGATAAAAGTGCTTATTGTACAGCCAGATCTTCTGAAACTTGTTATGTAATAAATTTATTTACTATATTAGGAGCAACCTCTTGTAACTTGATGAGGTAATTGCTGTCAACTAACCCAATCTCTTCTTCATGTTGTCCAGACAAGAAATACTGTTTAGTAGCTTCTATATCAGGTGATCCTGCTTGTAACGAGGTGTGGATTAGTTGGAGTTCTTTAATGAATAATTTGACAACAGGTAATATCAGCAGAGTGATCTGATCATAATCACCTGTCTTTGCCTGTAAGAACTCACACTCCCGTATGATAATCTCTAGTAATTTACCATCACAGTATGGAATTGTCTTCTTCACTATGGTAACTGCTTGTTGTGCTGTCATTGCTATGGGATATTCTCTGCTGTAAATTTCTATAGTTTGGATTAAGCTGTGATAGTTCCTTTGAGTAAGACAACATTGAACCTTTTTATTTAATGTTCGACTCAATCTGTGAGCATCTTTTAATACTTTGTGACACTCACTGATTAGTAAATCAAGTTCACCACTCAATGATGGGAAAAATGTAGTAATGCTTATTGAAGTCATTAGAAATTCTTTTATTCTCAGTAATATCGCTACAGTAGTATGTGGATCGATTATAGTTAACATGTTAATTCTTTTGACATAGATGGGTAAGTAATGATATTCGATCTCACATTGTTTGTACTTCAAGTAATCACTTGCACATAACACTCTGTCAAATATGCCATAAGACTTCTTAAATTGTTCTGTTAATCCATCAATAACAGATTGAGTAGTATCCAAACCATCATGTAACAGACTCTTCACTTCAATACTGTCCACACGCTCAATGATGTATTGACTGATGACAGCATGGACCTCCACACAATGTTGAGTATTATTATGTGGAGGTATTGTAACATCAGTAAATTGCACTAGTCCATAGGCCCATAGTACATCAATAACATTTCTAGCTTCATGCTCAGTAATATTCCATAGATTGTGTAACACCGCAGTTTGAAGAGAATTACCAATTCCAGTCCATATTATCAATGGTTTCAGTCTATCTAATAGTGGTTTTGATAGTAACTCCAAGGTCATCTCAATGCAAATCTTTACAGCATATTTACGACTTCTCTCTATGTTATTCTTGTCAAAAGCTGTTAGTCCTTTATCATGTAATTTGGCTTGTACAAATTGGATGGCTTCATGAGAACATAATTTATGTTGTTTCAGATTATGGGACAATTGTCCTCTTATAAGGGACAGAAGCAATGGCCAACAGTTCACATCTTGAACTAGTTCATCGAGTAAGCTCACATCCTCTTGTGACAGTTGACTGATTTCAATCACTCCATAGGTCAGTAGAGAGATAGCTTCACTTTGCTCCATTGGACCTACACTAACTACCTGTTTGGTAGGTATGTATTGTTCAATGTCATTCATCCTGGTAGTGAGGACTATTTTACAGTTACTAAATGCCTTCACCATTGGCTCAGCATCTTCAACATGCCACACATCATCAATAATGACAAGAAGATTACGACAATAAAGACTTGTAAGTTGATTGATTTGTTTATCAACAACATTAAAATCACACTGTTTATCAGTTAATAAATTATACAACCCTCTCAGTTTCATATTAGGATCAGTAACTTGTGGTTCAAGTTCTATGAACACAACACCATCTGTAAATTGTTCTTTTATCACAGGATGATGACATAAAGCAGTGACAATAGAAGTCTTGCCAAATCCACCAACTCCAGTAACTGTTAAACTTGTTCCATAACTATTAGGGTCAATGGTGGATTGACATAATTTACTGACCATTTCATTTAAAGGAGATTGCCGACACACATAGTTGGGTGGTAGTAGTGGAGGCGGTGGACATTTTATACCTGTTGTGAAACATGATGGAGACGTGTATTATTTCAATGACAATAAACTGGGAGCTGCACAGCCCTCAACTTCTATAGTTAGCTATATACGTACAGTATTACCATAAGTAAAGTAAATAATAGTATGAATGTTACAAGCTGGTAGGGATCAATTCAATAAAAAGTGCTTAGCAAGGCTATTATAAACTGAAGTGCAAATTATATTCTACTTTAGCCCATATAACTATCAATAAACCAGCATGGCTAAAGTAGGGATTAAATTTGTACTTCAGGTGACATTCCACTTGTGTAAGCACTTTTAGTTTTAATGACTTCTCCTAGCCTGTAAAGTTCCAAATTTTTCTTTACATTTGCTACTTATCTCTGGACACCACATACAGTACGTACCGTTCACAAGCAACATCACGAGTGTGTGTACTTGCCTTGTTCGCTACACATGTGACACATACCTACTTGCAAGCCACACGTAAAAGCATACTGAACTGAACCTGAGCATACATATACATTAATCTAGGTATTACACATGCTGGTAATGAGCACCGTGCAAGATAAATTGTGTTTGCAGATAGTTACACACGACTGTTCATCTGTTGTGTATCATTGTAGTTATGTACGTACTGCACTGTAGCTACTTAGCTATGCATTTTAACTTCACATATATACTGTATACTGAGTTATGTGTTTAATTTATGTTCATTTTCTGTATTTAACAGGTTGACACACTACAGCCACTGGTCACTATTTGTGACTGAATTTTGGAAATCACCCATATGGGCACACATGAAATAATTAGAATTTTCATGTTTAGTGGGTTGCTAATAAGAGCAGGGCATAGTTTTAAAACATTTCAAGAATTTTCTTGTAATTTAAGGTATTGAGAATGGCTTACAACCATTAAAAATAGATTTGCACTATAAAGTTTGTGATGTGATCATTAAATATTTAGGTGTCAAATGTGCTCATATGGGTGATTTTCCAAAATTTGGTCACATTTTTGAAAAAGTACAAGATGTACATACTGAAACTCTGTTAATGAATAATAGTTGTATAATATTTCTTTAACAGGTTGTCACACTGCAGCTGCTGAATTCCCATCTTCCCACCTTCTGAAAGGCATTATGTACTATGCAAGAATTTATACAGTATAAACTACAGTGTTACCTCCATTATTATAGGTTGTTGTTAATTATACTATACTTCTGCCAAATCAGTAAAGGTGGTAGTAATCCAAGGAATATTCCTTAGTTGTACAGTACAATCACTTATTGAAAGCAGTGAACTATATGCTATGCAATGAATACGCATGCACGTAGCTAGATATATAGTAATAGTCTGCCTGTCATATAAGGTCCAATTGATCATGCTTTTGACTCAAGGTGAGTGTCAATAGAAATACCTCTAGGATAAAAGACGATGTACACAATAAATTACAATTATGTAGCACACATGAGCATGTAGTGTGCATGCTACACATGTGTGTCATAAAGGCCACACGTGACGTTGTCTGTGAACAGTACTGTAGGCACATACATCAAAGGAAAGAGTGCTACCATAAGGCTACTCATTTTTGAGGACATAAAGCTTAGCAGATTCTCAAAATTTTTCTTCAAAGAAAAAAATCTGTGGAAGAAATGTCAAGGTGATGTGCAAACAACAAAAAATTACAAATTGCTTGATTGACGCATGTAGCACGTGGCGATACCATTCCGAGATGTGTGATTGATTTGAGTACTTGTCAGTAATCCAAAGGCATTACATTCACAAAGAAATCTTTATGCCTATTATTGGAAGGATGCTCCAGAACTGAAGAGACACTGACAATGCTTATGATAGTTTTGCTGCGGTTATTATACTATCACTAGACATGTACCTAGGACGATTTCAGTACCATGCAATTTGCTTTTAAGGAAAGGAGGTACAATTTCATGTATTGTGACCGGTCCTTGTCAGTATTCAAGAGATCTGGATATAGATGTCCCTTGTATATTACTATTCATTGGTGCTGTGAAAGAGGATTTCAAATAAAAAGTGCAAAGTTGATTTCAGAAGGCACCCAAATTTGAATGTTTTACTAGCCTTGCAATACCTCATCAAATAGCAGAATGACATTCAAGCTACAAGTAGTGATGCACTGAATGTAGCACAAGCAAATGTGTCAATTCGTAATCCATTAAGTGCCCATGTGGCCACTCCTACCATTGAAATCAATGATGCTGGTTCATCGAGTAGCTAGTGAGAAATCCGATGGTGAAGAAGGTAAGAAAGCTGTGTTGAATTTGAAGAAGTTTTGGAAGGGAATTGGTCACATATAGAGAAGTGCATTCACCCCATCAGACCAGTGCTTACTTATAGAAGGGAAACAGCTTAATTACCATAATATTAATTTTGCACAGTGTTTGCTAAGAAAACAATTTGTTACTGTTTCTGCATTGCTTCTAACTCTGCTACAAGTCTAGAACAGCAAGTCAAAAAAAAAAGGCATACAGATTGTCTGCTTAAACAATTGGCTCCACTAATGTGTTGCATCCACTATCTCTTGTACCAAGAATGAAGTGAAAGTGTCTTTTCTTCTCCAGACTCTGAGATAAGGACAGCACACTTAGACCTCTTAGATAGTACTAAAAACCTAAGTTGACATATGCACCAGTCCAAAAGTAGGAAGGTGGAGATGACTGTGGTGTGTTCAGCATTCCTTTTGCCACAGCCTTAGCACACAATCAGTGTCCTGTCAATGTACAGTTTGTACAAAGCAGCATGTGTTCTCATTTACTGCAATGCTTTGAGCAGCAGTATTTACAGCTAGCTGACTGTAGTCATCATGTACTGTACACTATGTAGTTTGATACTGCATAATAAATGATTAGTTAAGACAAAATAATTATGCAAGTTGTTGCAATTAATAATAATGTACAATGTCCATTCACTTTTGATTCCACATTTTCAAAACCCATTTATAATAATGTCCGGCCTTTTGGTCATATATACTTGTACACATTTTAGCATCCATTGGATGCCAAGGGTAGGAACCTGCCTAATATGCACAAAAGTTTACCTATTATGCTATACTGCACTTCATGGTATCCTGGATACATGAATTATGATATTCAGCTTCTTTTTCTCCTTAGCTTTTTCTTTATTTAAAATGGACATAACTGTAGAGGTGATCTCTGGAAGGGATGGAACTTTAGTTGAGTTTGTGCTTTGATTGAATTAACACTATTAGAATTAGTAGCATTGCTGTTTGGTTCCAACTGTGCATTCTCCAATTTTTGCACATGCTTAGTTAAGTCAGAGACTTTGGTATGTAGTGACTTGACTTCTGATTCAATAGTGGTCTTCAATGATGTGATGGAAGAAATAGTCACCTCTTGAAAAGATGTGAGTAAGCGAGATTTAAGAGTTTCATTTAGTTGAGTATTGATCTTAAGGTCTTCAATTACCTTTGTTTGCTGGCTAATGTTACAGTGTGGAGAATCTTCCTCAGAAAGTTCCTTGTAGGTCTGCTTGTTTAAGCCAACACACATTCTGTGCACCCATGCTTGACAATCACCCTCACAAAACAAAGCATCATCCCTATCAATGCCTTTATCTGGATCACATTCAGCAATACTATGTGACCGGATCTGAAAAAAAGGGACATAATTGCACAAGCCTAAATTTACAGTATATAAGCATTGAATACATTAGGTGAAATACTTGCATGCTATTGAAAAATCCTGTAAACTTTTTAAACCCCCCCATTTTTAGTGAAGGAAAGAACTAACAATAAAAACCTGCATACCATCTTATTTGCCTGCTCAAGAGGAGATGGAAAATCTTTGTGTCGTTGCAGTAGACCCAAAGACATGAACGTTTGTTTAAGTGATCGTACACAATCAATTTTTCTTCACGAATTTCACCTTTGTATGCAGTGAAAAAGGGTGAGTAAAGGAAACACGTACCCAGTAATTGATCCCCCTGTTCATGGCGAACACGATGGTGAAAATTGTAACTCCATACCTCAATTTGTTAGCAAGTTACAACCGTTTTTGTAAGCGTCTGTAATATATAGTTCCCTATACCTGCTGCACAAATCGATTTTTCTGTTGCTGCTACTTTGTAGGGCTGTAACTCCCAAAATTATTGGAATATGAAGCTGAAACTTTGCCAGTGGGTACACTTGGCTAAGTAGATTATAAATATGTAATAAACAAGAATTCTAAAAGAAAATGCAATTATGTCCTGTTTTCGCAGATCTGGTCACATGTTTGAGCATATTAAGCAATAGATTGGGGATGGATCATCACTTGCTCCTTTTTTGTTCTGTTTCTGTCTGTGATCTTTAGGCAGTGTGTATTATGCTCAGGATTACCTCTCTTAGAAGCCATAGGGTAGATTAATTCAAATTAATGCAACATGAACCTAATAAACAGCAGTAACAAAAACAGAAAACTTTACTAGTACAACTAACTGTTTGTGACACCGTTGGAGAGACACCATGGTTCCACAACTCAAGAGGAGTAAATGGTTCCTGCTACCGTCTGAGCTTCCTCCTTCACAGGCCTTCTGATTGCAGAAGTTTTCACTCAACAAATCAACTTGAGGAGCAAAAAAGTCAATGATGTCGACAGTATTGGATGACGAATGTAGTAGACAAAAAATTAAAGCCACAATCCATAATCAAAGTCTTTTTTAGCCAGTTTAGATACCTGAATGGCTTATAACTTGGCCTAATTATAACTTGGCCTAATTTATCCCTACTCCTTCTTCTTTAATTTTTAAAATAATCCCTTGCCTGCCTTCCGACCCCTACCTAACACCCTTTATGAAATTTACCTGGTAGAGTCAACATTGAGTTAACAACTATCTAAAATGGCAGGAAACTTAAGTGTTGGCCACTTCTATTGTAGATGCTATGGAAGGTAAGAAATTGGTATATAATGAGTGAAAATTTGGTACACATATAGCTTCAACCATCGGTGGGGTACAACATACTGAATACTTAAAGCTGATATTTCTCGATACCTTTTAAATAGGCAATAAGACCGATTTTCCCAGACTGGGTCACACTTTTTGTTGTTGTTGGAAGGAAGATGCATATTTTCATGATCCCTACTGTACAAACTCTATTACGTAACTTATGTATGGTATCGCACAAAATGTTTGGTGGGAGGAAATAATTATTGGTGAATTCATGAATGAAGTCATTGACAAAAAATGTTGGTGAATTCTTCTAATTCTATTTATGGCATATCACAATAGTGATACTCTCAACCAGATATCTGATAGGTTGGCATTTCATTCATAATAGACTATGTGATTCATGACTACCATGAATACTTGGTGATGTGGGAGAGTCCAATTTACAGAGAAACTCATACATGTAGTTGTCACCACAAAGTTGGAAATGTACATGACAGTCATGCTGTAGTAGTAAAAAAAAATTATTAGCAATAGTTGAAAAGTTGTTGGACATATGTGACCTGGTCTGTGATAAGATTTCTTATAGACTTTCCAAATTTTCAAGTTTGACTGATCATATCTCCTCACTCTTTCAACTTACCACCTTCATATTACACCAAACCATAGTGCTATGTGAGGAGTACAAAGGGACCAAATGTCAGGGTGATACCACATTCACAAGTCAAGTTACAGGTTGAAATGTACATGAAATTGAAAAGACAAGACCCCTTTTCGTAGACCGCATCATATATTCTTTACAGAGTTTCTTTGATATGCTCCATGTTTTGATGCATGGTGGTATGATTAAGTGTAAAGTGAATGGTGGATTGTCTCATTTATTGCAAGGGGCTCTAGAAATACTGCACATTTTGATGCTTTTCTCAAACCTCTACAGAAGGAATGAAGAGAAAAAAAAACTGATTGAACTCTCACACAATTCTGATAAGTCAACTAATCAGCATCAGTCCACAGTAGAAGTAGCCAGTCAGCAGTGTCCGTCTACAGTGGGGTAGTTTAGTTACCCAACAGTCTCACCTATAGCAGGACTGTGAGCCAGCAATCTAAACTTGTAGCAGGTCAGCTTACAGCATGAGTATAGCTACTCGGAAAGTTTCAACCTATAGAGGAGCAGTTCTACTGTGATGAAAACAAAGGTGATAATCAATGTTTCTGAGTTGTATTTCACCAGAATTGTCTCCACCTAAAATGAAGCCAAAGAACTATGATGTGGAAGGGAAATGAACTGTCCGACTTCATCATGATTTATGTGCAAGAGTTACTTACTGTATGCCGCAACATAAATGGCTTTTATTCAACTTTTTCACAAGACAGGGTAACACAATGGTCAGAAAATCAAGTATTATCTTTTATTCAGCTCGGTATCACTAAATTGTTTCATTGGTGAGGGTTAAGAATGATGATTCACTGTTTAACACTGCGGATGAGGAAAGTAAGAAAATTATTCAAGCCTTGTTTCATGTAAAGAAAATGTTGCCACAAAGTTTGTGCACTGTCAAAAGCAGAAGGCATTGAAGGATTATGGAGTACTTAGCATAGTATTTGTTACAGTAATTTCCTTCAAGGAAACTACTCGCAAACTGAAGTTTGACCAGCAATTGGTGAGATATCACTTTAGATAACATGTAGCATTTCCTTTGCTATAATAAACTTTCTATTGTGTGATAATTGATTCATGAACAGTAGGACCTCGATTATTCAAATCTCGTTTATCTGAACCCTCGATTATCCAAACTGTACAACTGACTGCTCTATTAGAGTATTTTGTCATTAGGTGAATGTTTTATTAGAGTAAGTGTATGTTCTATTAGAATAGTTGAACAGAACTCTGTATATAAACGAATGGGCATCCTTTATCTGAGCAAATTCAGTTATCTGAACACTTTAAAATTTATGATTGAACTGGCACACAAGTGTTCGGATAATGGAGATCCTACAATTACTAAATACATCGACTGTGATATTCATGTACTGTAACCAAAATGTGATAACAGTGCCTATCAATGTCTAGTATAATACGTTACTAGCTATATAGTATGGTTTGGAAATAGTTCAGCTAATCATCAAGACAACTAACAATTCCAACTTCCTTAAAGCCATTATGGACAATGTCTGGCAATGATTGTATAATTGACCATCCACTTTGCACTTAGCTTAACAGTGCTTAACTTTCAACTGATTGGTTAACTTTCTACTGTTTCTTGCTTCTTCAATTGAACACACGTTTGTTTGGCATACCACTTTTGAAATTTTGTCACAAAAGTCCTTGGCGATTTACTGATACTGAGGTCAACAGAGGCTGTAACCTGTCATTACTGTAACAGTAACAATGAGATTGATTTTGTTATCATCTAAAGACATGAGTACGTCTGTGTGATTTGATCCTTAAAATTATCTCCTTAAAATTATCAAAATTATATGTGGGTGATTATTATAATTTGACGAAATTTTCTCTCATGGCGCATTCGTTAGACTAATGATTATGTGTGAGAGTTAAGTTTGACTGAGGGCACAAAGCCCCTATGTATACATGTGTACCAGTAAACACAGCTGTTATCTGTATCTTGTCGATTAACAATGATATCGACATGTTATTATCCTTTCCTTCATTGCATCACAGGAATGGAATGTATGCCAACTTCATCAAAATTTGTTGCACCTCTAGGGATCTCATGCATGCAGATAGCATTCTTGTCTGCCAAAAAAGTTTTCCTTTGAACTTACAACAGTTTCCTTTCCTGAGGCAGAGGTGGTGGCCCTTCTCTTCACATATCCCATTTACTGAAGTACCTGGCCGATACAGTACTCAATTTAGTCTTCTTTTTGAATCATGATTCATGAAAATGCCTTTTGCAGTTGTGCAAAAAAAATAAAATAAAATTCTGTAGTCATCTCTCTCAAAATATGTATGGTAGTTCTGGACTTCTTTGTCAAACTCTTTGCCAATCAGTAGAGGTCATCCTTACTTCTTATGAGGTAAAGTTTGAACTTCTTCAGGTATTTCCTTATCACCTGAATCCTTCAAATCTACTGAGCGCTGTACTACTACGGTATTTAATCTAGGTAAAGATTCTTTAATCTTTGCATGGTTCAAATAAAGATCATGATATTTCCTTTTAAAATAACTAATAGAGACTGTGATGTCATGTTCTGCAGCTCCTTTCATCAGTTTGAAATAACTGGCATTGAACTCTACAAAAATAGGGCTTACTTGAACAAGAAACTGTTCCATCTACTGTTGCTAACTGACTTTCAACAACCTTAGAGAATTCAGCATTCACAGCTTGTATGAATGATGACAGTATTTTTCACCAAGTACGTAAGCCATGTGGGTTGGGAAGGTCTGCAGAAGCAGAGCCTTTCTTAATATGAGAAAATTAATTCAGAATCAATATCAATCTCCGGTTGTGCTTTCTTCTTTGTTGCTGTGTGTTCGACTCTTCTATATACTTGGCAGCTTATCTGTCTCTGTTATTACTCTATATTACTTGTACAGGATGTGAATACAGCACTGTCTGTGCTTGCATTGTGCTTGTGTGTGTACTACATCTTGTATCAGTGTCTATGTAGCATTTTTGTGTGCTTCCCAGTCATCAGTATTGAAGTCTACAACTGCTATGGTGTCAAACAATTTTTAAAATATACATACACTGGACACACTAAAATGAATCACTGAAGCAACAACAAAACATGAACTACTAATACTGAGAATAGTGTTATGAAATGCAATATGTCAATTCACCAACCTTTTTCGATGCGTTTATGCTTATAACTTAGTTGTTCCTGGAGTACCATTTTAGAACCTGTGTTAATATATCATAATAAATCAATATAAATATATATTTATATATTTCAGGTATCTATGTAAATCTTGGAAATCCCTTGTTCATGTCTCAATAGATCCCTGTCTCTGAGATGATACAAAACACGGCAATTACGCTCCTGTTACATTGACAACACATGGATATTTAACTGGATGAAAAGTGCTGTAAAGTGTGTGACAAGTCACAGGGAGGTGTATTGGGCTTGTTAACACTACATTTCTCATGCCATTTTCATGCCACAAGCAGCTGTAAAGGTACAACATGCAGCTATGAAGTACAACAATGGGCTGTGGTCTAAAATAGTTAGACATTGGAACACAGGATTCTAAGGAATTTAGAAACCCCCAGGCCCTGTAGTAACGACCTCGTTTTACTCGTGCACCACAACATAGGGCCTTCGGGAATCTACTGTAAATTCCATAGAACCCTGTGTTTTGATGTCTAACTAATTTAGACCACAGCTCATTCGTGTACCTTCACTGCTGCTTGTTGTAGCTTTCCAGCTGCTTGTAACACGGGAAATGTAGCATCCACGAGTAGAACAGTTTGTAATGGCACTTACTATCCAGTTAAACACCCATGCGTTGCCAATGTTAAAGGCACATAATTACCGTGTTTTGTGTCGCCCTAGAGACAGGGATCTATTGAGACATGGACAAAGGATCTACAGGATTTAGATACCGGTAAGTAGCCAATGAAATTCGAGTATTTCAACTTGTTGTAGTCTAAGTATTATACATACACATACACACACAAACACACATATATGTACATACATATGTGACCGGATCTGCGAAAACCCGACACAATAGTGCAAGCCTAAATTTCCAGTATAAAGCATTGAAAACAATGGGTGAAATATTTGCGTATTATTGAAAAAAATTGTATTTTTGTGAATGCCTTTTTCTTAGCGAAGGAAGGTACTAACAATTAAAACCTAGTTATTATATTATTCGCCGACTCAACAGGAGTTGGAAAATCTTTGTTTTGGTGCAGTTGACCAAAGGATATGCAAGTTATAAGCATTTGTTTATGCCATGTTGAAGCAATCATAAGAGATCAATTTTTCTTCGTGATTTTTGCCTTTGTATGCAGTGAAAAAAGGTGATAGAAGGACAAACGTAATCAGTAAATGATTTCTCTATCCATGGCAAACATGATGGTGAAACTTTCAGCCCAGTACGTCAATCCATTCGTAAGTTACAACCATTTTAGTAAGCACCTGTAATATATTTTCCATATACTTACTGTACAAATCAATTTTTCTGTTGTTGCTACTTTGTAGAGCTGTAACTCTGAAAGTTCTTGGCACATGAGGCTGAAACATTGCCAGAAGGTACACTTGGCTAAGTAGATTACAAATATTTAATAAACAGGAATTCAAAAAATGCACTATTGTGTCGGGCTTTCGCAGATCCGGTCACACACACACATATACATATATATATATATGTGTGTGTGTGTGTGTGTAATAGTTATACCATGGCTGCAAGAGATTTTGCTGATATATACACCCAAAGCCTGAGGGCTGCGGGTGTATATGTCAGCAAAATGCCCAAGCAGCCGTGGTATAAGTGATATATATCACTTGGGGTGCACTCACTTAATAGATGAAAGAACTAACGAGAACCCATCCCGTTTGTTTTATACAGTAGCATCTGAAGATCGATCGTGGCTTTAATAGCATGGGCTAATAGCCATCAAAACGTTGTCCATACGTTAAAACGTCATTAATACGTTACTATGCTTCAACACGCAATGTTAGAAAACTTGCAATTTTGGGTTGGAGTTTATATTGTTATCATTTTTGTACTAAGTTAAGCCAACTAACTTCGCTATTGGGACAGTAAGTAAGTTATTATATCAAGTTAAGTACTTAAGACTGTAAGTTACTAACCTACTTCAACATAGCAGTAGTAGCTTTGCTGTTCCGTGGTCTGTTCAAAGGCTGATACGCGGTGGGTAGAAATACGCATGCACAATCGCCCAAACGATTATTTTATGCCTTCATTAGCCTTTAGTAACAACCAACTAGTCTATCTTAGCCTATGTACTAAGCTTAGCAACTACTACAAAAACGAGTCCCACAATACAAAGCTCTATGTTACTCAATATGACGAGTCAAAGTGCATTGATTCTTTGAACTGGCTGGGTATCAAAGTCATTGGCCAACCGCTTTCCCATGATATTGCCCGGGCAATATGCGAGTTACACACCGAGCGGCGCCTTTGAATGCCCACACTAAAGTGGCATGTATATATATATCTAATCCAAAACAGCCAAGCTGTAAAAAAAGAGTGCGGCCCTGAGAAAGGCTATGGTGAAAAAAGATGTGAAATCCAAGGTGGCGGCCAAGAAATGGCTGTGATGGTAGGTTAATGGTAAAAATTTTAATGACAACAATTCAGGTGAATTTTGTGCCAAGACCAAGCGGCACCAAATTCACCTGAATTGTTGTTATTAAACTTTTTACCATTAACCTACCATCACAGCCATTTCTTGGCCGCCACCTTGGATTTCACATCTTTTTTCACCATAGCCTTTCTCAGGGCCGCACTCTTTTTTTACAGCTTGGCTGTTTTGGATTAAATTTCACTTCTTTTTGTATTTGTATACCCCAAATCCGGCTTATGGCCGGCTTTAGGGCTTTATAACCAGTCATTTTTTCTTTACTACAGGAAGAAGAAAAGATGAAGCAGGGTGATTTCTTTGTAGCTGACCTCTCTGCAAGGTGATCCTTCTAGTAGATCTCTCTACCGGATGACTTGTTTGTAGCTGAACTCTCTACAGGGTGATTTGTTTGTAGCTAAACTCTCTACGAGGTAATTTCTTCCAGCTGATCTTTCTACAGGGTGATTTGTTTGTAGCTGAATTCTCTACAGGGAAATTTGTTTGCAGCTGAACTCTCTACATGGTAGTTTCTTTGTAGCTGAACTCTCTACAATGTAACTTCTTCTAGCTGAACTCTCTACAGGGTGACTTGTTTCTAGCTGATCTCTCTACAGTGTAACTTGTTTCTAGCTGAACTCTCTACAGGGTGATTTGTTTGTAACTGAATTCTCTACAAGGTAACTTCTTCTAGCTGATCTTTCTACAGGGTGATTTGTTTGTCTCTACAGGGCAATTTGTTTGCAGCTGAACTCTCTAAATGGTAGTTTCTTTGTAGCTGAACTCTCTACGATGTAACTTCTTCTAGCTGAACTCTCTACAGGGTGACTTGTTTCTAGCTGAACTCTCTACAGGGTGATTTGTTTGTAGCTGAATTCTCTACAAGGTAACTTCTTCTAGCTGATCTTTCTACAGGGTGATTTGTTTGTCTCTACAGGGCAATTTGTTTGCAGCTGAACTATCTACATAGTAGTTTCTTTGTAGCTGAACTCTCTACAATGTAACTTCTTCTAGCTGAACTCTCTACAGGGTAACTTGTTTCTAGCTGAACTCTCTACAGGGAGATTTGCTTGTAGCTGAACTCTCCACAAGGTAACTTCTTCTAGCTGATCTTTTTACAGGGTGATTTGTTTGTAGCTGAATTCTCTACAGGGAAATTTGTTTGCAGCTTAACTCTCTAAATGGTAGTTTCTTCGTAGCTGAACTCTCTACAATGTGACTTCTTCTAGCTGAACTCTCTACAGGGTGACTTGTTTCTAGCTGATCTCTCTACAGTGTAACTTGTTTCTAGCTGAACTCTCTACAGGTTGATTGGTTTGTAGCTGAATTCTCTACAAGGTAACTTCTTCTAGCTGATCTTTCTACAGGGTGATTTGTTTGTCTCTACAGGGCAATTTGTTTGCAGCTGAACTCTCTACATGGTAGTTTCTTTGTAGCTGAACTCTCTACAATGTGACTTCTTCTAGCTGAACTCTCTACAGGGTGACTTGTTTCTAGCTAAACTCTCTACAGGATGATTTGTTTGTAGCTGAACTCTCTACAAGGTAACTTCGTCTAGCTGATCTTTCTACAGGGCAATTTGTTTGCAGCTGAACTCTCTACATGGTAGTTTCTTTGTAGCTGAATTCTCTACAATGTAACTTCTTCTAGCTGAACTCTCTACAGGGTAACTTGTTTCTAGCTGAACTCTCTACAGGTTGATTTGTTTGTAACTGAATTCTCTACAAGGTAACTTCTTCTAGCTGATCTTTCTACAGGGTGATTTGTTTGTAGCTGAATTCTCTACAGGGCAATTTGTTTGCAGCCGAGCTCTCTACATGGTAGTTTCTTTGTAGCTGAACTCTCTACAATGTGACTTCTTCTAGCTGAACTCTCTACAGGGTGACTTGTTTCTAGCTGATCTCTCTACAGTGTAACTTGTTTCTAGCTGAACTCTCTACAGGGTGATTTGTTTGTAACTGAATTCTCTACAAGGTAACTTCTTCTAGCTGATCTTTCTACAGGGTGATTTGTTTGTCTCTACAGGGCAATTTGTTTGCAGCTGAACTCTCTACATGGTAGTTTCTTTGTAGCTGAACTCTCTACGATGTAACTTCATCTAGCTGAACTCTCTACAGGGTAACTTGTTTCTAGCTGAACTCTCTACAGGTTGATTTGTTTGTAGCTGAATTCTCTACAAGGTAACTTCTTCTAGCTGATCTTTCTACAGGGTGATTTGTTTGTAGCTGAATTCTCTACAGGGCAATTTGTTTGCAGCTGAACTCTCTACATGGTAGTTTCTTTGTAGCTGAACTCTCTACAATGGGACTTCTTCTAGCTGAACTATCTACAGGGTGACTTGTTTCTAGCTGATCTCTCTACAGTGTAACTTGTTTCTAGCTGAACTCTCTACAAGGTAACTTCTTCTAGCTGATCTTTCTACAGGGCAATTTGTTTGCAGCTGAACTTTCTACATGGTAGTTTCTTTGTAGCTTATTCAGAAACTCTCTACAATGTAACTTCTTCTAGCTGAACTCTCTACAGGGTAACTTGTTTCTAGCTGAACTCTCTACAGGGTGATTTGTTTGTAGCTGAACTCTCTACAAGGTAACTTCTTCTAGATGATCTTTCTACAGGGTGATTTGTTTGTAGCTGAATTCTCTACAAGGTAACTTCTTCTAGCTGATCTTTCTACAGGGTGATTTGTTTGTAGCTGAATTCTCTACAGGGCAATTTGTTTGCAGCTGAACTCTCTACATGGTAGTTTCTTTGTAACTGAACTCTCTACAATGTAACTTCTTCTAGCTGAACTCTCTACAGGGTGACTTGTTTGTAGCTGAACCCTCTACAGGGTGATTTGTTTGTAGTTGAACTCTCTACAAGGTAACTTCTTCTAGCTGATCTTTCTACAGGGCAATTTGTTTGTAGCTGAATTCTCTACAAGGTAACTTCTTCTAGCTGATCTTTCTACAGGGTGATTTGTTTGTAGCTGAATCCTCTACAGGGCAATTTGTTTGCAGCTGAACTCTCTACATGGTAGTTTCTTTGTAACTGAACTCTCTACAATGTAACTTCTTCTAGCTGAACTCTCTACAGGGTGACTTGTTTGTAGCTGAACCCTCTACAGGGTGATTTGTTTGTAGCTGAACTCTCTACAAGGTAACTTCTTCTAGCTGATCTTTCTACAGGGCAATTTGTTTGTAGCTGAATTCTCTACAGGGCAATTTGTTTGCAGCTGAACTCTCTACATGGTAGTTTCTTTGTAGCTGAACTCTCTACAATGTAACTTCTTCTAGCTGAACTCTATACAGGGTGACTTGTTTGTAGCTGAACTCTCTACATGGTAGTTTCTTTGTAGCTGAACTCTCTACAATGTAACTTCTTCTAGCTGATCTCTCTACAGGGAGGTCTGTTTGTAGCTGGACTCTCTACAAGGTAACTTCTTCTAGCTGATCTTTCTACAGGTTGATTTGTTTGTATTTGAAGTCTCTACAGGTAGATTTGTTTGCAGCTGAACTCTCTACATGGTAGTTTCTTTGCAGCTGAACTCTCTACAATGTAACTTCTTCTAGCTGAACTCTCTACAGGGTGACTTGTTTCTAGCTGATCTCTGTACAGGGTGACTTGTTCCTAGCTGAACTAACTACAGGTGATTTGTTTGCATCTGAACTCTCTTACATGGTGGTTTCTTTGTAGCTGAACTCTCTACAAAGTGACTTCTTCTAGCTGATCTATCTACAGGATGACTTGTTTCTAACTGAACTCTCTATAGTGTGATCTGTTCATAGCGGAACTTTCTACTGGGTGATTTGTTTGCTGCTGAACTCTCTACAATGTAATTTCTTCTAGCTGAACTGTCTACAAGTTAACTTCTTCTAGCTGATCTCTCTACAGGGCAATTTGTTTGTAGCTGAATTCTCCACAGGGTGATTTATTTGAGCTGAACTCTCTACATGATGGCTTCTTTGTAGCTGAACTCTGTATTAGGTACCTTCTTCTAGCTGATCTGACTACAGGGTGACTTGTTTGTAGCTGAATTCCCTACCGAATAACTTGCAATGTAATATAACTGTGTAAATTATACATGCAGCTGAATGCTTTATTAGGGTGACTGTTCTATTAGAGTATCTCGATCTCGCATTTTATGCACGTAGTTGCCTTTCGAATCATAACTCAGTGATTTGTACTCTGATTCTTCTGTACTACTGCAAGAACTTTCTATGATGATTATTCCAGCTACATACTGATTTTCAGCTCGTTGCTCTGAGCGGTTTGCCTGGTAGACACGAAAACTAATAGTTTTTTTTATTCATAAAAATCGATCGCGTAATTTTGACACAGGATGGGTTTTGTGTCATATCTCCATGGTCTTTATCCCGATTCCTTTCAAACCACAAAAAGGCACTCCTACGATGGTTGCTCCATCTACATATCAATTTTCAACTGATTCCTCCAAGGGGTTTACCCTGTAGGCGTGACAGACCTTCGACCTTATTTTACGCAAATAATCGCTAATAACACCGTGAATATTCATCGGATTTCTACCAAAGTTGGTACGGAGATCCGCCTTAATGAGCCCTTTAAGTGTGCCAAATTTCAGCCCAATCCGAGCACGCATTCGTGTTTTATGGCGAATTTTGCGAAGTGTGCGAAATGAAGATGAAGAAGAAGAAAAAAACGAAGAAATTAAAACGAAATTTTGTTCGCTCGTATCTCGGAAATGGCTGGAGAGATTTTCTTCAAATTTGGTATGTAGACTCCCCTAACTGGGCGGCACGTCTCTAGCAAATTTGGTTCCAATCGGATAAGGGACCACAGAGCTACATAGGTGTGAAAATTGCGTTTTCTTTCTTCCTGTTAATATACTCACGGTGTGGCGCGCCGGCATCTTGGGCCGCACGACACACTATCGTGTGTCTTGATTTGTGACCAATCCTGGCTTGTTTGCAATGAAAGTAAAGATGAGATAATGGTACGTACTATATGACACAGTAGCTATATACACGAGTATTCTCTTTATGGTTTCTTTTCTGCATATAAACCAGCTGTGGTTGTATTACACTCAACTTAAAGTGATATGTGGGTCTTTTGTGGCTGCCTATTAATTGGCCCCTGACCTTTAATGCTTTTCTGTTTTGTTTCTTAGGAAATTCCATCCCATAACAATACATGCCAAATTTTAGTACTATACAAGACATCACACATGCTTGTGAAACAGAGGCAAAAGTGCAAGGTAACTTTTGATTGTATATATGTACTGTATTTAGCTAATAGCTATTCAAAGTGATAAAAAGTAGTGAAACAAGAGATGAATGATTTATTTACAACATACACCTGTAGCTTGGTGGGAAAATTCCTACTTTGGCATTGAACAAAATAATTGTTACAACATTGTAGGGAATTTCACTCTGAGTTATACTGTAACACCAACAATTATCTATTATTTTGCTACGTTTTATTACTTGGATCCCTAATTTTTTTTTATGAATTTTAAGTTTAGTAATTACTATTGTATAATGGTCATAGTCTCCAAAATAATGTATTTTCTGGTGGTTAAACGTAGTGAATTAGACAGAAAATAAGCTCCCACAAGAATACATAATGTGTTGGCATCACGCCTTGCATGATACAGGGAGTATATTAGGTTGGTATAGTGTGCTCTACACCACGTGTTTAGTACAGGTTGGCTGCGTGTGGAGGAGAAGTTCAATATGTTTCAAATTGAACTCTGCTGATTGCCTGCCAATTCTGATGAGAAGTGGAGGAAAAGCTCGATGCTTCTATAGCCAAAGCTAAACAGGATGTCAACATGGCCAAGGAGAAGACCATTGAAGATGTCACCAGAAAGATCGATAACACCAGTTTCCAGTTTAAGAAGAAAGGCCACGAGCATCAGTACTGCTTTAACTGTGGAGTGGAGTAAGTGATTAGCTCTGCACTAGCAGATTTAGCAAAGTTAAAGGCGGCAAATCCAGACTAGTAGACAGCCCTGGAATCAGTCGGGACAAAGCTCGTGCAAGGTATGCAAGCATTGGTAACAAGGTAGAAGCACATAAAATTGCCGATCACTCCGAACACGGATGGGGCACAGTTGCCCACTATCAGGAAGATCCCATAGCATCTAATCCTGAGGACGAAAAAGAGACAGAACGGACTGAGAACAGAGTAGGGATGAGCCTATTTTGCTTTTTTTTCCACCTATTTTTCTTTCCAGCAATTCTTTTATTTTTTACCTATTTTGCTCAATATTTTGCTCTAAATTTTTCTATTTTGCTGAGCATCAGTAAAAATTAATTGCAGTATCTCTAGCTTACAAGTATGTGTGACTGCTCTATTAGAATATTTCGCACGTGGTGACTGCTCTATTAGAGTATCTCGATCTTTAGTCACCATTTCCTATGAGCATATGTTGTCCTAATACTATGCGTGACTGTTCTATTAGAGTATCTCGATCTTTATCATACAAAATGTGCCAAGTTGTCATTCCTTGGTGCCCATTTTTCCAATTTCCACCTATTTTTCCAGCATTTTGCTCTTTGCTTTTACCAACGTAGTTTTCCATAAATTTTGCCGGCAAAATCGGCGCATCCCTAGAACAGAGCAGAGAAGGGTGCAAAAAGAGATGCTGAAAAAGCACAAAAGAGTTTCAAGCGTCGAAGTGGAGCCGGAGGTGGAAAAAGAAAGTGGGCACGGCTCTGTGGGGTGAGTATCGGGCTTCTGGATATTACGACAGGAGGGAGCAGTGGGGGCCTCTACCAGCCATGACGCCTCAGAGGCCCTACAAACCAGGGGCTGGTTTCCAATGTGGTGGCTACAGACATATAGCCAAGTTCTGCTCAGGGCTAAACAGACTGTATCCTTTTTCTCAGCCTGTGGTAAGCAGTAATGAGGTGTATGAGCTTAGCCCAGGGCTAGAGCAGTTGTCTTTATGTTGTGGAAGTGTTATTTCCAGGTCAATCACACCCAGTGTATGTGTTAATGAGCTGGTTGGTATTGACCAGGTTATGTCAAAAGAAGGTGCTGATGGTCAGTCTCATGATCATGCAAGTGATGACAAGGGTACGTATTCCTGACAATAAAGTGAATTCAGGGATACGTAACTCAATTTTGGGAGCTAGAGAGCCAAGGGCCAGTACAAATAACACATGTGCAGGGCTACCTTAAGCAAAGTTTACAGGGATGCATTGCATGCACCACCCCACATACCTGAATGCATTGAACCTTAAAATTTATTCCCCCACCCCACATCCAACATAGCAATCAATCATCAGAGACCTACCAGAGCTTTCTGGATGAAGCGATAAGTTGCTTAACCAGGAATCGTTGCGCGTCATCAGGGTGGACACACAGCCGGATGTTTGTAGCCCTACATCTGTTGTATCCAATGCGGTGAAAAAGTTACGCCTGGTATTGAATTTAAGGTATGTTCTTCAGGCCTTGTCATGACCTTCAAATACAAAGATTTGCATGTAGCAGCCTTTATGTTTGAAAAGAACGAATACTTGTTTAAATATGACCTCAAATCGGGTTATCACCATGCGGACATCCACCCAGAGTGTTATAAATTCCTAGATTTTCAGTGGAAGGGTGTTTTCTATGTCTTTACAGTGCTGCCGTTTTGGCTTTCTAGTGCCTGCTACATACTTATTTACTAAGCTTCTACGGCCACTTATTCAGCTGTGGAGAGGTAGAGGCCTAAAATCCATTATTTACCTTGATGATGGTATTGTGGCTGTATGAGAGAAAGAGAGAACTATAAGGGAAAGTACCTCGGTGGAAAGAGATTAGGAGTGCATTGGTTTGTCATTAATGTAGAAAGAGCCAGTGGGACCCTTCTCATAGCATCGAATGGCTTGGGTTCCTTATCAACCTGTCTAAGGGTGAGTTCTCAGTTCCAAGTGACAAAATAAATAGACTAATAAGTAAATCGCTAGAGCTGAAAAATTGCTGAATCAGCTGGTGCAAAGCAAATAGTTAGTATTATGGGATCAATGATTTCAATGTCACTAGCACTTGGCTCAGTGTCCAGACTTGCAGCTTGTTTGCTGCACTGATTAGTAGAACTTCATGGTGGCAAAAACTTAGCCTGACTAAGTAAGCGCAGGATGAGGTAAGCTTCTGGCTTGCTAGAATTTCAGAGTTTAATGGACAGAATATATGGCCTAAGCCATCAGCCTTTCACATTGTTTATTCAGATGCTAGCTCTACAGGCATTGGTGGGTATACATTCGAGCATGGTAACCCAGTGGCCAATGGTTGGTCAAGGAAGCAGTCCAAATTTCTACATGGTGGGAGTTGCAAGCAGTCAAATTGGTGTTAGAGCCATTTCAGGGAAAGCTGGCAAATGAGCAAGTCCGCTGGTTCACAGACAATCAGAATGTGGTTAGAATTGTACAGCACAGTAGTCCCAACGCAGTCCTGCAAGTGGAAGCTTTAGAGATATTTTCTGTGTGTGTTAATAACTCAATCAGACTGTAGCCTGAATGGATACCAAGGGAACATAATGAGTTGGCTGACTATTATAGCCGTATTGTGGACTAGGCGACAATATGCTTAATCTATCTAGTCTACTTAGTTCCAAGGGTGATTAAGCATGCACAAGCAGCAGCTGCTAAAGGTACTCTAATAGTTCCCTGATGGGTGTCTGCCCCATTCTGGCCCCTACTGTTCTCAAATGGCACCATACCAGCAAACTTCATCATAGAATGGCTTAAATTGCCACTAAGCGATGCATTGATTTTGTCAGGGCTGTTGGGTTCAAACTTATTCCTTGGCCTCCAAAATACTCTAATCCTGGCCATCAGGTTTCATTGTAGTTACCAGATAATTAAATACTGTAACTTAAAATTTATTATGCAACCAAGCACTAAAGATAATAAGAAATGTGGCTAAAATTACGTCATAAATAAATAGTTAATGTTTGAGAAAACTAGGAGGCCTAGAGTCATAAACTGAGAATAGATTTGCTTGTGAATGAAGGCACAGCCATACAATAATTATGCCTGTTCATGCTGATGACTTAAACATACATGTAATTCTATATAACGCCCAGTAACGCCCAGTAACCACACCCATGCTTTACTTTCAGAATGCGCAAAGGAGAAGTCAGATTAGCGAACATCCTAAAGTGATTGTAGGAGAGCCAGAGACCATTTTGAATGTAAACAACAAGATTACAAGTATGTTTTAATGTTTGTAATTGTATCTTGTATCCAGGATATGTGGTCCAGGCGTCAGTGAACAAACGGCGGCTGATACGTTTGTGAACAACCCACTGATGTGCTTGTGAACAACCAGGTAATGAGTATGATGTCTGTTGCCAATAATCTGCAATCAAAAAGAAGATGCATTGCTGCCTATACTACTGGTCACAGCTTATACATACATATATGCTGCATAGGTCACAGCTTGGTGGTATATGCTGTGTCAGTCACAGCTCAGAGTCTTATGTTGTGTCAGTCACAGTTTAGGGGTATATGTTGTGTTAGTCACAGCTTAGAGGTATATGCTGTGTTGGCATATATCATACAGTACGATAGTACTGTATAGTAGGGACCACAGAGGAGTAGGCATGGCCCATGAAATAACATCACCCAAAAACCAGTCTAAATTTTCCCAGACAACAACGAAGCACTATTGGTTAAGTCGAGCTAAACCCAAAGAAGATTTCAGATCAAGCCGAAATGCCTTCAAAAAGTTGCGGCAGAACTGAAAGAAAAATTATTTAACGAAATTTTCTACTGACTGAGTAACTGACTTAGTAAGTAAGTAACTGACTGATGCCTTCAGACAAGCATAACTCGATAACAGCTAACGCTATGGAATTTTCTACTGACTGAGTAACTGACTGATGCCTTCAGACAAGTGTAACTCGATAACGGCTAAGGCTATGGGTTTGATTTTTCACTGTTCGACATTGCTTCAGCCCGAGAGGTGCCTTTTGGCATACCACAGTAAGTGTAAAGCATTCTTCATGAACTTACCAGTGTCCTCCTTTGTGTCCCATTCATCTTTGCTGACAGCGAAAAGTGTTGATTTGGCAGTAGCATGTGATGGTTTCCCTTTGTAACGGAAATTGTCCATACTTTTCATAGTAGTTATTTTGATTGCAGAAGTGCTTTTCGAACAGTTTTCGATTCGTACTGCTGTGTAACGAGTTGAACATAGCTGACAATGAAGCGTAATGTATACTTCACTTTTCAGACAATAATTGATATAGCTGGGGCACATGGCACCATGGTACAGAAAGTTAAGGCAAATCCACTGCTATATTAGATTATCTAATTTGAGTTTTCCTTCACTGTTTACTGAAACATTTACAACATTGTGTAAAATTATATATGCAGCATGTGTTTTACCCATAGTATTTCAATGGAATTTATCTCTAAAACAGAATTATACAATTATTAAGTTGGGTTTTCACTCAGCAGGTCAATTACACATTTCCTGAAAAATTCATTTGTGATCGGATCTGGGAAAACCGGTCTTATTGCCCACATCAGCAGATTCGATTCTTCACCAAGAACACAGAGCTACACAAATAAACTATCTGTGAGAAGCCACAGATAACTGGTGATGAATTTGCATGTCTAAATATCTTCACCACAGACATCACTGTGTTTCTAAGGCATGAGCATCAGGTATTCACTCTAATCTTTCTGTCCATGTGATTTCTTTGCTGCATTGCTTTGTCCTAGACGTTGATGCACCATAGTACCAGTTCAATGTCTGGAAGTATTTAAAAAGTGAAAAAGGTGCTTCTTCTTGCACCTTAGCTGAGCAGGGGTTCCATCTTTTTAAACAAATTTTTGGGATGCCCTCCACTTGCAATATGACTGGAAGCTTCAGAATATACCAAGCCACTGTGTTATGTGGACACAGTTATCCCACATCATGCAATGATTCGCAAGCATGGTGGTCTTACTTTCATTTGCCACAATGATCTTCGAAACATCACTGCTGAGTAGCTTTCTAAGGTATGTTATGACGTGGCCATTGAACCTTCTCTACAACTACTTACTGGAAAAAGTATTGAGCCAGGGTCTGCGAATCGACAAGATTAAGTTAGGGCTAATATTCATGCTATGGGGATTCTAGGTGCCTTTTTTGATGTAAGGGTTTTCCATCCGGACACACGGAGTTACTGCAAATCTAGTATCCCATCACTGTATTGGTGCCACGAACTTCAGAAGAAATGGGAATATGGAGATCACATTAGAGAGATAGAGCAGGCTTCTTTTACCCCCTTGTCTTAATTAATATGTACCTGAGAAATGGAAAAAGAAGCTAAAGTTTTTAAATAATGTTTGGCTGACCTACTGTATCACCAAGGTTCAACTGCATACAGTCATACTCTGGCCTAGATAAAGTGCACACTGTCCTTTTCTCTGTTGCGCTTGGCAACAGTGTGCATTCATGGTAGCAAGTTTATCTCGCTAAGACCTGCCGACATCTCTATGGAGATGGGCCAATTTGATGGGCATAGGGATTACTGAATCCATTCTTTTGTCTCTGAGATTTTGATTGTGAAAATAGATAGTTTTTTCCCTTCCGGGCTAGATGGACTGCCCTTTCCACCACCCCCAGCACCGGTCGGCATGTGCTGGACAACTCATCTCGACTTGAGTTGTCTCTTTTACTTGCTACTTTTCCCAAGTCCAGTGGTGATTCATATGTGTAGTATGGGGCCTTAATGGAGCAGTCAGTTTGGGGATGGCTGTATGTGGCTCTACAGCTCAGTGGTGTTGAATGAAGACCTCTGCTGTACATTTCCTTTGATTTTATCCATGTTTGAGACTTGAAAGGTCTATAACTTGGCCTAATTCATCTGTACACCTCCCTTTTCAATTTTTAAACTGCCTCTTTCCCTCCTTCCCGCCCCCGCCTTCTTTACATTTTGGAGCTTGCCTGATACAGTCAACCACGATCTAAAGTGGCTGGTTTGATTGAGTTATGCTTTCTTAGCAATATATAGCAACATAAACATAACTGATGAATTACAAAATACATTTAATGTATAGTATGTATTGCTACAAAACAAGGTGAGGAATAAATTAATAGCATGCTGCGTGCGTGTGGTTAACAATACCAATTAAAATCGCACATCAAGAAAAAAATCTACCACCACCAGTGGATAGCTACACATATTTTCACACTGCTGAATTTGACCTACGTACAGCATTACTCAAACTACTTGAGGCTGAGATGACTTTTCTTGGTGGTGTGGCTTAAATTGACTATACCTATCACAATGGATAGAAGAAATAAAGAAGGGTTATATAATATTGTAGATCTAAGTAGTTTAGTGCTAACCATGGAGGAATAGGTGGTCCATACATATATTAACAGGAGCCCAACCATTATATGTGACTGGATCTGCGAAAAAGGGACATAATAGTACAAGCCTAAATTTGCAGTATAAAGCATTGAATACATTGGGTGAAATACTTGCATATTATTGAAAAAATTCTGTAAATTGTTTAAACCCCTCTTTCTTAGTGAAGGAAGGGACTAACAATACAAATCTGGATATCATCTTATTTGCCTGCTCAAGAGGAGTTGGAAAATCTATGTTTCATTGCAGTAGACCCAAGGAAACGTACGTTATGAGCATTTGTTTACGTCATGTCGAAATGATTGTACGCGATCGATTTTTCTTCACGAAGTTCGTCTTTGTATGCAGTGGAGAAGGGTGGGTAAAGAAAACACGTACCCAGTAATTGATTCCCCTCTTCATGGCGAACACGATGGTGAAAATTGTAGCTCCGTACATCAATCCGTTGGTAAGTTACAACCATTTTTGTAAGCGCCTGTAATTTATTTTCCCTATACTAGCTGTACATATCGATTTTTCTGTTGTTGCTACTTTGTAGAGCTGTAACTCCCATATGAAGCTGAAACTTTGCCAGTGGGTACACTTGGCTAAGTAGATTATAAATATTTAATAAACAGGAATTTGAAAAAAATGCGATTATGTCCTGTTTTCGCAGATCCAGTCACATATGTCAAAATGTGTATTTTATGTAAAATAAGTGTCATTTTTAAGAACCAAAGTCACTATAATGGAGTTCGGGGCTGAAAGATTAATGAAGTTAAAGGCACATCAATAATGGTATATGGCTAACATTAGGCATACCTTGAATAGGTTGTGATGCTTTTGATGAATGGATTACTGGGGTTGATCCAACCCTCGTTGATGAATCATTTGATGCCTGGTGTAGTGTTGCAGTATGATATGATCCAGATGATGAGCTGACACCTTTATTAGGTAGTGATGTATTAGTATTTACAGTGGGTGGAGGTGAACAAAGAGTTTCCAATAATTCTGTAGTGGGAGAAAAGGAAGTAGTAGAATCTAATGGAATAACTTCAGTATTTGTATGGTTCTGTTCCCATTTGAATAACCTTACTATTAATAACCATTGTAACTATGATGTTTTCTGGTAGAATATAATGAACAAAATATACATGGTTGTAGTGCAACACTGTATGTACACTGTATAACACATATATGTACGATTTAGTCTTGTAGACTTTTGCATTAAAGAATAGTAGAAGGAATTTAACGTAGAAACATAAGTGTTGGAAAAATAACCTGTGTTAATGTGTTAGTTTATCTTGTTCCAAGATACGTGAGAGTATAATGCAAACATAATGGTAACGTAATTTTTGGGCATACTTTTGTTATTTCATAAAATTTGAGGGAATTGGTTCCATATGATAGTCTGTTTGCGTTCACCTGAGCCCTCGTTTCTTATCAATAATTCCTATTACAAGGGCCAACTGCTCAAACATTTAGTAGCACTGTGAAGCCCATCAAATGCTGGAACTGTTTATCAAAAAAGCGCTTTGATATGGGCAAGAACAAGTGAGTTATGAGGCTTTAAAAATATCCCATTCATTTAGTATGGACGATTCAGGCAAGCAAACATGTTTACAACATGAAAACATGCTTGTTCCATTACAAAACCATTGGGAGTGAACACATGTTCACCTCTATGATATCATTATTTTTGGTGGGGCTCAGATGAATGTGTACTGACTAAAGTGGAGGGCGCTATTGCACCATCTACTGAACCAATTATCTAGTAGTCCAGAGTTAGGCTTAGGGTTTTGGGTTCAGCTTTATCTACTACCCATATTAGGGTTAGCGTTTGGGTTCAGCATCTATCTTCTTTAATATAGGCTAGATCATTGTTTTATGTTATCTTGCATTTAAAATAGTCATAAATTTAGGGAGCTGGCAGCTAGCAGTGGCAATACAGTGGGCAGGACTCTGACTTAAGAAAAGTAGTGAGATTGAGCAAACTTTAAATTTTTTTTTCACATTTTAAGTTGAAGCCCAAAAATATGCAATGGTAATACATAATGTTCCAAGATAAGGTTGTTAACCTAGGAGCATAATGCAAGCATAATGGGAACACTGAAGAGCACAATAGGTAAAAATATTGGGAAATCCCTGAAAACTTTAAGTACAGTATTAACTACAAAGCAGCTAGTACCGCTGTACCATTTCTCTTGTTTTAGGTCTTTTCTGCCTGATTTTAGATAAAAATCTATAAAAAAAGTTGACAACTGATTACTTAAAGGCTCTACTTGTGAATATGACAACAAGATAACTTATCTTGAGTGATTTATTAAAATTTACACAGTTTGAACAGTGTCATAGTGGTCCATATCTAGTTGTAGATCGACAAACTTACACATTTACATACAGGGGCGTAGCCAGAACCCGGCCCGGGCATCAATAATTCGATATACTCTAATAGAGCAGTCAGAGATCGAGATATATCAGTCTCAGTCTCAGTATTCAGAGAAGCAATGTAGCAAGCTACGTGTGTAGTTAAGTGTAGTTGGTGGAGATCAAGGGCGTAGTCAAGAAGGGGGGGGGGGGGGGGGGGGGGTTTCGAATGAACCCCCCTTTCAGAAGCAGAATATTTCAAAAACTAAAAGTCATATCAAATCTTACAGCCCTGGAGCTCTCCGGTAGCTACTTGCACACTAGCGCTCCTCTGTACTACTCTTGAGGGTCGCATTGCATTAATGCTGAACTATTGCAAATCATCGAAATCTGTTATGTCACATGATCAGTAGCGCATGTGATGCATGGTGGAAATGGCGAAAGAGTGTTGAGTGGTTGAAGCAGACATATTAAAAGGCAGCAGCTGCAATAAACTTGAGCGGTTGTGTTATACATGTGTCAGGTGAGCACAAACTGTGAATACTTGATGTATAATTTATCTGATGAATGGTTTGTTTATTTGTCACATGTTGCGGGCACGTGATGTCTCGAATACGTTGGAGTACAAAACAAGTCTAAAGCTACTGACCGTCAACAGGAGGACCGACTGAGAATAATGTATGCCCTGAAAGAAGTATTGCCAACTAAGTGACTCGAGTGTGGAGGGTTCCCATGTGCTAGAAAATTTGAAGTTGGCTGTCTGGAAGTGAAGATTAAGTTAGTATTAGCTACAATAGGTTTATAGTTTCTATTTAAGCTGCATAAACAGCAGTGTGTTGCTAACTAGGTGCACAAACTAATGTTACTGCCCAAGGGCACATTTTGTGTATGCATGATTTTCGTTTAGACGTGGTGTAGGGGGAAGCACCCAGGCCTTCCCCTAAGAGCATTCTGCTTCACGTTTTTGGTCTTCAGCTTACAGCTAGGCCCTGGCATCACCAAAAGTCTGGCTACGCCTCTGTCTACATAGTTCACAAGCCTCAAGGATGTATAAAAATGTAATTTCAATTGTACCTTGTGATTAATCATCATACTGTGATGAAGCAATGTAATAATTGGTGAAAATTAGGCACCATCTTGCACTTTATGATGTCAACATTATGAAAATCTAAATTGCAAGTCTGTGTGACCTTTCATATACTAGTTGTCGATTGATTAACATTAATAACCACTATAGTGGCTTATGCAGATATGGTGCATGCACTTTGTAATGACTAGTGTGGCTTAAAGAGTTAATGCGTTATACAGTAAAATTAGGAATACATACAGTATGTGAGATTCTTGCAGCTCCGGTCGCATACAAAAAAGATAACACATGTAATACATTATGAGCTGATATTAATTCTTATGGCTAATTAAAACTGTTAATTTTTTATTGTTAGTTGTACATGATAATGTAAGCTTGACCTGATTGTATAGATAAACTGGAGCTGGCTACCAGCTTTCTCTTCTTCAGTTGTTGAGTTATGTTGATCACAAGTACACAGAAAAGTTTGGAATTTTCAACTAGAGTAGGGACCATAGCACATCAATAAAAAGTTTGAGCACAGTAGGGATATAACACTTCTTATTGTTTTACTGTGATTTAATATTGTGTACTACTACAGCTTGTTTGAGTACTTTTTATTGATGTGCTATGGCCCCTACTCTAGTTGAAAATTCCAATTTTTTTTTGTGTACTTGTTTGTTAACTTTTTTGTAAATAATTATTAATACTGGAGAACCCACGCATACTGCATCTGAAATGGCACCGTGCACCCCAATTATTCTCTGGAAAGTAAAGTATCCATTACGCTTCATTGTCAGCTATGTTCAACCCGTTACACAACATTTACAGGATCAAGAACTGTTCAAAAAGCACCACTGCAATCCATGCATACCGAAAGGAAAGAAATAGTGCCGCAAGCCCCAGTTATATCAATCATCTGAAAAGTGAAGTATCCATTACGCTCTGTTGTTGGCTAT
The DNA here is from genome assembly GCF_963678975.1 of Dysidea avara. NCBI lineage: Eukaryota > Metazoa > Porifera > Demospongiae > Dictyoceratida > Dysideidae > Dysidea > Dysidea avara. The sequence continues at coordinate 13,585,260 of NC_089273.1, forward strand.
GTTCAACTCATTACACAACAGTACAAATCAAGAACTGTTTGAAAAGCACCTCTGCTATCAAAATAGCCACTACGGTAAATACAGACAATTTCCGTTACGAAGAGAAGCTATCACATGCTATCACCAAATTTACACTTTTGCTGTTGTATGTACTACAGTATGCCAAAAGGCACCTGTCGGGCCGAAGTGACATCGAACAGTGAAAAAATCAAGCCTATAGCCTTAGTTTTTATCAAGTTATGCTTGTCTGAAGGCATCAGTCAGTTACTAAGTCAGTCAGTCAGTCACTAGAATATTCTGTTAAATAATATATTTTTAAATTCCGCAGCAACTTGTTGAAAGCGTTTCTGGTCAATCTGAAAGCTTCTTTGGGCTTAATTTTACCTAACCAATACTGCCTCATTGCTGTCAGGGGAAGTTGAGGCTGTTTTTGGATAGTATTTTATGGGCTACGCCTACTCCTTTGTGGTCCCTACTATACGGTGCTATCGTACTGCATGATTAAGCTATTACATATGATATTAGTTACACATAGATAGTATTTTCATATTGGATAGTTACATAATTCTGTACTAACTGCGCATTACACACCATTTCTTAGAGATCTGATAAGATTTTCTGTGGTATTGTCATCACACAAACTTTCCATAATGTCACAGAATTCAAATACATCACCATCAGTTCTAATTGTAGAGACAAGACATCCCAAAATAGTTTCGTTGATTACTGTAGTAGATGGAAGGCTTCTCAACACATCCTGATTGTCAGCCAGTAATCCAGGAATTAGTTGCTTTAGTTTATCAACAGTTTTCACATAGTCTTGTGGCAGGCAATGACACAATCTTGCGTAGTTCTTCTTCAGTACTGGTAGAACTAAATATCAATTAACAATTATATATTATGTTGGTAACAAATGTGACCAGATTTGCGAAATGGGGTCTTCCACACACATCCAATTTACAAACTTTGACAATTCATAACTTCAGATTGGAAAAGGTATTGAAGTAAAATTTGGTTAGAGGTGAGCACCAACATAAGTTAATGGATGGCAAAAATTGCAGGTTTGTATCTTTCAAGAACACTAAGTTCTTCCAAGTTCATAGAATTGGATGTGTGCAGAAGACACTTTTCGTAAATCCGGTAACAAATGTGCAGTGAACGCTAAATTAATACTTGTTAATTCACTGATTCAGTCATCCTATGCAGTATAGCTTTATAGTATGCAGAGGCTACTAATACACATTTACAGGATATTTTGTAAAAATATAGTGTGGACAAATCTGGTGGATATAAACAAGCAAACACCATCATGCAAATACCCTATTTCCAATATAGAATTAAATTTTATTTAAAATTTAGACAACAACAAGTGTGATACTGAAATTTGATTGGCTGAAAATATGTCGTCTAAATCCCATAGTGCCACACTCATATCCAATAGAGAGCATGCTCTGAGGCAATATGAAACACAATAATTATGTGCCTGTAACAATGGCAACCCACGGGAATTTAAATCACTAGTAACTGAATTAGAGGGAGGAGTAATGAACTTGTTTGTACTAATTAACACTACATTTCTACCTTAAAGGCAGTTGTCAAGGAACAACAACAGCAACAGTGAGTTGTAGTCCAGTACTTCAAAACATATAGGATGCACTTATAACATTGGTAATACATAGGAATTTAAATGGGTAGCAACAGCCATGGTGTAGAGGGCTTGTTTCTAGATATGTTTCTCATTTACAAGCAGCTGTCAACTCAAGGTACAACAACCAGTTGTGGTCTAAATAAGTTAGATGTCAAAAACTACTGGGTTCTATGGGATTTAGAAACTCTCACGCCCTTAGTAGTGTCTGAGCGCAGCAAGCGCACTACAGCCCAGGGCCTTTAACTTTTCTAAATCCCGTAGAACCCTGGTTCTTGACGTCTAACTATTATTGAAATGAAGTATGACAAAAGTAGCAAAACAAGAAACGAATGATAGTTTTTCAGCACAGCTTGATGGGAAAATCCTACATTGTCATGTTATAACATTTATTTTTTTCAATTCCAAAATAGGGATTTTCCCATCGAGTTATGCTGTAATAGCATCATACATCTCTATTTTTGTTATGTGGATCCCTACATCATTTTGAAGTTAGTAAATTATAGTATTTTGTTATTATAGCAAACAGCTATTGACAAGTAACCGTTCTATTAGGGCGACTGCTATATTAGAGAATCTCATACCTACCAAGTGGCATGGTCACTATTCATTATTTTCACAGTACTAGCTATTACTGTATAGCTTAATCATTTTGAGGCTTCTAATGCATTGATATAGTTTTGTTGTATGGAGACGATGATGACCAGCCTGATTGAAGATAAAAGGAAAGACAAGAGTAGAGGGTGCACACTCATTGAAATGCTAAAAGGCACATACCACTGGAGAATTTGTTATTGTGGCATAAAATGGTGACCATATGCTGCTTAGTTTGGCCTTCAGCCTTGTGAATGCAGGCAGGCAGGCAGGCAGGCAGGCAGGCAGGCAGGCAGGCAGGCAGGCAGGCAGGCAGGCAGGCAGGCAGGCAGGCAGGCAGGCAGGCAGGCAGGCAGGCAGGCAGGCAGGCAGGCAGGCAGGCAGGCAGGCAGGCAGGCAGGCAGGCAGGCAGGCAGGCAGGCAGGCAGGCAGGCAGGCAGGCAGGCAGGCAGGCAGGCAGGCAGGCAGGCAGGCAGGCAGGCAGGCAGGCAGGCAGGCAGGCAGGCAGGCAGGCAGGCAGGCAGGCAGGCAGGCAGGCAGGCAGGCAGGCAGGCAGGCAGGCAGGCAGGCAGGCAGGCAGGCAGGCAGGCAGGCAGGCAGGCAGGCAGGCAGGCAGGCAGGCAGGCAGGCAGGCAGGCAGGCAGGCAGGCAGGCAGGCAGGCAGGCAGGCAGGCAGGCAGGCAGGCAGGCAGGCAGGCAGGCAGGCAGGCAGGCAGGCAGGCAGGCAGGCAGGCAGGCAGGCAGGCAGGCAGGCAGGCAGGCAGGCAGGCAGGCAGGCAGGCAGGCAGGCAGGCAGGCAGGCAGGCAGGCAGGCAGGCAGGCAGGCAGGCAGGCAGGCAGGCAGGCAGGCAGGCAGGCAGGCAGGCAGGCAGGCAGGCAGGCAGGCAGGCAGGCAGGCAGGCAGGCAGGCAGGCAGGCAGGCAGGCAGGCAGGCAGGCAGGCAGGCAGGCAGGCAGGCAGGCAGGCAGGCAGGCAGGCAGGCAGGCAGGCAGGCAGGCAGGCAGGCAGGCAGGCAGGCAGGCAGGCAGGCAGGCAGGCAGGCAGGCAGGCAGGCAGGCAGGCAGATGAAAATCCGAGTTTGAGCAATGATTTGAAAATTCTAAATCCAATTGCCTGTAAGAGCTTTCTTGTTTTTTAATGCATCACCTCAATGTCCACTTATAAAATCCTTCAAGACATCTTATACGTGACCTAATTTTAGAAAACCGTTGATATACACACATTTATCAAATATCATTTATTGGTTCTATGTTGTCCACAGGTACAGAGGAATGGACTGACTAAGTTTCAGCTTCATAAGATAAGCTGTGTGGCAAATACAGCAGTAGACACCCACACGAGCAAGTAAATCAATATGTACGGAAGACATTATTGAGAAAATAATCTACAGGCGCTTACATACAGAAGCCATCATAACTTACTGATACAATGGCATGCGAAGTTAAATTTTTGCTCATTGTATACGACATGCATTTGTGAATCCACCAAGGTATAGATTTTTCCAAAGGTATTCTTCTGTGATATGGAAGGAAAGTTAATTCATTGAAGAAAAATTATTGCAAATTTTTTCGTAACCACAACATAAGCAAACATCCATAACTCAGAAACTCACCTGTGTATGAAGATGAAACAAGGATTATTGAACTCCCTATGAATAGGGGAACATGATGATGCCCAGGATGTATCCACTGGAGTGTCAATTCACTGAACAGCAAGGCGATAAAAACTTGAGTAATTTTTTTTCTGAAGCTTGCATTTTCCCCATTGTTTTTAAATATGTTTTATTACATTTTATTACAAAAGTACTATTGTGTGTGGATTGACGGTTTCTAAAATTAGGTCACATAATTATGATGAAAATCACATTTACGGAATAGCAATAGTCCTTCTATTACAATATCTCTGTGATGATTTTTAAAGGTGGTATTTCAGGTGGTGTGTGTCATTTAGGGGTGATCCCTGCTTACACAGTATGGTTTGATGATTACCTTTTGAGGAAGGATCCAATCTAATGTTAGAAAATGCAACTTGATACCCTAGACTGATCACACCTAATAAAATTCAGTATACAAACAATGTAATGAGTAACATGTGATTCACTTACTAGGTGATGTTGCATGATGTTGTTGATCACTTGATAACGACTGAATATTAGTAGTGGATGTTATACTGATTGGAAACTGAATATTTTGTTGAAAATCTAAAACACACAAATTTTTAACCGAAGGTACAGTAAGGTACAGTAATTAAACTTAATGTTGTATTACACTACTCAGTTTAAGGATGGAATACATATATACCTGTACACTGTGCAGTCAAAATTAATTATTAGACAACTGCAAACTGCAACCACACAGTACCCACCAGATCTTATTTCACTGATCACCATCAATAACTGATGTGATGTTGCAATAGTTTCCAGTTGATCACACAGATTAAGTAATTCTTCTTTACAGCTCATCTTCTCAATCAAACAATCCAATATTGTCTTATTAGCAGTTGTGGAGTTACTACTACTCAATATCATACAAATCTGATCATCACTGATATAATTCTGTAACTTCCCGACACTTTGTTCATAGTTATCAGGCATCAGTTTTAGTATTGTGTGATAATGTGCCTTTAGTGGAGTAAAACCTGAAATAAATAACATGCAAGCACACAGAAAATTATGGAATTTTCAACTATGTAGAGTAGGGACCATAGCAAATCGATAAAAAGTACCGAAACAAGTTGGAGTAGTGCATGATATTAAATCACAGTAACACAATATGAAGTGTTATATCCCTACTGTACTCAAGATACCATAACGGAAATGCACAGTAGGGATATAACACTTCTTATTGTTTTACGGTGATTTAATATCATGCACTACTCCAACTTGTTTCAGTACTTTTTATGAATGTGCTATGGTCCCTACTCTAGTTGAAGATTTCAAAATTTTATGTGCACTAGTTTATTAACTTTTGTGTAAATAATCATTATGACTGGTGAACCCATGCATACCACATCAAAAGACAATTCAATTCATGCCATTTCACCATAGTAATGCCATGCCAATTCTAGACTTATATATGTCAGTTTGTTTGCTGAATTCTAAACTGAAATTGTATCTGTGGGATCATCTCCTGAGAAATTTTGATGAGAATAATAACTGCACTCTACACTACTTATGTCCATGCTCTAGATGTCACCAAACAAAACCTCCAAATACCAACTATAAACATTCATAATTTTAACCCGTTTAAGTAGGGACCGCCATGAAAATTTCACATGCCACACAAAATTCTGTGACCCGCTGAGCAAAATCCCAACTTGTTTGCATTTTCCTCAAACATCATTTCAAGACATTTTTGTTGTCTAGAGGGACAAACCAAAGGATTGTTAAGTTTCAGCCATTTCTGGTAAGTGGGTTTGGGGTTTAGCAATAGACAACAAGAAGAGCAAAACAATTGATTTGTACACTGCTTGTATGGGAAAAATATTACAGGTACTCGTTTAATTGATAACTCCTGAATGCAATGGGCCATGGAGTTGGGACTTGTGCCATTCTATTCACCATGAACTAGAACATTCATCAAGGTATAGTTTTAAACTTAAATACACCTATGCTATCAAGCAAGAACTCTGTTCAAGCTTAAAATGGCAATGATAAAGTTACCTTTTACCACAATGTAAATAAACACATGTAAATCACGTTTACTCCATGGTACAGTTGTGAAACAAAGATAATCTGCTCTCCATGAAGAGGTGAATCCACTGCTATATATGATTATTTGATGTGAGTCTTCCTTTACTGTTTACTGAAGCAATTAAAATGTTTCATAAAACTATTTATGTAGCATGCATTTTAACCCAATGGGATTAATCTCTAAAACAGAATTGTGCAAACAAGTTGGGTTTGGCTCAGCGGGTCACATTTTACACCACGAAAATCACCTTTACAGAATAGTACTAATCCATATAATATATTAAATATAGCATTAAATAGCATTAATATAGCAAAACACTTACAGGTGGCCAGATATAGAATTCTTTTAAATCACTAAAACTTGAAATTTAGTCTCACTGCTTACTACCTGCCTCATTGATCACAGTCGCAAGGCTAGAGGCCAAATGAAGCAGCACACGGCCATATCTTATCTTATCCATGCCTTATCTTTTCTTTTATCTTCAGTCAGGCTGCTCATCCTCTTTTTTATCGAATGAAACCATATTGAGGCATTAATTTTCTGTATCAACACTTTCTTTCAGCAACAAACTTATATGCCACAGAATTATTTAAAAGCTAGATTTCAGAAGTGCTTCAGTCCCAGTGTTACTATAATTGATATACTAGCTAGATATCTATAAGTTTGCAATTGGGATCCTGTTCACAATAGGTTTGCAACTTTGCCCATCAATTAAATATATAGGTGGACTAATAGCGATATAGTACAGAGACCATATCTCTTAACCGTCTAGCTGTTTACTTAACAGTAAACAAGATGATCTCACCCAGCCATTATTGGTCTAGCTAGCTGGACACCTCTTGGCTGACTCATGATATACTCTAATACAACAGTCATGCATGATATTCTAATAGAACAGTCACAAGTTTCATTGTAGCTAGCTGTGCTACAACAGAAAACTAAACAAACTACTGTAGTATTTAAAAGAAAAAAACTGAAGTAGGGATCTATGCAATAAAAGTAGCGAAACAAGAGATGGATGATGGTATCACAGCATAGCTCAGTAAGAAAGTCCCTACTTTGGCACATTAGCTATAACAATTAATTTGGTAAATGCCAAAGTAAGGATTTTCCCACTGAGCTATGCTGTAATGCAATCATTCATCTCTTCTTTCTCTGCTTTTTATTGCATATATCCCTCCTTTATTTTAAATTAACATTATTTTTCAAAAGATTAGTGTAATTAAGTATAGTTAGTAATAATTGTGACCAGGCCTGTGAAAATAGGGCATGTGGGTACAATCTACACCCTGACATGCTACAGTTCATATCTTAGTACTGGAGCAGAATAGTTGCATTCTGTAACTTGCATCATAAAGCCAACTGAATGCTTACTAAGAGCTGAAAGTTGCATTGCAATAGCATAATGGTACAAAAAGTTAAGAGTGATGAATGTTTAAAAATGTAGGCAAAAATCATGTGCCCACATTGGCTATTTTCGCAGGCTCAGTCACAATTGTAACAACCAACAGACCTTTAATTTGGTGTTTCATACCATAAAGGCTAAATAAATAATTATATAACAAAGTACTAAAGATAATAAGAAATGCAGTCAAAATTACATCATAAATTTAATAACGAATGAATAAATTAACCCTTAAAACCCACAGAGAGCTTTTTTAGGAAATGCGTGTTTACACAACATGGGCATGCATGCCAACACTATAGGTGGGGTAACTAAATTCTTACAGCCTACAAATACACATACAGTACAGTCCATTTATAACTTCACACACGCGTGACATTTTTGGCATCGCGCCATGCAACTTTTCCCCATGGCAAAAGCAAAAATTACTCATGGCACTGGTCATTGCCACGCCATGGCACAAGGAATTACTATGCGTGGAAAAAGAGAATGCCACTCAATGACAGAGCAACGCATGAAGTCCTCTGATTACCACGCTTGGAACCATTGCCACGCATGGCTAATATTAGCCAATGCCCTTCTTAAGTTTTGTCTTTCTATTACTATTTAATAAGTTCGTAAGCATTTGGTAAGTGCATAGCAGCAATACTGAATGACGCGATTGAATGGGCATGTCCACTGTACTGCAATCATGCATAGACAAACACCAACTAATGGCTAAAAGGACATTTTTCATGCATTATCTATCACTTTATAAGGTGTTCTAAGGCTACACCTATGGTAGCAAGCTAAACTTCAATAGTTCAAAAGTGGGAATGGCACATGAAGATCGATTGCGAAAAGACAAACATTGATACTTATATAATACAAAGTTTACTTAACCTTCAAAGCCACAAAACATTTGAAGCTTCATCCCATGCAGTCAGTCATGTGTGGTGTAAGGATGACGCGTGGCAGCCAGTGATGGCTATGCGTGGCACACCACTGGCATGTGCCATGCAGCAAAGTTGGTGTGGGACACGCAACAATGTTTCATGGCAAGTGCCGTGGTGCTGCGTGGCGCCACTCTGAACATGCCATGCATGTGTGAAGTAATAAATGGATTGTACTGTGGATTACTTGGAGAAAGTTAAATGAACACTGTAACTACAGTGGCTTACTTGTTATGAAGCGATGAACAGTGATGAATCTCATGTCCTTGTTTCAAAATTTTTGCCACTTGTTTAATTTCGATTGTAGGTCTACTCAAGTGAGTCATAAATGGCCTGATAAAAATTTTGACGAGGATCGAATGGAAGTTGTTGCAAAGTGATAGGAGAACTACCATTGAGTTATCAACCATTTTGTAAATGGTTTGCGTGTTTCTTTACCAAAAAGTTATTAGTTTTAGCCTCACCGTTTAGCGTTAGGGTAAAACCTTAGATATCATTTTAATCCTTGTTACATCACAAGTTGAATGATGTAAATTGCATAGCCATTGGATGGACGCTTCAAAAAGTTATAGTGCTTTTTGCAAGGCATGCATATTTATTAAGTTTAAATCCAGTTTTCTGGATTATGTGGGTTTAAGAGTTTATGCATGCGAAAACTGCAAGGCCTACAGACATGCACTAACCAGGATAGAATTGCTATTGTACAAAAGCATAACCGTATTATAATGCTTATGCGTTTTCATACTGGTGACTGAAAAGTCATGTCATCCCGTTTGATGCACAATCCAAAACTGATTAAGGCTGCCATGTCTGATGTTAATACAGAGGAAGTTTGTCATACCAGCTGCACAAGACTAGGAACAAGATTAACAGTGGTATGTTTCAGCGTTGAAACCGGGTCGGGTCATCTGGGTTAACCAGGTCACATTTTCTCCGGGTCATCCGGGTCTGACCCTGTTTACAAATTATCCGGGTCTGACCCAGATTGGATCACGTGAGACACGAAATTGTTCGTTTGACGACGTGGAAACTTATAAACGCTATCACGTAGCTCTTTCGTCAGCCACGCCCACTTATCGCGCTACCGACATACGCTCAGCCTGAGGGGTAGCTATTTTTAGTAAGTGATGACCTTTTTTTTTTTTTTTGCTCTTCAACCTACAGCTAGGCTGAAGTTGCAATATTTACTCAACACTACTCGAACGCTCAAAACGTAGTCTCGTTCGCTCGCTCGAGACTAGCCAAAACATAGCTCTTATCGCATGCCTCGGCTTAATTAATCCGGGTCAATCCGGGTCACATCCGGGTCAAATCCGGGTTGCTATCCGGGTCAGTGGGTCATCCGGGTCAGCAGTAGTGACCCGGTTTCAACGTTGGTATGTTTGCTTGTATTGTTTACTTGTATTGCCTTATAATTTTTCATCATACCACCTGGCTTGCTAGGCTCTGGTTGGCTGGGCTGTCTGTTAATTTGTAAATAGTGTGGTATGTTTTAATGTTTGTTTGTATTGTACATTTTGCCTTCACCTGGCCTCTTACTGGCTTGGCCTCTTCCTTTCTCTGGCACAACTGGCTTGAATATTCTAACAGTACAGTATCATGTATCTCCTGCAAGTCGTGTATGCCGTAGTGTGTACACATCACTGTGCCATTGCCACACCACTGATGAACTGCATTTAGCTACTGGTGACATCTAGTTGATGCTGTGCTGCATGTATATTGGCTACATAGCTGAATAATATTCACTGTTGGTGTCGCCAATAAGTTATTGCTACATACAATACCACAGTAATGTATAGCTCTCTCCTGAATGTTTTGTATACACATGTGACTGGATCTGTGAAAATCCAACACAATCATGAAAAGTGAACTACTGTATCCATTACATTTTGTAGTTAGCTAAGTTCAACCTGTTACACAACATTACAAATCAAGAACTACGAAAAGCACCTCTGAAATCCACACATACCGCATCAAATAAAGAGATGGTGCGGTGTGCCCCAGTTATATAGTTTATTGTCTGAAAAGTGAAGTATTCACTACGCTTCATTGTCGGCTATGTTCACCCTTTAAGCATAACAAATCAAGAATTGTTCGAAAAGCACCTCTGCAATCAAAGTAGCCACTATGAATAATACAGACGATTTCCGCTACAAAACGAAGCCATCACGTACCACCATCAAATTGACACTTTTTGCTGTCAGCAGAGATGAAATGGGACACAAAGGAGGACACTAGTAAGTCCATGAGAATGCATTGTGCGTACTTGAAAAGGAACCTCTCAAGTTGAAGTGACATCAAACAGTGAAAAAAATCAAGCCCGTAGCCTTAGCCATTATCATGTTACACTTGCCTGAAAGCATCAGTCAGTTACTCAGATAGTCAGTTACTCAGTCAGAACAAAAATTCTGTTAAATACAATGTTTTAAAAAAAAATTCCGTAGCAACTTGTTGGTAACATTTCAGATTGATCTGAAGGCTTGTGTGGGCTTAACCAATACTGCCTCCTCATCGTAGTCTGGGAAAAGTGAAGCTGGTTTTTGAGTGATGTTTTTCATTCGTCATGCCCACACCTTCGTTGTCCCTACTATAGCACTGTATAATATGTGACTGGACCTGGGAAAACTGGTTTTATTGCCAATGACAGCAGATATTTGATTTTCCAGCAAGAACACAAAGACACATCAATAAACTAGCATCAAAATCAGCCAGGCTTGAGTGGTCTGCTTTTTCCAGCTGCTTTTCCCAAGCACAGTGACAATCTGTGTCAGCCTGTGGATTACTGTATGAGGCTGCATAGCTCCGTGGTGTTGAATAAAGATCTGTGTTGTAAGCTTCCTTTCATTCTAACCAGTTTTGAGACATAACTTTGCATATTACACCCCTACGGCTTCCACTTTAATATTTTAAAACCTCCATTGGGCCCCCACCTCCCGCTCCTTTTGAAGCTTGCCTGATAGAATCAACCTTGGTTTAAAATAAAACCTATCTAAAATGGTGGGAAACTTAGCTATTGGCTACTTGTACAGTGGAAGCTCTGGAAGGTAAGGCACTTGTGTAAAACGCATGAAAATATGGTACATACACATAGCTTCAACTTTTTGCAAGCTATGGTGTACATTACTTTAAATACTTAAAACCGGCATTTCTCAATACTTTTAAATAGGCGATAAAACCAGTTTTCCCAGATTAGGTCACCAATGTATTTTATCATTACTTGATGTTTTATTTATAAAATGAGACAACATTATGTAATAAATTATTATAGAAGTTTGTGTGGGCGAGATCAAATGGAAAGTGTACTTCATGAAGTGCATTTTAAGGCAAACAGTGCTTTATTAACCACAAAGAGTGCTTTATTGTGAATAAAGCACTTTTTGCAGTGCAATAAAGTACTCTTTTGTGGGCAATAAAGCACAGTTGCCCACGTGCTTTAACAAGCTAATAGCCTGCAGGGCTCACGCCAGTTGACTAATCACCCAAGCCGGTGAAGGCTGATAGTCTCGCCATGCTGAGTGATCAATCACCCCAGTCAATACGAATTCTTCCACTGGATTGCTTTTTTAGACATACCTAAATGCTTCGATGATGAGTGGGAGAAGGTAATGTTACTGTTACGTTTGTTAATGTCAACGGACAAGTCCTGGAGATATCACAGAAATATTTCACCATGTGTCAAAATAGAATCGATTGTGAGTTTTGTATAACCTGCCAAAATACGTGATGAATGTCTTCCATGCCAAAATAATTATGGTGAACTACGCATGAGTTACTTTGTTAAACTAGTTTGTGTGCATTGAGGCTGCTAATAGTTCATACAACACGTGTTAATTGCGAGTCCTAGTGTATGGTGAAGCTAGCTACATGACTAGAAAGTTCCATAAATCATTTAAAGCTTGGCCTTTCTCATGCTATATAAAAAATAAAGCACTCGGTGCTTGGCCTTGATGGTAATAAGCACTCGGCTTCGCCTCATGCTTTATTAGCATCTTGGCCGTGTACCTCGTACTTTATTTTTCATATAGCACTTGGGGAAATGCTTTAACATATACGTAAAGTATACGTTTACATAATCTTATGTGCTTTTGTTCATGAAAGTATCACTTACACTTATTACTAGTAGTAGTTACAGGTCTACATCTTCTGCTACCAATAACCTGATAGTGACTACTAATGGAGTAGTTGCCTGCTCTGTCATTTGATGGTCCATCATCGACACATCGGATAATGATATTGTCCACTGCATAATTGTCTAACTGGTTAACACTGCTTGTTGCGATCAGTTTAGATGGGTAAACGTTGTGAGAAGGGTCTGTACATAAATGAAACAACATTGATTAATCACATGAGGAGTATACCATCAACTAACATCACATAAATGTGACTGGGCCTGTGAAAATAGGGCATGTGGGCACAAACTACATCCCATCACATTATAGACTATATCTCAGAACAGAGATGGCATATCTGCATTCTGTAACTTGCATTATAATGCCAAGTAAATGGTTAAAAAGTGATGAAAGTTTATGGCCATGGCATAGCTAACTAAAAAGTTATGAAGCATGAAAAAGTAGTCAAATTTTGTGTGCTCACATGCCCTATTTTTGCAGGCCCGGTCACAAATTTTATTAGCTACTGTACTCCTATTGTCTTGGAGTATGTTACACTAATCATAATTACAAATTACAAGATTTTTATTGAAGAAAAAAAGAAACTTAAGCAGAAACCATACGAAGAGCGATTAACAACAAACAACCAATACTAGCGAGCTAGAAAAAAGGCCAAAGGTGTGAAAGCATGGCAAATTTTATAAGGATTCCTTGCGCATGCGTATGTGCGCACGTGCTTAGTATCCTTTTCTATTTAACGACCAACTAGCTGTAACTCTAGGAAACCAGGCCTTACACCATTGATATGTGAGACAGAGCCTTCTGAAATATAATCTAATTTGTTCTATCCTGTACCATATAAAGTATACTTACATCAGTACCGCATAGGGCTTCCTATCAATTATGTTTTGTATTATAACTCAGGAACGGATTGAACCAGTAGCTAGAGTCTTTGAGCAGGCTGTAGGACCAGGTGTCCTACAGACCTTCAGTACTTATTATTATTATTACTAGGACCGGGTCTCATATAACCAAGTACATATGTCATAGAAGTAATCTACTTTTATGGTGAATAATACAATGCCATTGACTTGTCATGGCTACATACATAATTCCAAGTCCAAGGGATCTAAGTGATTTAGTAACCCCGATGGCTCAAGGCTGTAGCATCCCAAGTTAAGCGAGGGCGCTACTAAGGGCCTGAGGTACTAAGGGCCTGAATATCTAAGGGCCTCACAAACGTAATGGCACATATTGTGTAGTTGTGGGGTCAACAGTTCCAAGAGTTACAGTGCTTTATTTGAGGCCATGCGTAAAAGCCGATATGTCAGCATACGCATTTTCAGTGCTTTGTTTATGATAATTATGTGGGGTTTAAGGGTTAACTGATAGTTTTAACTTGATTAATTTTAAATTTTGACATTATAAAATTGTGGGACAGTGATGTTCCATGAAACAACAGATCAACTTGACACGACTAAAAGTTGACACTCTGTTATATACATTAACAAATATAGGCTCAGAATTATTTACACTATATTAGAGCAGGAAACACCCTAATATGACAGTCATGTACAACATACTTTTTAAAGTCACAACAAAGGAAAAATCCAATCAAGATAACATTATTTTGTTGCAGTATGGTGTGTGGGTGGATCACAGGCTACCGCTACTGTTATACATCAGTTGAAACCCATTTTATATATGTAATTAACAAGCATCCGAACTATCCATGCAATACACTAATACAATATGGTGGGATCTCCATCTCCATGCTGATTTAATCACAAAGGTGTTCAGAAAAGTGAATTTGTTTGGATAAATAAAGCCAATTTATTTATATAGACTATTCTAGTAAAACTTACAGCTGTTAACAAAATACTCTAATAAAACAGTCACCTAGACAAACGTCATCACAGTGAATAATCCTTGTTACATTCTGCACACTGCTGTAGTTGTATCATGGACAACATGTACTTATACTATGTACAAAACTGATGCTGCTGCTATGGTACAGTCCACTTTACTTATAACTTCACATCACCTTGTGTGGCCACACAAGAACACGGAATCTGCCATGCAGCAAAAATACAGTGACATAACTAAACCCTGGCCTACCCAGGCCTGGGTATCAACAAAATCACACTGAATAATGGGACTGAGAAACTACTAGAAAGATCAATATACAGTGGAGAGCCAAATATCCGAACCCCAATTATCTGAAATTTGATTATATGAATGCCAAATTGACTGCTTAATTAGAATATTTTGTCAACAAGTGTATGCTTTAGTAGAGTAACTGAGTATTGCTCTGTATATAAATGTAAGGAAGTTTGATTTTACATGCTTTACTGTTATACGAACACACACCCTACACCCACATTACTTTGGATAATCAACTCTCTAATAGAGCAGTCAATGCATATTATACCAAGTTTTACAGCAAAGGTACAATGCATGTGGCTATGTGAATTTAAAGCTGCTGAAGGAGTTTGTGTGCACCAGGCGCAATATATATAGAAGTATGTAAATTCCAAAACTGTCATAAGAGAGCAAGCTTGCATACTATTGGCACAAATTCAACTATTGATCGTATCTATACACTTCACTTGTCCCTGGCATCATGTTAGTCTAGTTACACCAATGACAATGTGGCATTACCACGAATGTGTGTGCTGTACACCACATGTGGTACATGTTTACAACACTAGTCAAGCATTTCTTAAAACTAGAGTAACATCTTCGATAGTCTAGCTGGCTGATAAATGCTATCAAGAGTACATAATAGAAACCAAGAGTGACAAACAGTGTATTAGCCCGTGATTAATGATTGCATAAAGTAACACGGCTATTTCAGTAATTGTTTGTTTACGCGAAATGGTAATTTGAAATGTGTACGTGGCAATGAGTCTTTGTTGCCAGTTTTCCGTGTTATTCAACCAAGTATTCAACAGTTATTGTACAAAGAAAGTGTAGTAAAACAATGGTTGCACAAACAAGCCTGTTGTAAAACCTTCAGGGATCTGCTTGGCAGTGCCAGAACTTTAGCATTAGCCAATATCATGTTTTCACTTGGTTTAGTGGCCGAATTGGGCTAAACACAGCAACCCTTAATGGCAATGAAAACAAAAAAAATACTGAAATATCCGTGTTACTTTACGCAATCATTAATCACGGGGTAATACACCCGTTTGATACTCTTGGTTTCTATTATATACTCTTGATGCTATTTGAATGTTCACTTTATCTGTTGTTGATTTTAAGCTGTAGGGTTTTCACCATGCCTTCCCTCCTTCGATGTCATCACCTTCAAACATGCTGTACCATAGAGGAGATATCAAATCATCATGCTGCACCTATCTGTTATTATAAATATTGTATTAGTTATAATATTATGGTATTAAATTAAGCGACAATCAGAATTTTATGTACTTGTAGCTGACCAAACTCAAATGAATATTTGAAGGTGATACAGTCCAGTACACTATTGCTGAATGTAGTGTGAAGATGTTATGGCATCGGTTCTTGGAGGTGGAACTCAGCTATATACAAAACATCATTTGTCCAACATATCTAGCTATTGATCTGTACTGCTCTAGTAGAGCATATCTTGACTGACCTATCATTTTTTATATAATGCAGAATGTGACAACATGTAAAACACAGGTATGTTCTCAGACACATGCAACAAAGTTGGACCACAAAAAGAGAACTACAGTGGTAGATCCAAGAGAGGTGTGTGTCCCCCCCCCCCCCCCCAAAAAAAAAATGCATGCAAGATTAATAGGGCAGTCAGTCAAAAGGCAAATACTCTAATACAACAGTCACTGCGGATAACTGGATCCACCATGGCTAA
This sequence comes from Dysidea avara, assembly GCF_963678975.1. Taxonomy (NCBI): domain Eukaryota; kingdom Metazoa; phylum Porifera; class Demospongiae; order Dictyoceratida; family Dysideidae; genus Dysidea; species Dysidea avara. The sequence goes on from NC_089273.1 coordinate 13,601,493, forward strand.
TGATGTGTGAGTAAAACTTGTATCTGCAGCACCATCCCATATTCTTATACCCCTGCTCCATATACTTCTCACCCTGGTGCACCCACCTTGCCAAACCCTGGATCTACCCTTAACATGTGTGAGCAAGACAAGGAAGGTGTGGTTATAATTGAAGCACTATAGGGTCCACCCACCTGTACTTTCAGCAACCTTTTGTTTTTCTATTAGAGTATCTCAATGGGTTTGAACTAGTGCTGAATCAATTTATTCAGCTATTTAACTATTGGATCAGCATGATACAATTCAATATGTTAACACACCATTCAATTCATTGGCACTTTGTACACTGTGATCAAATGGACAAAGCCAGTCTTGAAAGTTAATATTGTGAGCAAAGTGGCGTATTAAAATTCTATTTTATGTAGTTTAAAATACCTTTAAACAAAGTTAATGTTGAACTTGATGGCGGCCTCGAGCATTCACTCTTAGACATGAGACATTAATAAGAATAACGACGCACTAATAAGAATCCTAGCACATGCACAGTAGCACGTGGCGTTAGTTGTTAGACAAGTGCCCCCCAAGTTGTTCAACGTTCTGGCCGACCTACTGTCTTGGGTCCTAGAGCAACAGATGGTGACACCAGTCCTGCACTATCTGGATGATTTCCTTACTATTGGCCCACAGGATTCCCCTTCGTGTGCTAGTAATCTTCAGAGGATTAAAGATACTTGCTCCTTGTTAGGAATACCTCTTCCCCTAGAGAAGGTTGAAGGTCCTTCCCAATCTCTAACCTTTTTTGGGAATCTCTCTGGATAGTCAACTCATGCTGGCCCGCCTACCTGATGAAAAAATTCTCAAGAATCCAGAACCAAGTTTCAGCTTGGCTATCTCGCAGAAAAACAACAAAAAGGGATATCTTATCCCTGGTAGGCTTGCTGCAGCATGCCACTAAGGTGGTAACACCAGGAAGGACCTTTGTGTCCAGAATGTACACACTAGCAGCTCGCCTCAAAAATTATCTCACTTTACACGTCTCACAAGCGGCTTCCGCGCAGATCTTAGGTGGTGGCACCTCTTTATCACACATTGGAACGGGCTCAGTTTTATCAACAGCTCCACTCCAGACTATATAATTGCCTCCGACACATCAGGGTCCTGGGGCTGTGGAGCAGTATTTGGATCTCAGTGGCTGCAACTAGCATGGTCAAAAGACTGGGCACAAATCGATATACCGTAATGGCGAAGGAGTTAGCACCAATTGTTTTAAGCTGTGCTATTTGGGGACCACTACTATCAAGCAGCAGAGTGGAATTCCACTGTGACAACAGCAGTGTTGTTGACTCTATTACCAAAGGATCCTCAAAAGGAAATAATGGTCATGCATCTCTTACGCTGTCTCTGGTTCTTCTCAGCTCATTTTGATATAAAGATCTCAGCTTGCCATATTCCAGGCACGTCGAATACTGCCACAGACCAGTTATCCAGAAACAGATCAACAGAATTCTTAAAGCTGCACCCTCACACCTGCCGCTCCCCTGCATCAATCCTAATGTCACGGTTGAAGCTCATATCACCCCGGAGACAACACTGGACTTCTCCCTCCTTTCTTCGTCACTTCAAGCGAACCATCAATACACTGCAAGGGTCTCCACCTGCAAGAAATAAAAAACCACATACTTAATGAGCTCACATAAAACAATGCTACAACATAATTGACCACACACTATTTGTTCAGTGTAATTGATTTATGCTGTTCATTGTAATTGCTGTATGATTAACTTAGTTGATAATTTATTTGCCATTCTTGTTACAAAATCCCAATAGACACTTGCAAACAAGGCCACACATACATACTTAAATTCCATTTGTAGACCTACCAAGGAGTACTCACCTCAAAAATCTACTGAACAAAGCCCAAAAGCTACTACATCATGGACTGGCCAAATCCAGCAGTAACACCTACACGGCTGGACGAAAACGATATGTTAACTTCTGCAAAATGGCAAGGATTCACCCGATCCCAACATCCGAGTGCCCCCTAACTCAGTTCATATCGCACCTAGCTACCTCCAACATCTCGCAGGGAACTATCAAGGTGTATCTATCAGCAGTTAGACACATGCATGTATGCAAGGGGCTTCATAACCACTTCAACCGCCCAATCACTCTTAGGCTCCATCTCATCTTAAAGGGAATCAAAAAGCGCCAAGCAGGCATGCACTCAGGAAAACCCGACTGCCGATTACCATCCAGATGCTCTATAACATAAAAGCCCTCCTATCAAAGAAACCTCCTTCCTATTATAATACCACACTCTGGGCTATGTGCTGTCTTGCCTTTTTTGGGTTCTTAAGAGTCAGCGAGTTTACAATTCCTACAGAAGGCTCCTATGATCCATCACGACACCTATCTCTCAAGGATATTGCAGTTGACAACAGGAAGAAACCCCATCTCCTGCAACTGTCCCTCAAAGAATCCAAAACAGACCCATTCAGGCAGGGTGCCAAGGTGCACATGGGTGCCACAGATAGCTTGGTATGTCCAATAAAAGCAATGATTTCATACCTCGGCAGAAGGAGTGAACAACCAGGCCCACTCTTCATCACTGAAGAAGGAAATGGCTGGACGGGAGCCATGTTTCGTGCAGGCCTCCAGTCCCTGATGGTCAGCCTCAAACTCGATAAGCGCCACTATAACTCACATAGCCTTCGGATTGGGGCAGCAATGTCTGCGTCTCTAGCCAAACTGACAGACTCTCACATACAAATTCTTGGCCGCTGGAAAATCAATGCATTTAAAAGGTATATCAGACCTCCTCCCAGTGAGGTAGCAAATATGTCCAAGATCATCGCAGCTGGTCATCACTGACTCCTTTTTGACAACCTCAGCATGTAATTGGTGTATTTATATATACTAAGGACTGTCTACTAGTACTGCATATGTCATATTGATAGTGTTGTACAGTCACTTCATGTTGCTACCGTGCTTGTCTTGACACTACCGCAAAGTGGCTTCACGCTATAACGGTTCACCTACACAATTTGTTGGCATGCACACCTGCCATAAGTGCTGTTCCCAAACAGCCGGTATCTCCAAAACACATAATCTAGATACTTGGGTGAAAGGTCTCTCCACCCACCCACCTGTGTGCCTGGTGGGGGGGGCTCACCTTTCTATGGCTTAAAGGAAGGCCTTTGGTGCGTAGAATGCCTCTGGGCACCAAAGTCCTTCCCTGCCCAAGTATCAGCACATCTGGAAAATAATAATATAAGACCCGGTAGGCAATTGATCCCAAAAAGAAATCTTAGGACAGAAAATTCTTTAAATCAAACCCAGCAACCGGGAGCAGGTACACATACCAAAACCACCACTACCAACAACAGTTGGTGGGTGGCGAAGAGCGACCAGTGCTGCACCTCCCTGGACACGTCAAAGGTTAGTCAAGTAATTAATATTAAATGTAGTTTAAAATACCTTTAAACAAAGTTAATGTTGAACTTGATGGCGGCCTCGAGCATTCACTCTTAGACATGAGACATTAATAAGAGGGTCATTCCATGCACAATCACCAAAGAATTGTAATGACCCCCCTCGGATTTTGATGAAATTTGGTGTGTATGTAGTACTTATGGTACTTATTCACCATACCAATTTTTAGCCCCCTGCACCACATGGTTTCTGATTTATGACCACAAAAATTTTGAATATTTTATGAAAAGTTGGTACGACTTGCATTACAAAATCAACTGTAGCTCACCACTGTATTAATATTTTGAAATAAAATTTTCGGTGAATAAAGATAATTAATTGATCAATTTAAAAATCCATAAATTATGGGATAGCAGCTTAATTAAACTTTTCAAAAGTTGCATAAGAAACTTTGATCCTACATATTTCAAAAAGTGCTGCTTCAAATTCTTTGAATTTTTTACTGAATGATTATTGTGTCATGGTCTATTGTTGATAAAATTTTTGTGGTGGGGTCACAATGGGTTCAGGAGATATAATTAAAAATGTTGTAGCTTATAGTGAAGTATTGTAATCTATTATTGCTGTAAGGGAGTATACACCAGTATTAACCATTCCTAATAAGGTCATTTCAGATCTGACTTACATAATGAAGATTTTGAAATGCAGTGTAACCTGTATTAGTGACCACCTGTATTGAAAACCACCTTAGTTAATAAAGTTTAACTCTACAGTGTTCTCATGGACCCAGTTTGTATAGATGGACATACTCAGACCTTAATTGCATACTTGTAGCTGGCTAATAAAATTCCAGTCATACAAGACATTGTTCAAATTGCAATGACATGCATTGCAAAGATTCTTCAGTGAGCAAACAACTTTCTACCAGGTATAACATATTCAGTTGCTAACTAGATATTGGAAGTGTGCAGTGACTACTCCTATTGTCTCCATGGCTCAGTCCTGTTGCAATCCATTTGATATACCAGGCCATACTTGGAGTAGCCGTAAGAAGAATCTCAGACCTGTTTCAGCCTGGATGTGTGAAAGAGCTCCAAATATTACTATTGATATGAAGATTTGTGACACATGCAGAAAGAAACTAAGTAAGGAGTCACCTTGGCTAGATGTCACTGAGTCTGCTGCTTCTGAGCTTAATCTTTCTAGCTCACAAGCAACACAATCTGATTCTCTGTTCTTTCATAGTTTAGAAGCAGTATCTTCACTTAATGTATGTCTAGCAGAGATTGGTGAGACGCCATTTTCTCAGTGTAAAAGCCGTTCAAAGGTTTACTATGGACAGAAGGTTAAGAAGATTACTGAAGCCTTGCAGCGAACAGTTATCCCAATGGCACCTATGGATGATGGAACTGAGATGATCCAACAACTAAAGGAGAAGTTATGGGAAACAAATAGAAGAAGTGAGCAAGTTCAAGTACTAACAGTTTTACCAAAGAGTTGGACAGTGAAAAAATACAGCAAGAGTTTGGTGTCTCGGAGTATTTAGCACAACAATCAAAGAAGCTGGTAGAGGAACGAGGCATTCTTTCTCTTCCTGGTCCATCACGCAGACCTTCACTTTCACCAGAAACATTTACCACTGTTTGCAATTTCTATGAATCTGATGAGATTAGTCGTGTTATGCCTGGAAAGAAGGATTTCGTGTCAGTGAAGAAGGAGGGAAAACGTGAGCATTTTCAAAAGCGACTGGTCCTGAGTGATTTAAAACAGGTGTACCGTGAGTTCAAAGAGAAATTCCCAAATTACAAAATTGGGTTTTCAAAGTTTGCTGAGCTGAGACCAAAACATTGTGTATTAGCAGGAGCAAGTGGTACTCACTCAGTTTGTGTGTGTACAATACATCAGAATGTGAAGTTGATGTCATTGGTCCAGGAGATGCAGATACCTGAGCTACCAACGTATCACCACTGTTTGGGGAAAACAATGTGTAACCCCCCACATCCTAGGTGCTATTTAGGAGAATGTGATGCCTGTCCCAAGATTGAAATTTTGAAGGAAGACCTACTTAATCACTTTTATGAGATCGATGTTGAACAGATTGTTTATAAGCAGTGGGTGTCCACCGATCGATCTACACTAGAGACGTTTTGTTCCCCTATTGAGGAATTTGCTGATACCTTTTGTAAGAAGATAGAGCTCTTGCGTCCCCATTCATTTATTGCCTCAGAACAGGCATCATTCTATGCAAACTGTAAGACAACTTTGAAGATGGGAGAGTTCCTAGTCACTGTAGATTTTTCAGAGAATTATTCTTTTATTTTACAAGATGCTGCCCAAGGGTTTCATTGGAACAATTCCTCAGCAACCCTACATCCCTTTGTCGCCTACTACCTGGATTCTGAAGAACTACACCACTTGAGTTATGTGGTGATTTCTGACTGTCTCCACCATGATACTGTTGCTGTCCACCTATTCCAAAGATCTTTCATCACCTTTCTGAAACAGTTCCTGCCGGCAAGATTGCACCCTTGTAAAATTATCTATTTCTCTGATGGTGCTGCACCACAGTACAAAAATAGGAAGAATTTCCTAAACTTATGTCACCACAAAGATGATTTTGGAGTTGAAGCTGAATGGCATTTTTCAGCCACTTCACATGGAAAAGGAGCATGTGATGGTCTAGGTGGAACAGTCAAACGACTTGCTGCTTGTGCCAGCTTACAAAGGCCATACAATGATCAGCTCATGACAGCACGTCAGTTGTTTGATTGGGCATGTAGCAACATTTCTGCTGCTCACTTTGGTTATTGTAGCAATGAAGATTACAGGAAAGAATTGAGTAGTTTGGAAGGTCGCTTTCAATTGTCACGGACAATTCCTGGTACAAGAAAACTACACTGTTTTGTGCCAGTTTCAGACAGTACAGTGGAAGTAAAGTTTTACTCTTCATCTCATACTTCCAGGAAAGAGAGAGTGGCTCTAGGAAAGAATGAAATTCCACCTGAATCAATTGCTGGATTTGTCACATGTTTACATGAAGGGAATTGGTGGTTCGCTTGTGTGCTTAAAGTTTGCTGTGATACAAACAAAGTACAACTGACGTTTCTGCATCCACATGGTCCATCAAACTCATTCAAGTACCCAGAGCCACAGAATATCCACACTATACCAATGGATCATATTCTAACTCTTGTAGACCCAAGGACGAGAAGTGGTCGTGTGTACTCTTTGACAAAGAAAGAAATGACTCTTGCTACAAAATTGCTTCACACTATATCATCACAGTTATAAAATAGTACTAGCTACATGCCTGTTTCACAAGTTGCTTATGCACACATTTAACTTGAAGTGAATTAAAGTGTCCTCTGTGTATGTACAAATCAGCATTATAAGTTGTCCAATGTTATCTGCTATAATTCTGTGCATGCTGCTAAATAATAGCACCTATCTTGTAATTCCATAGAGAGTTCAAATGGTCTTGATTTCATAATTAGAGGATGTGTCTGGTTGTTAACCGAAGACTATTAATATGCATTAAACTTTCGTAAACTAAGGATGGTTTTTCAATACAGGTGGTCACTAATACAGGTTACACTGCATTTCAAAATCTTCATTATGTAAGACAGATCTGAAATGACCTTATTAGGAATGGTTAATACTGGTGTACACTCCCTTAAAGCAATAATAGACTACAATACTTCACTATAAGCTACAACATTTTTAAATTATATCTCCTGAACCCATTGTGACCCCCACCACAAAAATTTTATCAACAATAGACCATGACACAATAATCATTCAGTAAAAAATTCAAAGAATTTGAAGCAGCACTTTTTGAAATATGTAGGATCAAAGTTTCTTATGCAACTTTTGAAAAGTTTAATTAAGCTGCTATCCCATAATTTATGGATTTTTAAATTGATCAATTAATTATCTTTATTCACCGAAAATTTTATTTCAAAATATTAATACAGTGGTGAGCTACAGTTGATTTTGTAATGCAAGTCGTACCAACTTTTCATAAAATATTCAAAATTTTTGTGGTCATAAATCAGAAACCATGTGGTGCAGGGGGCTAAAAATTGGTATGGTGAATAAGTACCATAAGTACTACATACACACCAAATTTCATCAAAATCCGAGGGGGGTCATTACAATTCTTTGGTGATTGTGCATGGAATGACCCAAAAATAACGACGCACTAATAAGAATCCTAGCACATGCGCAGTAGCACGTGGCGTTAGTTGTTAGACAAGTGTTACCCTCCCATCCCATCCCTCTTATACACAAATACCAGTTTTCACAGCAATATCATGCCTACAACAATAAATTCCAATAAAAATGTACGTGGTCGATCCACATACAGGGTATAGCACACACACATATATACATATACATTGAACTCCACCCTCTATTAATCGCTTCAGTGGTAGCACTCCTTCGAGCAGGCACACTGGTGGTGATACAACTAGCCAGTACTGCGCCTCTGTTGTATTGTCATCACATGATGCTATCATACTTGTGCATTGATGTACTCATTAGCTCCCTGCAGGTGAACCTATTATACTGCCAATGCTAAGTAGTAGTATAGCCTGGAGACTATCATGGGCCATTACCAAGCAGCGATGCCAAACGCAAGGGAGTGCCTGGCAGGAGACTGTATCACGGACCAATACCAGAACTTCCACAGCTCTGCCATGCCAAAGCTGTTGCAGTTATTAGCCAATATTGCATACTGTATTTTTTTTTGTTGTTGTTACAGCTACTGATACACACGATGCACTCCTTTGCTCACTGCAGGCAGGGAGTACCTGGCATGTGACTTCCATGGGTCAATGCCACCTCCCCCAACAGATGTAATTCAAGCAAGGGAGCGCCTGGCATGCGACTCTCATGAGTCAATGTCACCTCCCCCAACAGATGTGATACAAGAACGGGAGTGCCTGGCATGTGACCCCCCCCCTCATGAGTCAATTCCACCTCCCCCAACAGGAGTCTTGGCACGCAGCTCTGCCACAGCTGGTCAGTGTCAGCCCTTCATTGCGAAGAGTGTAGCACACTGCTTCTTAGCAAATGCTGCCTCTTCCACACTTCTCAGAATCCAGATCAGCATTCGGTCGCCCAGTGCCAATGCTGGTCTCGCCATTCTGAAAAACAGAGCTTTTTAAAAGCTCTAGCTGCATTCGCAGCATCTCCATTCCTGATAGAGGGAATGTGATAGTACCTGGTCTCTAGGATGGTTGTTTTAGTATTTTAGACCCAATCATGGCTTAAAGGAAGGCCTTTGGTGTGTAGAATGCCTCTGGGCACCAAAGTCCTTCCCTGCCCAAGTATCAGCACATATGGAAAATAATAATATAAGACCCGGTAGGCAATTGATCCCAAAAAGAAATCTTAGGACAGAAAATTCTTTAAATCAAACCCAGCAACCGGGAGCAGGTACACATACCAAAACCACCACTACCAACAACAGTTGGTGGGTGGCGAAGAGCGACTAGTGCTGCACCTCCCTGGACACGTCAAAGGTTAGTCTAGTAATTAATATTAAAGAGGCGATAGAAATAGCTCTGAGGCTTTACCTTCTCCCTAATAAAAGGTTATTCAACAGAACTTAGGTATATGCTTAAACTCGTGCTTAAAGAATAAACAAATATTTGGTAAATTTGTTAATAGTAAATTGCCGTCCCTATTTAATTCCAGCACTTATCTAGCTGCAAACCTTCTATTCCAGTCAGCTCATTTTCACTTCCGTTCAGTTGCCGTGCTTCATTCCAGTTTTCAGTGTTTAACTTGGTGATTATATCACACTCCCATTCTAGGCGAGATTCTAGGTCTGGTTCTGTAGAATTGCTCTATACAATTTTTGGTCATACAAATACATCGAGTTTGTATCGCATGAGTTAGGTGCATGAGCTCAAAGTTCCACCGTAGCCAGATTATAGATGCGCGTAAGTTCAACGTATCTAACACCTAGTTTAACGCGCAGCACATATAAACTGGTTGCTATGAACGAAAAATCACGGTTAATAAACTAGTTACTGGACGCTCAAACAGGTTATACAGGTGGGTGCTTAGTAATGTGTGATACGTTTGAACTGGTTGCCAGGAACTCAACTGATGTTGTTAGGACGGCGTTATTTAAAAAACCGTACTTGGTCATTAAGAGTCGCAGAAACAAACCCGTCGTTTTATTTAATGTTTGGATATCGCTTCACCCAATACCGGTTAGTGTTCTGTTCTATGCCTTGTAGTTTTGTCTGTGAATTAATTATTTATGACGTCACGTTTGTATTGTTATTATTACTTGGTTATATAATTATTATTAGCACTTTACAGTGACCAGCACTGAAGGTCTGTGCAGCCTTAGGATTACCTAACCTAATTTCAGGGACTTAGACCTAATGACTTGACTTACTGACTGACTGAAAAGGTGTAACAGAAAGGGGCCAAAGTAAGGAAAAACATCCCTCCAGCCCCAGGATTCGAACTGCAGGTCACCCAATGTCTAGTTGGGGCCACACTCAGTCTTCCTCCAGGAGGGATGGATTTTCTTCCTTAAACCTAAAGTATTATTATTACTTGTGCTGTAAAGCATTATTAAATAAAATAAAATAAAATAGACAAAGAACCATTTTGCTAAACTATCTTGATTCGAAATACATGTAAGCTATTACTACAGTACAATTTAGTCCAAATTCCATGCCTTAGAATTTGAGTTACAATTTTTCGCTTCTAACTAGAATTAGTCCCACAGTTTATACTCTAGAGACTTGATTCTTTCAAAATACATTATTCTAAACTGCACAAACAAATGTGCATTTCTACTTTTGTTCTCTGGTTTCTCAGTTATCAGATATTCTTCTTCCAGATTCAACCTGGTACTAATCAGTCTTTTTTACCATCATGTTATTCCTCCACAGAAGGTGCTATAAAAAACGACAACCACTCTTTTAATGCACAAATACTATGGTTGCTCATCTGAAATTTTCGTACCTATTGGGTATAAAATGACGAACTAGTTCTGATTTTAGTATCAGGGTATAGAAACTGAGGTGCCTACACCTGTTCTATGACCATAGTTATTGTTTCTTCATTCAATTACGGATTACTATATTCATTAGACCACCATACAACACTTACTTCGCTTTCATCATGTATATTTGCCCATCTTTCTTTTTCTGTGGCAGATTATTTTATCACGAAAGACTGGAAGCGGCACGCATTGAAAACTTATTAACAAGCCACAGACGTATTAGATAATTACCGGTGACCATGGGAACCCATAACCTCAGAAGCCATATGCAGAACTGTACAGAGAATCCTTAATTATGCTCCATCATGCCAACATTATTCTTTATGCTTTTCATCCCTTATTATGTCAAAAATTATACTGGCATAATCAACGCAAGCCTAAACTTGATATTGACTGAAATAGGCGAACTCCAAAAGGGGTGGGTGGTGGGGGCCAGAAGGAGGGTAAGAGGCTGTTTATATAAAGAGTATGGCATAGAATGAATTAAGCCAAGTTATGCGCCATTCAGGTCTCAAAACTGGCTAAAATGAAAGGACATGCATTTACAGCACAGGTACAAATTCATTCAATAGCACAGAGCTATACAGCCACACAGCCAGAGCACTAATACAGCTTCAGACTGTTCATGTGGATTACCACTGTCTTTCTTGTGAAAATCAACGAACAAAAGCAAACCACTCAAATCTTGATTGTGAAATTTGACAGTTCATTCATGTAGCTTTGTTTTCTTGGTAATCAAATCTGTTATCATAGGTGATAAGATTGGTTATCACAGACCTGGTAACATATTTGGCTTCACCTCATGCTGTATTAGTCTCTCGTCCACACCCTCCCATATTGCATTCGTAGTGGTGCTTTAAGTAGTATTTACAGATTGTTTATGCTAGGGGGTGCATACTATATAGTTATACAATGGCCACAAGTGCTCTGCCTGTATAAATGCACTTGCCTTCGGGCCTCACGGCCCTCAGGCTCATGCGTTTATACAGGCAGAGTGCAAGTGCACATTGCATAACTGTTATGTACCACTCACCTAATAGGTGGGGAGAATCTCACAAGACAGCTGTAACACTTATAAAGGCCAGGTTTCTAACATCGACTGTGGGTAACCTGCAATGACGTTCCTTCTACAGTCACCTGAGATATTGAAAGCTAGTACGCTATGGGTTATATCACTAACCTGCATTCGCTGTTTGACTCTCATCATGTAGTGCTCAGCATGCTAGCGTGATCACTCAATCACCATATAGACTAAGTGCCAGACTAATTGCCATAGTGATTCTCTCAAGCGAAAAAAAAGCAGCTAAATAGATGGTTTAAGTAAACAAAACCTAACTACTAAACGATACTAGTCTAATTCTTACTATTCACACTGGCTAAACTCGAATCTGGTGGCATGACAAAACTGGTTACCACAATCGAATGTAAAGGTGAGTATTATTTAGAATTTATTAGTTTTATTGAGTCATTGTCGAAGTGGACTACAGTGGGCTAGGATGGCACCAGACCAGTAAGGTGTATGAGTACGTTTATATATATATGTAGACTAGAGTTGTGACCACCACGTTGGCTTTTTCGATCGCCATAGGATGCTTGGTAAACATTATACGTATTGGTGACGTTATGGCCCACAATCGACCTTTACATGTCAGGCTATAAAAGAATTCGAGTGATCTGTGAAGTGTCTTTCCACCTATTATAGTATGTTCACGTTGAGCAAAAACAGCTAAAAATTGAAAGTGGATTTTTTATCAACAGAGTTAACATTTCAGCCAACCAGATGATTATTGGTAACAGCAAAGGTATCAACAACAGACATGTATGGTTTGGCTCCATTACAAGTTCAGGAAAGGGCTGTAATGGACACTGTACTTATATGGCTTCCCCATAGGAAATGTATTGCAAAAAGTTTGATTGGCCATAAATATTATGTCAAACATTTGAACAAAAAGCTTTTGAAAGATTTTTAGCGGGTCAAGCAGCACTACAAATGAGCCAAATTTCAAGATCGTGTGTAGTTGCATCCATGAGTTATTAAATGTTTATGAGGATTCAGCTCAACGTGAACATACTATAGTTGAGGTGTCGTAGTGGTCTTGGCAACCGGCACTTGTGCTATGCTGCACAAAACCGCAGCTAGTGCAATATCTGTATATTGCACTGCGGTCGGTACATTATAACTTATAATGCACTCGTTGCGGTCTAAAAAACGCAACCAGTGTGTTATAAGTTATAATGCAACTGCTGCGGTTTGCAGCAGTGCAATATACAGATTATGGCACTGGCGGTACCTTTGAACTGCCCACACAGTTAAGCATTTCACTTATGGATAAGTATTGTTGATGTCACATTTCATAAGCTTTCAAACAAACACAAAAGCTAAAACCTAAACAACTTACAGTGGACATCATATTCATTGTTATTACTAGTATGATAATCATGTTGTGTGATATCATCATCCCAGTATGGTGTGTGGTGAAATTCTGTGAATGTTACAGAACGATAACTTACATACTACTATTATAATGATACTATATTACAACTTATCATCATACCTGTCCTCAGTTTATCAGGAAGATCAGTCATTACTGATATCATGTTAAACAAGTAACAGAAACATTTATAATATCTTGTAGTGTCTAATTGAACTAGTAGAAGATTGATAATCCTCTGACATCTGATTCTTGAGCTTTCTCCATTAACAATAAAACTCTCCACATCACTAGGAATTCCTAAATGTTGTTTTAGAGTTTTAATGGTCAGTTTACAGTTGGGTATTATACTCTGATACAACAAGTTGTAGTATCTGATCAGAAATGAAAACCCTGTTAAGGATAATACTATAATAGGTCAATCATAATTGTTACTATATTTTACCAGGTTTTCTCATAATCACATCAATCACTTGAGGTCCATACAAACAGTCTAGTTTCCAAGTGGCTGTGATATAAATATTATACAGATTATGGTAGTAGTTCAGATAATATACAATTCATTTTGCAGTAACATACAGCCTTTCTAAATACACATGCATAGTGGTCTGAACAGAGGTACTAATGAAAAATGAATAATATTAACTTCATAGTCACTAGCTATATGATAGCTATTGCGGTGTGCATTATGTAATTGTGCAAACTTTTTCTAGTTCGAATAGGGAATTGAAAAGTTAGTTGTGTTGAAACTGTTGCTCAATAGCATTATATAAATCAACAGCAGTTAATGCTTTATTCCTTGTGTATAGCACAGTGGATGAACACATTACATATACAAGGAAATTAGCAAATAATGCAGTCGTAAAATACCATAGAGTCAAGTTGTTGAGCACATGCACTTATAATTTTCGGAGAAAACTTTTGTAAAAAAATATTACTATCTGTAAGGCAATTAACAATTATGGTTTGTTTATCACTGAATCACTATGATGTAATAGAGTAGTTTGTGGTCACCACGCCAGTGTATAAGGATATTTGATTCCATTCCTGGATGAAATCCTTTGTTAAGAACAAGAATATCACAATCTAGAAGGCTGATCGGCTGTACTATAGCAAAGGGAGACCTCAAGGGAGATGTAAACACTTGAGGAGACATTTATTTTCCAGTTGTTCCTGCTTTTCTTACTGTGCTTAGCTTTGTCACGTGTAAGACTTGTATTCGGCCATGTGCACTTATCAGCCATGGCTAATCACAAGAAACGTGTATGTGTTTAAGAAATAATATGCATTTAATAGACACATGCGCTTATCAACCTGACTGTACGGTAGATCACAGCCTGTTTATACCACAGATCACTATAGATGAGATCGCTTCAGTGTGATACATACCAATTTTTGAGTGTCATTAACACTACAAAGGTTGAGTCCACTCCAATCAGCAGAAAACTTTAACTCACAATCGGAGTGACAAATTGCTGACAATCACTTCGTCGACAAAGATCTCTATTTTTACAATCTAAAATGGATGAAAAGAGATCCTTGAGAGTTATTCATGTGTTCTTTGTAATTTCCCTCAATAAAATCACTTGTATTATTGTCTAAAGACAAGAAAATGTTTGGTTTTGGGAATGAACAAATCACCCAATTTGCAAGTTAATTGTTGTCCCACGCATTGTGAAACTATTACACGGTCTGATATAACTGACCTAGAATAAAGAAGTTATGGGTGTGAAATTTCACAGCAAGAAGGCTTGATAGTTGCTTTATCAGTATATGCAAAAAAGTAAACTTAAAAATAATTTGCTGAAATTTTCAATTCAGCATTCCCACAAATTTTTCATGTGCTGAAATGTATGGTTTTCCAAAATATGGTCTTGTTTTTGAGGTTGTCCTGCTATATCACTCACTGCCTAAACACTTCACCATTGCTTCATTTCCTTATTACAGTAACCACTTAAACTGAAGTTCTCCATAACTTCACTAAAATCGAACTGTAGGATCGCAACTGTTTACATTGTGCAAGTAGTGTGAACTACATAGACAACACCAGTAGCAAGTCCATTCAGAGTGGTGGTTAACACAGTTCAGTTCTCTGCAGTACACATTTATACTAACTTGGAAATAGTTCTGAATTAAGATAATTCTAACTAGATGGCTAGTGTAAAGAGGCTGTAAGCTACTTATATTATTGAACAATTTTGTGCTATGTAAGTAAGCAATTAATTACTATAGGATTTGATTGATAGCTCATACAGCATTAAGCATTTGTTGCATTAGTGTAGTTTTATTATGTAAGCATAAACAACATAGTCAAGAACAATTGTGATCCATTATTATATGGATACTAAGTAGATTTGTGTCTATAAAGATAATACAATGCAGTTTGACAATTCAGCTGCTAGCTGTTCACCAGAAATTCAGCGCTAACAGGCTTACTAACTAAACAAACAGTATGGCAGTACTCTTTACTAGGGTTCCCCATAAATTGATGCACTCCGTGAAATGTAGCATCTAAAAATAATCATAGAAAAATCATACACAACTTATTGAGCAGTTCATCATCAAATAAAAGAAAACACAGACATCCAAATATATGTAGAAGTGTCCAAGCGTCTCTGTCTCACTGACCACAGTTACAAGGCTGAAGTAGTGCTAGGCTACCATTATACACCACTACAACAAACTCATGAGTGGGATATGCCTTTAGTGCAACGAATGTCTGCCTTCTGAGCTTTGCCATTGAACATAAGGTTGCATTCTTTTTCATGCCAGTAAACCATATTAGGGTATTAAATTCCCATGTTAATACAAGGAGCATATGTGACCCAGTCCGGGATAACTGGTCTTATCACCCATCTAAAAGTATTGAGAAATGCCAGTTTTAAATATTCAGAGTGTTGTAGCTTGCCAATGGTGGTAGCTATGCCTACCAAATTTTCACACATTTTACAACAATTTATTACCTTCCAGATCATCTACTGATTCAGAAGAAGTAGTCAACAGTTAAGTTTCCCGCTATTTTAGATAGTTTATTTAATCGAGGTTGGCTGTATCAGGCGAGCTCCAAAAGGGGTGGGAGTGGAAGGCAGGAAAGATGGTGTTTAAAATTTGAAGAGGAGTGTTTTGGGATGAATTAGGCTAAGTTATAGGCCATTCAGGTCTCAAAACTGGCTAAAGTAAAAGGAAATCCATAGCAGATATATTTATTCAACATCACGGAGCTGTACAGCCACATACAGCCATTCCCAGGCTGACCAGAGCTCCATTAAGGCTCCACACCACACGTACGGATCACCACTGGGCTTGAAAAAAAGCAACTAGCAAAACCAGACCACTCAAATCTAGCTGATTTTGATTGTGAAATTAGATAGTTTGTTCATGTAGCTTTGTGTTCTGGGTGAAAAATCAAATCTGCTGACATGGGCAATAAGACTGGTTTTCCCAGACTGGGTCACATATTTAGACTATGAAGCTATTTGAAGTGCTTAATGGAATGTAGTATCCCCTGGTAGCAGATATAACCTGGGCTTACAAATTAATTGCTCCTTATGCAACCAGGACACACCACGGCTCCTGTAATGGTAAAGACCAAGCCCCTCAATAAGTAATTGCACCATGCCCCCAACTTAATCTACTGCACAGCTGAGTAGTGAGATCAAGATATTCAAATACAGCAGTCACCACAACATGTATTTTATAGCTACATTTCTAACAAAAAAGTCAACAAACTTCTGCAATAAAAAATTAATATTGACATAAAAATCGACCCTACCAATTTAGGGACACTCCCATACTGTTACAATGTTAAGTAGGGATATTCCCACATAGCTACC
Source organism: Dysidea avara (assembly GCF_963678975.1). Taxonomy (NCBI): domain Eukaryota; kingdom Metazoa; phylum Porifera; class Demospongiae; order Dictyoceratida; family Dysideidae; genus Dysidea; species Dysidea avara. The sequence continues at coordinate 13,618,202 of NC_089273.1, forward strand.
ATCATCTCTTGTTGTTTCACTACTTTGTACGTATTGCTGGAACCATAGGCAGTGGAAGAGGGAGCCCTCGGTCTGCTGAAGGGGGCTTAGCCCCCCCCCCCCCCCCCCTCTGAATGATATCTAGCCAAAATTATCCTTCCTGGAGTGGGGATGAAAACTGCGAAAAAGATCAATATACTCTAATAGAATGCTCAAATACCCTAATAGAGCAGTCAAAAGTTCTTGTTCAAAAATACTGGTCTATCCCCCCTCCCAAAAAAGTTTTTTTGGCCTACAGTGGGAATTGAACCACTGACCTCTTACTTGAGAGAGTTTTTTTCCCTGGGCTAGATGGACTGCCATTGCCACCACCCCCAGCGCTAGGTGTTAAAGTGCTGGACAGCTGAAAATACCAGCAATCAAACAAGGCCACCAGACTTCAAGCGACCCTTGGAGCAGGCCAGATCAACATTATTTTGATGTCGATGGACTGCAATTCAAAGAGCGTTGACCCCTCAAGCACATCACTGAAGATATTAAAAGTGAAAAGCAAAGCCTACATTGCAGCAAGAATAAGCATTTGCTGTAATTAATGTCACATTTACTTGAGAGAGTTGGCGTATTACCACAAGGCTATTTTGAACTGCTTATAAATGCTGTACTGTATGTTCAATAACCCTAGTCAACATTGCCAAAAATGTTTTTATGAACTGCAAATAGATACTTTTGACTAAAAAGTTGGTGATATGCTTCAAATTGTGCATTCTGGTGAACTTTGAGACATATAAAATCTAAAATGGCTACAGCTTCTGGGGAGCTGCAACCCCCAGACCCCCTGCCACCACACTGGTCAGCCCCCCCCTCCCATCAACTACTTCCTCCGCCACTGGCTGGAACCCTACTTCATTTTTAAATCAATACTTATTTACTGGATTAGTACTAGGGACTTGTCGATTTTGCTGGCAAAATTTTTGGCATAATGGGTGGGTAAAAGCAATGAGCAAAATGCTGGCATAATAGGTGCAATTTTTGTAAAGTGGACATAAAAACTGCACAAAAGATTGAGATACTCTAATAGAACAGTCAAACGTGCTATAATATCGACAGTGCATAGCTAATTGTTACAGGAACAACAAGTGACAATCGAGATACCCTAATAAAACAGTCACACATGTTAAGCAATGTTAGCTAGCTTCTTGCTTTGCACGTTAGAAGTAAGTGCTGATCGAGATACTATAATAGAACAGTCACTTTATAGCAAAGCTGTAGCTTTGCACTTGGAAATATTCAATTAACAAAGATCAGTGCAGAGCAAAATTTATAATTCTTGAGCAAAATATGGAGCATAATAGGTGAAAAATAAAAGAATTGCTGGAAAGAAAAATAGGTGGAAAAAAGCAAAATAGACTGGTTCCTAACTAGTACTATGGATGAAGAAACAGTATAGCTGTTAACGATGTTTTACTGCTTACGTAGAATGATGTGAATGGTTTAGGGTTGGTCAGAGATAACTATGCTTACCAGACTTCTTCCAGTTATTCTTTATTTATTTATCTATTGTTGTCAAAATTATTTGTAAAAATGAACTAGTATAGATACAAGCCTGTAGTTCTTAGTAACATCTTACTAGTTAGAAGATTTGATGGATGACTTGTACCAGTGTAAGGATGGTAATCCATTATAATGGTGTCTTCTTCTTCATCCATGTGGATACCAGTATATCTTGTGGTTGTACAACAATGAGGTAACTAACTATACATTACTGAATAATAGTGTAAATGTGTGGGTATAAATCAGCTAGCCTTGATTTGTCTCTTTACACAATTATAAATACAGCTGTATACTGTACTAACTACTACTATCCTTTTATTTCACAATTTCATGTTGTTTTTGTTTTCTTTACTACAGGAAGAAGAAAAAGTTCTTCATAGCTGAAGAGTCTACATTGTGGTTTGCAATGTAGCTGTACTCCCTGAGTTACTTTAGGGTGACTTGTTTATAGCTCAACTTGCTACAGGTAGCCTTGTTAAGTAACTGAACTCTGAACTCTCTACTTAGTGACTTTTTGCATACATGTACATATCTATTATGTGACTTGTAAGATAGCTAAACTCTCTCTACAAGGAGAATGTAACATGCAGTAGCTGAATTCTCTAAATGGTGATTTTCCATTTTCTACTTGGTGGCTTGAAACATAGCCGAACTCTCTATGGGATGACTTGTTTGTAGCTGAAACATGGTGAACTGCTTGTAGCTTACCTCTTTTAAATGGTGACTTGCTATGTAACTGAACTATTAGGGCAGAGGTAAATATGGTTATGATTCTTTGCATTATTCTATTCAGAATTTCTTGGAAAAATCTAGTATTATGTTCCAAATTTTATGCATTATTCTCAAAATTTCGAAATAGAAGTATAGAATTGGCTGTTTATTTAAAATTCTATGGTTAACTATAGCACATAAGCAAGATATGTCATTGTTCTAATAGAGTAGTATGTAAAAAATAGGATTGATTGATTTATTAGAATACATATAGGTGAATGTTCTATTAGAGTATCTCGATCTGGTGAGTGTTGTATTAGAGTATCTATAGATCTGGTGAGTGTTGTATTAGAGTGTCTAAATCTGGTGACTGTTCTATTAGAGTATATCAATCGCTCATTCATGATATCTTTAATAATTCTTTCAATAATGTACAATTTAAGTGCCTACTGATTCAGAATGGGAGGTTCCAAACCCTGAGGGAATATCCATAGCAAGGTTCCGTTAAGGTACTGTCGGGCTACAGATCTGTGAATGCTCCTGTAATGTATGATTTTGTCTGTCATTTTTCCTGTTCTTGGCAACAGACACTGTCTGTAACTTGTATTATAAATCCAATTCAATGATTCATAACGTCAGAAAATTGCATGTTGATAAAAAATTGGTGAAAAGTAGGAAAATTGTTTGTACCATACACATGCAGTGTTTTCATAGATCCAGTCACATATTACATGTATGTAATTATCATCACCATTGTGTGAATCAATCTCGAAACATGCAAACAACACATTTACATACAGTACATATAAGACAGTTACATAACACATGTGGACTATAATTATCATTATCATACGGTGCAATAATACTGTATAGTAGGGATGATGAAGGTGTGGGCGTGGTCCACAAAGAAAAATCTATCCAAAACCATCTTCAGAAATCCTTCCGGCCATTTCACAGTATTGGTCAGGTATAAACAAGCCCAAATGAGTCTTCAGAACGACCTGAAACGTTTCCGACGAGGTGCTACGAAAAAAAAAAAATTAAAAATTTAGCGAATTTTCTACTACCTCACTGCCTGCCTCACTGTCTGCCTCACTGCCTGCTTCACTGATGCGATCAGTCAAGCATAGCAGAAAACTGGCTACAGCTACAGCCTTGCTTCTTAGGTGGAAACGCTTCAAATTTTGTGGAGAAAAAACCTTTCACAATATTAAATACCTACGATGTGTGCGCTACTGTCTTACTGTTTTATCTTTGATCCTTCTTTATCGTGGCCATCTCTCATGGGTACGGCTTCCATCAAAGCACGCACACCACAGTGCCCCAACATATTGAAATAAACGTGTAGCATAATTGTAGCAAAGCACATGATTTTAATGTTGGGATACACCTAAGGATATGCTGCTGCCTGTTCAACATCGCCACTACACACGTAAGGATTAGAGTGTTTGCTTTGGCTTGAAGGTGGTTTCTTTTCCGAGTTTAAAAACCGGTTGTATATGGCGCCTCTCTGCAGACTCTATGGGTAGCTTTCCCAAGCACTTTTCAGGCATACTACAACTGAAAAACACTGTAGTAGGCCTCATAGGCTCACGTATCTCGTCGTATAGAAAGTGGGCGTGACATGTACTTACGCGAACTAAAAGTAAGAGCAGCCCTGAGGCTCTGTTGAGAGAATTAGTAGAAAATAATATTGTAAACACACTATTAAACAGTTGAAAAGATACTTCTGTGGGTAATGTATTGTTTAAGGCGGTTTGTTAAAAATCTGCATCCTTAGGAACGTTTAGCTGTGTATTTTGAGAATTGCAGAGGGGGGGGGGAATTACTAAATACAGTTAATCAATAAAAATTTACAAATAAAGTACACAAACAAGTGCAAGAAAAAATTAGGAATTTTCCATATGAGTAGGGACTGCAGCAATAAAAAACACTGAAACAAGCCGCTGAGACAAAACACAACTGAATGATTGCATTTTAATCCCTACTTTGACCATACATTATAGCAGGCTAAAGTAGGGATTAAAATGCAATAATTCAGTTGTATTTTGTCTCAGTGGCTTGTTTCAGTGTCTTTTATTGCTGCAGTTCATATGGAAAATTCCAAATTTTTTCTTGTACTTATGATCTTACCAGGAAATTCCTAACAAGTGACACTCCAATAACTGTTACTAAAATTATGTTATCAGTGTTGTTAGGTGACTAATCAACTAGTGTAGCGCAGCCCTGCAACTACCTACAGTCTGTTGAAGCAAATCAGTTGTTCAATGAGATATCTTCCTCAGTCAATGAAAAATAGCTCAAAACAACAAACTGTACAACTTGTTGTTGAAGTCACCGGTTAATGACTTATGATAATAACTATTAACAAATCTTCAGTAGATGAATTTTCACCAAAGTGGTCTCCTAACTATTCCACTGATATAATTCTGGTGGCTTGCAGACAGTGCTCAGTTAATCATCAAATAGTTAGCTGTTGGTGCAAACACAATCAGCTAATCAAGTTGGTGTTAATTCATTGCTGTATAAGTTGTATTAGCAAATTAAACACTAACAATTTCAAATTCCCTAACACAACGATTATGTTGTACGTCCAGCATACATTGTAAGTGTATATGATGGTATAACTTCTGGCAAATTGATGATTACTTAGACAATATTACTGTGCTACTACAGCCTTTAACCAACTGAAAGGAAAATCTACGAACCTATGAGGAGTGCGTAATTGGAATGTACATACACATCATAGTACAAGAACAGAAATTTTTGGTTGCGTCATAACACAATGCTGAGAAGCCAACACTAAGCTAGCTGGCCAACACAATGAAACAATAGTGTGTTGTAAGCCATCCCATGTTTTTGAAGACATACAATGAAATAGTGATGAGGTGTTGGAGTCAATACTTTTTCACACAGTTTGTACCTTACAGTAATTGTATAGTTAAATTCCTTCTCCAGTGTACATACAAAGGTAACAGTTGATAAGTAACGTAGTTGTGTTCCCATTTCAGGTATATCTAAGTGTACTCCAGACAAGCACTGTAATTTTGCATAAGTGGCTTAGTGCAGGCAATTGCAAATCTTGTCTTAGAGTGTACAAAATTACAACTCCTGACGCATACGTAGTACCTTCTTGTTGCAACTACCACTATAGTATGTAGTATATGATGCTACTGACATACTGTACTTCTGGAACTACAAGCAGTTCCAGTAAGCAAAACAGAGTTTCTAATTAATATGCATAGCATCCACAGTACAAGTGATTTGTGAATGTAGTTAATTCTAGAACGATCATCGTACTTTACTGTAAAGCAAAAATCGAAGCAAAACAAAAAATTATAAAAAGTCACAGTAACGTAGTTTACTGACACATTCTACACTTGTAATCTACTGCTTAAACACTACACCTCATGATTACCAAGTAAACAAGGATAGTCATGGGTCAGTTCATTGACCCACTGACCCAAACTGTATGTAATACAGGCTTAAAATAGAGACATATGACAAAAGCTAGATTTAAAAAACCCGCAAGTCGTACGTAAGTCAGCTCTGTATTTATAGCATAGATAATACATGCTACTATTTATTATATACACTTAAGGAAGGATTGTCTGAAGGAGGATATAAAACAAGTAGCTAGCAAAAAGAGTTTTAACACTCAAAATCAATGACCAATAAGTGGTAGATTGGGTGCAGTTCCACATAAGTCTACAGGTAGCTACACATCCCATCAGTGGGCTCACTAAAGGGGGTAGTACATGATAACGCATATGTGACCGGATTTGTGAAAAGGTACCTTTTCCACACATTTGACATACCAGCAAACAAAATAATGTAACACTTGACTCCTTATACCAATTAACTTGCTCTTAGTATCAAAATGTAGCCAGATACTGTGGCTACATTCATTGAAAATTTCAAGCAATTATATGCTACGATCAAAAAGTTATGAAGCTTTGAAGTCCAAAAAATGGGTCAAATTTTGTGTGTGAAAAAGGTACCTTTTCGCAAATCCGGTCACATATAATATTTGCGTAATATAATTGAATTCTAATGGTCATGCGGCCCTAGAAGCCAGCGCGCCACACCGTGAGTATAGTAACAGGAAGAAAGAAAAAGCGATTTTCACACCTTTGTAGCTCTGCATTCTCTTATCCGATTAACACCAAATTTGCTACAGAAGTGCCAGCTAGGTAAAGAAGTCAACAATCCAAATTTGAAGAAAATCACCCCAGCCATTTCCGAAAGACGAGAGGCCAAATTTTGGGGTTTTTTCTCTTTATTTTTTTCTTCTTCTGCTTCTTCTTTTCGCACACTTTGCAAAATTCGCCCTAAAACACAAATGCATGCTTCAATCGGGATGAACGAAATTTGGCACACTCAAAAGGCTCATTAAGGCGAATCTCAGTACCATGTTTGGTTAGAATCCGATGAACATTCACGGAGTTACGACAAATTATTCACGTAAAATAAGGTCGAAGGTCTGTCACGCCTACAGGGTAAACCCCTCGAAGAAATCAGCTGAAAATAGAAATGTAGATGTGGTAACTATTGTAGGAGTGCCTTTTTGTGGTTTGAAAGGAATCCAGTTAAAGGCCAACGAGATATGACACAAAACCAAACGTGTGTCACAATTACGCGATCGATTTTTATGAATAAAAAGCTATTAGTTTTCATGCCTACCAGACAAACTGCTTAGAGCAATGAGCTGAAAATCGTGTGTATCTAGAATAATTATCATAAAAAGTCTTTGCAGTAGTACATAAGAATCAGATTACAAACCACTGAGTTATGATTCGAAAACCAACTACTCACAGCATATGCAAAATCGAAAAACTCTAATAAAACAGTCACCCTAATAGAACATTAGGTACGTTCATGGCTTACTCCATTATAGAATTATATTACATTGCAGGTTATTCTGTAGTGAGTTCAGCTACAAACAGTTAATCGTATAGACAATTCAGCTACAAGCAAGTCACCCTGTGGAGAGTTCAGCTACAAATATGTCGCTGTAGAGATTCAGAATATTATAAGTCACACTGAAGAGAGTTCAGCTATAAACAAGTCACCCTGTAGAGAGTTCAGCTACAACAAGTCACTGTGTAGAGAATTCAGCTCCGAAAAAAGCTACCCAGTAGAGAGTTCATCTAATCAGCTACAAGCAAGTTACTTTATATAATGTTCAGCTACAAGTAAGTCAGGCTGTAGAGAGTTCAGCTACAAACAAGTCACTCTGTAGTACAAACAAGTCACCAAGTAGCCGGAGGGTTCAGCAACCAATCAAAAAAACCACCCTGTAAAGAGGTCAGCTATACAAACAAGTTATAACTCTATAGAGAGATCAGCTAGAAACAAGTCATCCAGTAGAGAGATCAGCTAGAAGACATCACCTTATAGAGAGTTCAGTTACAAAGAAACCACCGTGTAGAGAGTCCAGCTGCAAACAAATCACCCTGTACAGAGTTCAGCTAGAAACAACTCACCCTGTAGAGAGATCAGCTAGAAAGAGCCATCCTGTAAAGAGATCAGCTAGAAGGATCACCTTGTAGAGAGTTCAACTACAAACAAATCACCCTGCAGATAGTTCAGCTACAAACAAGTCACCCTGTAGAAAGATCAGCTAGAAGAAGTTACCTGGTAGAGAATTCAGCTACAAAGAAACCATCATAATATAAGAGTTCAGCTGCAAACAAATCACCCTGTAGAGAGATCAGCTAGAAAAATTCACCTTAGAGAGTTCAGCTACAAAGAAACCACCACGTAGAGAGTTCAGCTACAAAGAAACCACCAAGTAGAGAGTACAGCTGCAAACAAATCATCTGTAGAGAGTTCAGCCAGAAACAAGTTCACCCTGTAGAGAGATCAGCTAGAAACAAGTCATCCTGTAGAGAGATCAGCTACAAAGAAACTAACCTGTAGAGAGTTCAATTACAAACAGATAACCCTATAGAGAGTTCAGCTAGAAACAAGTCACCGTGTAGAGCGATCAGCTAGAAACAAGTCATCCAGAGATCAGCCAGAAACAAGTTCACCCTGTAGAGAGATCAGCTAGAAACAAGTCATCCTGTAGAGAGATCAGCTACAAAGAAACAGAGTTCAATTACAAAACAGATAACCCTATAGAGAGTTCAGCTAGAAACAAGTCACCGTGTAGAGGGATCAGCTAGAAACAAGTCATCCAGAGATCAGCTAGAAACAAGTCACCCTGTAGAGAGTTCAGCTATGAAGAAACCGTCCTGTAGAAAGTTCAGCCACAATCAAGTTACACTATAGAAAGATCAGCTAGAAACACTTGTACAGAGTTCAGTTGCAAACAAATCACCCTGTAGAGAGTTCAGCTAGAAACATATCATCCTGCATGTAGAGAGTTCAGCTATATATAGAAACAAATCACCCTGAAAAGAGTTCAGCTACAAACAATGAGAGTTTCAGCTACAGTTCAGTTATATAAGAAGTCACTTTATTAACTACAGTATGTGATAATCATCATTAAATTTAATGTTAAATATACAAATATTTAATCAGACAAAAGCTATACACACAATTACTTCCTTTGTTCCACAATTCCTGCAGTAAAGAAAAAAAAACAAGTTAAAAGGAAGCACCAAAGCCAGCTTATGGCCAGCTTTGTGGCTTGCAATACAAAAAGAAGTAATATCTAAACCAAAACAGCCAAGCTGTAAAAAAAAAGTGCAGCCCCCAAAAAGGCCAAGGTAAAAAAAAGATGTGAAATCCAAGGTGGCAGCCAAGAAATGGCTGTGATGGTAGGTTAATGGTAAAAACTTTAATTACAACAATTCAGGCAAATTTGGTGCCGAATCCTAGTGGAGGAGCAACGCAAATTCACCTGAATTGTCGCACTTAAATTTTTTGCCATTAATCTACCATCAGTCATTTCTTGGCCGCCACCTTGGATTTCACATCTTTTTCCGCCTTGGCCTTTTTGGGGGCCGCACTCTTTTTTACAGCCAAGTGGAGGAGCAACGCAAATTCACTTGAATTGTTGTAATTAAAATTTTTGCCATTAACCTACCATCAGTCATTTCTTGGCCGCCACCTTGGATTTCACATCTTTTTCCACCTTGGCCTTTTTGGGGGCCGCACTCTTTTTTTACAGCTTGGCTGTTTTGGTTTAGATTATTATATAATGAAGAACTACTGTACTAGCTACTTGCCGCCAGAATCAATTGCATTTACTACTAGTGACTAAGAATACAGCAAACAGTAACACAGGTACCTGAAAATAAAAACAGAATCAGGGATTTTTCTAGAAAATAAATTCAGGGGGGCAATCCGAGTTTTTCAGAAATTGAGGGGGTCAGAACTTAAATTAGGCTAAATTTGTTTTATTGAAGCTAGCTAGCCATCGACTAAATTTTATGATTTCAAATCAATTTATCATTGTTTCATCATTGGGCTGGTTGAGGCAGAGTTCAGGGGGGACAAAATCATTTTCAGGGGGGAAATGCCCCCTTCCCCCCTCCCCCTAGACAAATCCCAGACAGAATTTATTCTAAATCATGCTCTATTGCAAAATTCCCTGTAAAATTTTCTGGAGCTCAATGCAGCTCAACACATGAAACAATTTCTACACTAGTGAATTACCATTTCTGACAATAAATCCAGCATCAAAATACCCTATGCTAAAAATGTATGTTATGTACATGCACGTCACACAATTATTGTGAAGTCATGTCGTACCTACTCTGTGTTACTAGATGCCAGACTACATAGTTGCCTATATTACACTTAATCCTGATAAGTGTGCATATGACACACATCCCTACTGGAATTAGCGTACAATCCTACTGAGTGGATGTAACCTTACACATCCCAACAAAACACATTCCAAGATGCTCCATGTAGGGTAGTGTATGTACAACTAAAGCAGTCTAACTGCTTTCCATTGATGTAATTGAGCTTGATACTTACTAAATTTCATTCACTATAGATCACCAGATAATTCATTATGATGACAACATGCACACAGGTGATGGTACTACACAGCTGAGCTACAGTGTATGACGGCACAACTAGTTGACAACCCACCCGGGGTTAAATATACTAACTATTGACAAGTCTAACTAAGGCAAGCATAATAATTGATTCCTTGTTTCCCATCACCTTGAGAGCAATCAAGTGAGGGCCAGCGGTTTTTACAAAAAATTTCAATATGTGACCCGGTCTGCAAAAAGGGCTCTTATAGCCTTTCCAATTATCCATGTTTGGCTAATCATAACTCCTAATCTACTAAAGCTATCACCATGTAATTACACCCACAGCTACTGCCAGGTTAGGGTTGTTGAGTGACCAAATTGTAGGCTTGTACCATATTCACCAGTCAAGTTACGGGTTACCATATATATGCAATTGGAAAGGCTATAAGAGCCCTTTTCGCAGACCGGGTCACATATTTTGGTGATCCTACAAAATGACACTGTCCACCAGCCAACTTGCTTCAAGTGATAGGTTAGATGTTTCAAAGGACTGTGACTTTTCATACATGTCACAGACAACAGCAAAGCACTTTTTAGTAACAAATCAAAACTGTTTAGAGGAGTTTGAAAGTAGTGAAAAGCCTCCCAGTAAATAAATAGTGGTTTTGATTGCTAACTGAGTGTTGTATGAGTGATATCCGCAATTACGTTTCTTGACGTAGTATGCATTATCTGTGATGTCACAAAACAAAATGGCCACTGTAGTGTGGAGACTTTGTACATGGAAGTATTGGGCGAGATGGTGTTTCCCTATGATAGCGTTTATAAATTCGAATAAGGGTGGAGGTGAGGCTTATAGTATATAAGGCAATACAAATAAGCTTATTTGTGTGCGATTTTAAAATTTTCGGTCTGCTTTCCTTGTTGGAGCTCGTTTTGCACTGTCATGGTACGTGTACTACTTCTTACCTTTATCATCTTGTAGTTCCATGTGTAAAAATATACAGACAACATTTATTTCGAATACTGTGTGCCAAAGTCTCTAATGCCCCCACACTAACACAGCCATTTTGTTATAACATCAAATTTTGTAATCGCAATGTCAAAAAACGTCATTACGGATATCACTCATTAGAGTTGTTGACTGCTCTATTAGAGTATCTCGATATTTATTTATATTTCTAAATTATAATCTTACAATAATACTTACCAAATGTATACGGGAAACAAGGTATTTAGTAAAGTGTAGTAGTATGCAGTATGACTACACATAATAAGTATATTATGAAATACGTACCGTGTGTCGTGGGTTCAACACAAAATGACTTGCTTCCGAGGGGTCCGCCACGACCTTAAAATCCTGTACGAGATTCCGAATCCCACGAAATTTCAGGCAAGATTCCGGATTCCAAGAAATATTTAAATTACTGAAATCCAATTAACAAAATTAAAATCCTGTACTCAAACAAAATTAATGACACGCTAGCCCTACAGCAATGCGTGGAAAGGTAACAGCTACCTCGAGCTACTCTCTTGGATAGACGATCAGTGCCTCGGACACTCTCCTCGAATGCCGGCGAGCTCAGACAATGCTGCTCAACTTTGTGTTCAACTCGCACCTAAACTTCATTAGCTACTCATTGTAGACTTCGCTGTACCTGGGATAGGCTCTGGATTCGCCTTGTGGTTCGCTGTTAATCGGAGACACAACTACAGACTCGGCAAAACTCGAGACTCGACTATTCAGCAGTTCGACTCTACTGACACTCGTGCTCTGTTGAATCCATAAAAGCTCTTAAACACCTATATAGACACAGTAAGTTTAAAGCGAAGTGAAATTAACAGCTCAACGCAAGTTATAACAGGCCAACAAGCTTATAGCTGCATCTCGAGCTGCATACCACGAGTTGCACGCTATTAGAATATCCGGAATTATTCGGAAATTCACGGACTTTAATCAACCAAAAGATTCCAGATTCCAAGGCAAGATTCCAGATTTTGTGCAAGATTCCGAGGGATTCCAAATGACTTGTACGGGATTCCAGCCCGTGACGGACCCCTCGCTTGCTTCTCACCGGGCCGAGTCGCCGACTAGCTGCACTGATGAGTGATCGTATGACTAGTACGAAATAACGCCACTTCTTCCTATTATCTGTTAGACAAAGAGGGAAACTCGTTAATTCACTGGTTAAACGCTCGCACGAATAACGAACTGAACACAAAAAAAAACGTGAACAAACAACACGCTGACCACAGCACTTTTGTTTACGAAATGTCAGTGATCACGTGAATTACGCATTTGTAGGACAAAAGATGTAGCATAGATATATCTCTCGATAACCTATGGACGCAGTGATGGAAATGAGTGATTACCATAGGTTACGTACGAGAAATAGATCATGAAGCAAGGCAACATTATTGTTTGTAGCTACATATTGTATTGTTAATGAAGGTTTTCGTGCTGGTACAACGTTGAAATATTATTATTATTATTGTTTACCGAGCAGTCAGCCCTGCTGGTGTGCTCAGGACTGAATCACATAAACACAAATACATTAGGTACAATAATATGATTGGAGACTAGTCATAAATAGATCAGTATCTGCAATTTCAATTGTATCAGTTGGTACTATGTTCCAGTTGTTTATTGTCCTTGAGAAATAGCTGTTTTGGTATGCCGTGGTGAATGAGGTAGGTAAGGTATAGTGAAGATGGTGGTATTGTCTTGTTGGTCGTGTTTTTGGTAAGTAATAATGAGGAATTTGAAGTGATAACTGTTGGTAGTGTATCTTATGCAATATTTGTAACCTGGATAATTTCCGACGAACTTGTAATGTAGGCCATTTCAGCTGATCCAACATTAGAGAAACTGAACTGAATCTGCCATAGTCATTCAACACCCAGCGTACTGCTCTTCATCGGAACAGTGCTCAGGCAGAAAATCTCAGTGAATCTGAACTGTACGTGGCGACTTCAACAAGTACTAGTTAATAGGCATGTCAGGAACCAACGTTTAAAGGTCTACAAATATTTAGAAGTGTCTTCTACAGATATACGACTAACACCTAAACAATTTCGATGTCACCATCAGCTGGTGTGTTGGCAAACTGGAGTCTGTCACAAAGGTTGATGATCTGATTTATATAAGAAGTCTTCAAAGAACTTTCATAGAGTTTTGGTATAGTGGGAAACCTATCACTTTCACTTAAACCTGCACTCTTGCTGGCATGGTTGGGTAAGTTTGCAACACTGACAACTGATGGAACAACATGTTATGGCTTTAAGTACGTAGTTTATGAACCGCACATGCATCAAGCCTCAGTACTAATGACCAATCTGTGTGCATTTTGTTACAGGGAAGGAGAATTGTGAAATCAAGATGCTGTCATGTTACTACAGCAGCTAGTTTTGTAGGGCTTTATACCATCCAGTGCTGTAAGTTTTTTCACTCAAGGTACTGTATGTGTAATGCTGGTGTGATTACTTTACATACAAGACCATAGTGCAAGTAGATTAACCTGCATACTCACTACAAGGTAGTGAATAGAATATATACTGTATCACAATGTATACGTACCGTATAGCGGGTTTTACCCAGTGGCTAACTGCGGTAATTAAATTCGTGCTTATTTTATCTCGCGTGTTTTCAACTTCTTGCCCTGTAACTCTATACGTATTATTGTGCAACCATGAAATGAAAGCAAACTGCATATCCTTGAGAGGGCGCACAGTAAGTACCCACTACTGTTGGGTCATCACGCAGCAGCACGCATACCCACTTTTATATAATGCAAGTAAGCTCCTTGCCAATGACAGGAGTCCAAAATGTCTTTATAAAAGTGGTAGCCATGTACAGTACATAACTGCTTAACAACGCTTCCATCTCCTCTTTCAATGCATTTCTAGTAATTGAAATAATAAAAGCAGCAGATTTTATTTTTGCAGATAGCTGCATTTGCGGAAAATCGTGTCGCGTTTTTAAGATTCGTGATAAATTATAGGTGCAGTAAAAACCCGCTATACAGTGACCACACATGGTAATAAGCTTGAAGTTAGTCCCATTCATTTTACAAACTATATCATTTCAAATTGGTTCCATTCAGCAATTAATGCTGCCTTCTCATCCATTATTTATTCTTTGCTGTTTCTCGTAGTGGGGTGTCTCTGTGTACATGTGTGTGTCAGGGGCGGATCTAGGATTTATAAAGGGGGGGGGGGGGCTAACTCAAGGTACTAATCTCTTGGGTAGAGATGTGTGAAGCACACTTCCCTTGAACTAGGGGGGTCTGGGGGCATGCTCCTCCAGAAAAATATATGCTAAAATGTTGCAATTTGGAGACATTTCCACATAAAATTCATAATATTTTCTGCCTGTAGATATTTTATAAAGATCTACTGCCTTTAGATTGTAGGTATGGCTCTCTGAAGCATTTTGCTAATGGAAAAGTTTGGGTAGGTTACAGACAACCAAGTACATGATGCACCTCTCTCACAATTGCACAGCACTGCATGTTACAATAGAATAACAATGTTGAAAGTGGAAAATTTTGAAATTTGAACAATACAAGATTGAATCTGAGAGCATTTTCAATGGAAATTGTGTACCTGAATTAAGTATCGCCATACATATTAACTACACAAGTAGATGAATGAAGCCCTTTAAACAGACCAATGCACTTCATTGTATGCATAGATGCAGGTAGATTTGGAAAAATTCCATAACATGTTTCCAGTGAATGTTCTATTAGAGTAGTTAGCTGACTGCTCTATTAGAGTATCTCGATCTTGTACACCTCCAATGCTGATTCGAGTCCTTGTTGCATAAACTTTAGCATAAATCTACTGATAATACCTTGGAAAGATGTTTATAAGGTGGTTTTATTAGTATTTGTATTATTAGTGATCATACAATTATGCTAAGACAAAATTTCATTATAATACTCAGCATATTGATCAAGTAAAGCCTAAATATGAAGGGGGGGGCTTCAGCCCCCAAACCCCCCCCCCCCCCCCCCCCCCTAGATCCGCCCCTGTGTGTAGGAAGCATAGCCCAGTGGTCAGAGCCCTTAATGTATCTCTTTGTAGCATAGTTTTGTATGTGTCTATATTTAACTATGGGATGTTCTCTCTCAGGTGTCACAACTTAACAGAAGGCAATTATATGAAGATACTAAGTGAACATGTGAAGTTTTACAAGAACTAACTGTTATTCTAATCTTACCAGATCTCATGATTGGAGTACTAATATTACAATCTCTACAGATGTACAACTGACTGTATGACGTGGTTCTTTTGTGGGGAGTCCTCTAAATATACCAGTGTTACTTGAACTGTTGAAATAGCTTGACTAGTACCATATGAACAATATTGATGAAGGTATACTATAGTGATTATAGTTACAAAACGTGCCAAGGAACATGCTGGCAGCACAAGGTAATTATTATTGTTATTAACTTGAATTCTTTCCAGATCAAGGTCTCATGAAGTACACTGCATATAAGAAACCTTATGTAACAGTACGTAATGTATAGAAAAAATGATAAACTTCTGAGAAGCACAGTTGTGAGGTATGAGGCAACTCCAGAAAAATTTCCTGTTTCCCTCCAGACCTCAGGCACATTTGCATGTGGACAGACAGGTGGTCTATTTCCATTATTTCATTATGAGATTGGCAGGTTTTCAAGCCATTATTTTCCTGGCACAGCTATAAAAAGCACAAAAGCGTGTTCTTTCCTTTTCAAGCTGCAAAAATAACACAAACTTGAAGTTTATGCCAACTTGATAGCACTGCTGACACTGTTTCAAGGTGGCTTTTACTAAGCCTGTCGGTATGCAAGAATAATCATAAAATAATGGAAGAATATGGAATGATGGAATATTTTGAGCTGACAGTAACCAGATGCAGGCGGTGGACGGGTACCAGGAAATTTATTTGGAGTGGCCGAATCTTCATCCATCATTAGAGCTTCTTTGTTGCCAGCACCTTGCTTTTACACTTTTACCCTGTAAGAAAATGCACAAAGTTGTCATCTTAGCACTAATGCACATACAGTTTATAAAGCTACTTACATAAATCAAGTGGGAAATTTAAAGTGGTAACATTTTAAAAATTGTGGCAGTGAAACCGAAGCTGTTCTTCAACTATGCCCTGTACAGAGCTACACACAATAATGATAAGTCGGTGTCAATGTTACAAACTTACAACCACACCAGTAAGAGTGGCCAGTTTTAAGTGATAGGTCTCCCGCTACATGAAAGAGTTGTTTGAAGACTGCTAACTCAAACCAAATCAGTTTGTCAACTGCCTCCTTTACTGCAACAGACTGTCGGATAGTCATGCATTTGTAGAAGACACTTCAAAATATCCGTAGGTCAGGCCTTTAAACATTCATTTTTAAGGTTCCTGGTGTGCCTATTAGTACTTGTTGAAGTCGCCATGCTTCAGATTCACTGAGATTTTCCGCCTGAGCACTATTCCGGCTCATTTACCAGCACGAAAACCTTCATCAACAATATGTAGCTTCAAACAATAATGTTTCCTTGCTTCATGATCTATCTCTCATGTAATCACTCATTTCCATCACTACTTTTTTTGCCCTACAAAATTATTTCATTATTTATTTTATGTCACTATTAGTCAAGTGACAATTAAATTTTGTGGATTGCAAACAATCCCACAATAATTACATTAAGGAAGTGATTACTGAACTGAAAGTTGGTTCAATAAGCCAGACTCACTATTGAACAGACAGTAAAACTACTGTGTCACTACTGCTAGCTACCCACTACCCGTACTTTTCTACCTTAGGAAAGTTACTCACATAGTAGTCTCACTATATATACGTAGTAAGAGGAACATAACCTAAAGGTGAAGAAGAAACCAAAGCTGAACCACTTAATGCTAAATTTTGCATCCCCTAAAGTCGAATGCTCCGGGAAACTACTAGACGCGTCCCCTAAAGGTTGAATGCTCGGAGCAACTACTAGATGCAAAAATAAAAACCTTTCAGTTCAGTAACCACTTCCTTATAGTGCTATCCTACTAGGGACATGTGAGAAGGCTAGGCCTCTAAATACAGGGAGCGGCATGGGGGGTAGCTCACAAGCTGTGACTCTCGTACACTATCTGAGAAATCCAATTATAAATCCATTAAATATTTAGAAATCCTGGAATCTACAATCACTTTTAAATACAGTTATTTTTGCTTCCATCCATTCACGCATTAAGTTTGAACTTTGAGGGTAGCAACCATCTAAAATCAACTAAGATAAGGCTTTCAGACAGTGACTAGGTAGCTACAATGACTAGCTATTTGTTGAGTAAATAGGTACTGAATGTTTCATGAATCAACTATTACAATGCACTATTGTGCTCCTGTTGAGGCTTCTTTGGTCCCCTCTTGTTTACTGTACCTGACAAGTAGTAGTGAGAACATGAGTGAAACATCTTTAGAAAGCACATAAAATTTTTAAAATGTATTTATAAATAATTATTCAATACTTGTTAAATATGTTGAAATACTTAAATATTAGGACTTTCGTACACAATTTTGGATTTTTAAAGCTTGTGAGCTACTTTTCGACTGGAAGTTGTGATAAGAAATACTGTGTGTATCTAAAACTGTGAAGAATGCAGAAAAAATCCCAGACCCACTGGTGACTTGATCCCCATAATATATGTTTACTGAAGTACTTTGAACCAGACTGCTTCACCATTCTTTGTCTTGTGATGATTGTCTCCATTTGATGTAGAAACTCTGAATGGGCAATTCCAGGCCTGCTTTAATTTACGTATTATGTATAGCTACCAAATTTTAGTTTTATAGTTAGTTGTATTTTTCTCCTTACCACACTGCTTAAAGGTGCTTAGTTTACTAATTTGTTGAGTTGCTTTACTGTAGTTGTACCCATAGTAAAGTGTCAGTAACTTTAAGTATATGGAACATAATTGTTTTACTAAGTTTTAAACTCTCAGTAAAACATCAGTGAATGCAGGTTTACTGAAAAACTACTAAAATACCAAACAATTAACTGTTCCATATACTGGGGATATACCACTCTAGTAAACAATGAAGTTTCAAGCAGTGCCAAGCCCACAACTGACCCAAGTTAAAGTCTTTGAGCAGGCTGTAGGACCAGGTGTCCTACAGACCTTCAGCACTTGTGCTGTAAAGCATTAATAAATAAACTAGTGTCCATTTGATTCTACCTGGGGTACTTAGAGATAATGAGCTACTCTCTAGAATTCCTATGGATATAATTACATGAAAATAAGAAGGAGAAAACATCCTGACCACCTGGTAGACTCCTGTAAGCAGTCGAGTGTAAATCGGATGGCTGCAGGTTCGAGGCTACCTAGGTCCAGTCATGGATTTTTTCTCCTTTCTCCAACTTTTCAAACACACCTTATGTAGCTAAAGTCTTTGAGCAGGCTGTAGGACCAGGTGTCCTACAGACCTTCAGCACTTGTGCTGTAAAGCGTTAATAAATAATAAATAAATAAGTTGGTCAGAAATGTGTGCACTTTAGCACAACTATTAAATCTCAGCTGACAAGTGATTGCACTGCTGCTAAATGTTCATTTCACTGTCATGTTAAGTGATTTCCATTACATGGGGTAATTCACCAAGAAAATTATCTATGACATAATTATAGAAAACCAAGCAGTAATTAAAAAAATAAACACGCAATTCTAAATTACCATCACTAGAAATAGAGACATTATGGTCAAAATTATGTAATCATTTATAAATTGAGTTTATATCAACTGTGTATATAGTCATCATTACTTCTTATTACATGAAATATCTTTGAGTCATCGGTAAACATGAACAGGGACTTGAAACAATTGATGTTACACTATAATATAATTGACAGATTTTGGGAAGAGCAAAGGACTCAGCACTGATCTTTGCAGTACACCACTTGTTGCTATTATGAAGCGAGATGTGTGACAATTATAATTGATGTTCTCTAACTGTTAATACCCAAAAAAAACACTTTTATCCACCATAAAAGGTTACTTATTTTATATATTGCACAACTATCCCTCTAGGGACCTGCAAGGAGCCTAACAGTAAGTCTTTGAAGCAGGGAGTCAGAAACCTGTAACTCAAAACTATGCTGAATGCACAAAAAATCCCATTCCAGGCGGTGACTTGATCCACAGACAGCTTGCAGTCTAGGCAAGTGCCTGAGGAGCCACACAATCTGGAATCTGGGATTTTCTCTGCATTCAGCAAATATTTAAACATCTTGACTTCTTGTTTTAGTGAGGCGGATTAGCTGTAAAATAGTGCGTTTTAGTGATAAAAGCACCAAATTTGGCACAGAGGTAGAAGATCACTTTACAAACAAATTTAGATATTGGGCCAATGCTGACCACGCCCCCTTCAATGGGTTCCGCCTCTTTACTGTGCCAACTAATAATTCAACATTTGTGACCGGATTTACGAAAAGGTACCTTTTTCAGATGTAAAATTTGACCCATTTTTTGAACTTTGAAACTTCTTAACTCTTTTATCATTGCATATAATTGCTTAAACTTTTCCATGAGTGCAGATAAAGTATCTGGCTACATTTTGAAACTAAAAGCAAGTTAATCAGTGTAAGGAGTCAAGTGTTACATCATTTTGTTTGCTGGCATGTAAAATGTGTGAAAAAGGTACCTTTTCGCAAATCCGGTCACATTTAATGACACTATAAACAAAGAAAATGAGGAAATGAACTTGAAATTTCTATAATATAATGCAGTATTAGTATATGTAATAGGACGGATGGCTGTGGCATTCGGGATTAATAGTGCGAGCATTGTAAACAGGAAGGAGTAAAATAGTGCGAGGCGAAGCCGAGCACTAATTCCTTCCTGTTTACAATGCGAGAACTATTAATCCCGAATACCACAGCCATCTGTCCTATTGCAAATTAATCCGACAACCATAGCAACTGTTACTAGGTGACAGAAATTCAAAAATAACCACTGCAAAAGACCAATCACACTTAGCAACCGTTGCTATGGTCTAAAAACGAGTTTTGCCTTAGCAACGGTTACCTAGCAACCGTTGCTAAGCAACCGTTTTGTGTTATACCTTGGGGCATCTATCACTATGGTAACAATAGTTGTCAAGTCGGACATTTACTTCTAATAGAAACACACCACACTATTCTAGCCAATCAAATTAGTATTATAGATTTTTGTCAAGGGACCTTGACAAACAAGTGTAATACTAATTCTATTGGCTAATCGCTTGACGTATATCAATATAATACATCAAGCTGCTATTGAGAGTATTATACAGTAACACATTCAGTTGTTGGATTATACTAATTAACCTATTCTGGTATAGTGGGCATTGTGAAAATGTATTCTGTGTGTAGTGTTACTACCAAGGACATTAGCTAGCCACTGTGACAGTAGAATTATAAAGAATGATACTATAGTATGCTCACGTTGAGCTGAATCCTGAAAAATGGCTAAAAATTAAAAGTGGATTTTTTCTCTACAGAGTTAACATTTCAGCCAACCAGATGATTATTGGTAACAGTAAAAGTGTCAACAACAGACACGTACTGTTTGGCTCCATTACAAGTTCGGGAAAGGGCTGTATTGGACACTGTACTTATATGACTTCCCTATAGGAAATGTATTGTGAAAATTTTGATTGACCGTAAATATTATGTCTAACATTTGAACAACAAAATATTGAAATATTTTTAGCGGATCAAACAGTACTACAAATGAGCCAAATTTCAAGATCGTGTGTAATTGCATCCATGAGTTATTAAATGTTTTTGAGGGTTCAGCTCAACGTGAACATACTATATAAATTTGTCATTTATGTTAATTATCATGTTTTCTTATTTACATTATGTTCTCATGTAATTATGCACATATCAAATTAATTAATAATTCATCAGATATACCTATTTTTAAAATCAAATTTGGGTTTGTTGCCTAGTAACCAATTAAAGTGGTAGCTTAATTTCATCTTTCAACTCCTACCCATTGTAAGTGACCATATTATGTTGTAATCATGTGATTGTTTCACTTTTGCAGTAACATGGTAATAAAATGCTAATCTTCATGTTTTTTTTGTATAAGGTTCTAGATATTGCTTGAGTGTTACTTAATTAGAAACAACATGTCAAAGACTTTTGCATTGGTTGACACCAGCGTACAAGTCCCGTCAACTTCTACCAAATGCCAAACTGTAACAAACTGGAAATTGATTATTATCTACCAAGAAGAAACCAAGGAATCACTGACATGTCCATCAAAATCCAAGAGAAAGGATTTAGGCAGTGGTTGCAGCTCGCTAGCACAACAGTTAATTCGGTTTAATGAGCTTAACCAATTACCTTTTCAGTTAGAAAGACTAGATGAAAGATGTGGAATAGAAATGGCAATGGTTGCAAATCATGTTCAGTATCATCAGTCGTGTAGGCTCCAGTACAATAATACAAATTAAATTACAAATAGAAAATCCAAACATCAGAGAGCAAATCTCTATACACACAGAGGAGGTTACAAGGTGACGAGAAAAGCATTCAAAAAGACATATGCTTTTTTTGTGGACAACCTTCAGGCACTAGTGGTCTTCACGAAGCAGCTACATTCCAGCTGGATAACCGAGTAAGGAGCTGTGCAGTGCTACTTGAAAATACAGCGCTGTTGGCCAAACTTAGCACTGCAGACATGGTGGCCCTGGAAGCCAAATATCATACAAAATGTTTAGTAAGCCTGTACAACCGTGCAAGAAAAGTCAAGGGAGACGGACACACAGATGAAACAGAAACAGTATCAGGAATTGCATTTGCTGAGCTGGTAATGTGCATAGAGGAACAAATGGATGGAGAAAGGGCACCAGTTTTTAAACTCAGTGATCTTTCACAGCTCTACATATCACGTATGGAACAGCTGGAGTAAAAGCTAATGGAAGAGTGCATTCCACACGACTCAAACAGTGTCTTTTGGCTCAGTTTACTGATATGAGGGCTCAGAAGAAAGGGAGAGATGTTCTATTGGCATTTGAAGAAGATATCTGCCCTGCTTTGACCAAAGCCTGTGAGTTTGACAGTGACAGTGATGCTATCCACCTTGCATGTGCAGCTAACATTGTTCGTAACCAAATGTTTGGGAAAGCTAAACCTTTCTTTGGGCTTCCAGTGGGTTGTCAAAACGAATCTGTTCCCCCCTTACTGCTAGCCTTAGTAAACATGATACTAGAAGGTCCCAATATCAAAGACCAAAGTGAAGACACAAATCCTGCAGCATTATCTATTGCTCAGCTGTTAAAATTCAACAGCATTAAACATAGACAAATGCAGGGGGGGCACCTCTCAATCTGTAACTGTGAGACACAGTACTACACAGGAGACACCACTTCCAACATACATTGGATTGATGTTACATGCTCACACATGCAAGAAAGAATTAGTAGACAGGCTTTACCACCTAGGTATGAGCATCTCTTATGATCGTGTTCTTAGCTTCTCTGCAGCAATGGGATCAAGTGTTTGTAAACAATTCCACAGAGAGCAGGTTGTTTGTCCTCCCAGATTGTGTGGCAGTGTTTTCACCATTGCAGCTGTAGATAATACACACCACAATCCAAGCTCAACAACATCAAAGGAATTATTTCATGGCACAGGTATCTCCTTACTGCAGCATCCCACTTTTGATGGTGAAGGAGTGGATCAAAATATTGTTCTTGTAGGAGAATCATACAATGTCAGTTTTAAATCAGTTGATAATCTGCCTCATTTCTACACTGATGTACCACCTGTTACTGTAAGTGTCAAAAACTTATCTATACCAGCTACCGCCATTACATCACTAAACAGGGACAATCATGATCAACAAATTAAGTAAGAATACTCTTTGCTTGATTACACAAAGGAAGTGTTAATTAGTAGTAAAAATGATTCCCCAATGATTAACGTATCTTGGGCTGCATACCATGCAAGTCGACAGTCCAATATCACCCAAGTAATTTGTCCCACTGTTCTCCAAATCTGCTCATACAGTGGCAATGGTCAAACACTCCTTATGTGTGATCAAAAGTGCAACTGAGCATTTGAACCCTAAGCAGACACCAGTAATTACTTTTGATCAGCCACTATATATGCTTTGGCGAAACGTATCCAGTGGAAGTGGCCAGAGGAATACAGTGAAAGTAAGTTTGTGATCATGTTTGGTGGGTTACATATTGAAATAGCAGCTTTGAAGTTGCTTGGGGGCTGGTTAAAAGGAAGGGGTTGGGTACAAGCATTGGTGCAAGCTGAGAGTACAACACAAGGTACAGCAGATTCCTTTTTGAAAGCAGTGCATGTTGTTCGAACAAGATGAGCCCATTGAGTAACAGCTTTTACACTGTATATTTTACAGCATCATGCTTACAATCACTATCGTGATGCATGTTTATTATTACTTATTATTATTAACACTTTACAGGATGTACTGGAATTTGAAGAATGGTGCACTCAGTGAGAAAAGGTCTGCCCTCATTTTCAATATTGGAAAATTGTTTTAGAACTAGAGCTATGTGTGCTGGTGTTTCTACGTTCACTACGCCAAGCATCTTTTGCAGCATATCTAGACGCTTTAACAGAGCTTGCTCCATGGTTTTTTGCATTAAACCACACAAATTATGCTCGGTGGATTCCTGTACATCTTAGAGACATGGCTGAACTTTCAACTAAACATCCTGAGATAGCTGCAGCATTTCATGAAGGTAGGTTTGTTGTTAACAAGACTGACAGAGTATTTTCGAGTATTCCTATTGACCAGGCACATGAACAGAACAATGCCCTCATTAAGGGAGATGGAGGAGCTGTTGGTCTCACTAACAATCCAAGTGCTCTCCAACGCTGGATGGTAGCAGGACCAGAAATTGCTAGGGTAATAGAAGAATTTCACAATGATCAAAATCAATGGGGAAGAAAGAAAAATACTGAACACCATAACCAGACACCTAGTATTCAAGCTACTTTTGCTAGAGATGTCTGCTCTCTTGTAAGTACAATGGAAGAGTTTGGTAATCCCTTTGAAGAAGAAAGTTCTGATTTGCTTGTTTTTGACAGTAAGGAGATTGTAGATGATGCAGCTGTATATGCAATTCAGAATGTACGAAATATTGGCCAAAAGCAATTTCAAACTTTCATCAAAGAATGCATTGTTGACAGAGTGAAGTCAATAGATGATACTATTCATCGCCATAAGTTGAAGTTATTTGAAGCAACCAAACCAAAGGTCAACAAGGAGAAGTAACAGATGGTTTCGTTGAAATCTGATGTTGGGCTTTTTTCATGACTCAACATTAGTTGTCAGACTAGAGATAGAAATTTAGAAGAATTCTTCCACCACAAAAATCAGGCTTATCCTCCAGCACTTTCTGACTGTGGTAAACTCCATCTAGGGACCAAAAGTGACTTATTGACATGCTTAAGGGAGTTGGAAGGTCATTCTGAATGGACTCCAGTGACAACTTGCACAGTTCTTGATGGAGCTGCAATTGTGCAAATGCTGAAGCCTGGTTCTGCTAGTAACTTTGCTGAATATGCCTCTCAAATCTTCATTCCATATGTTTGTTCCAAGTTTCAAAATGCATCACATGTTGATCTTGTTTGGGATAAATACATGAAAGATACACTGAAAGGTAATACCAGAGCAAAACGTGGAAAAGGGATGCGGAGGCGTGTAGTTGCTGGGGCACTGCTTCCAAGCAATTAGATGGACTTTTTGCGTGTGGATAGTAACAAAACCGACCTGCTCAAATTTCTGTCTAATGCTCTATTGGATTCATTTAGTGTCAAGGAAAAACAACTTGTTGTTACTGATGGACAACTAGATTTAAGTAAGCCTCCACTGCAAGACCTTGACTCACTTTCCCCTTGCAGTCATGAAGAGGCTGACACTCGCATGTTGTTGCATGCAAACCATGCAGCACACCATGGTCATCACAAAATTCCCATTTGGACAGTAGACACGGATGTTGTGATACTAGCTGTTTATGTAGCCCAAGTGGTAGGTTCGCAATGTGAGCTCTGGTTAGCATTTGGAACTGGTAAGCAGTTTCGATACTTGTCAGCCCATGGAATTGCAAATGCCTTTGGACCAGAGAAAGCGCAAGCACTCCCAATGTTTCATGCACTGACAGGATGTGATACTGTATCTAGCTTTGTTGGACATGGTAAAGAGAAAGCATGGAGCATCTGGAATGCACTGCCAGAGCTCACACATGCACTGTTAACATTATCTCATACACTAACAGAAGATGTTCTCCACATTATTCAGAGGTTTGTCATCCTGCTGTATGAAAGGACCAGCAAATGTGTAGATGTTGACAAAGCCAAACGAGAACTTTTTGCTAAGAGAACTCAGTGCAGCAGACCCCACCAACCAAAGCTGCTTTAGAACAGCATATGAGAAGAGCTACATATCAGGGAGTCTATGTATGGGGACAGTCACTGGTAGCAGTTCCTCGATTACCTTCTCCCACTAATTGGGGCTAGATAAGGACAGAAGTGGGCTTGTATGAACCATGCTGGACTACTCTTCCTGAAGCTTCCCAAGTTTGCTCTGAGCTGTTATCATGCAAGTGTAAGAAGGGTTGTGTGAAGAACTGTGAGTGCAAGAAGGCTGCTCTTGAATACACAGCATTGTGTTCATGTGAAGGAGAGTGCTCACAAACTTGAAATCTGAAGTTAGCATTTTATGCCAAGTTTATACACAGTTTGATTTTTGTAAACTACATTATGGAGATAACATTTTATGCCAAGTTTGTACAAGTTAGATTTTTGTAGCTACACTAGCTAAATATCCATTGACTGTAGAGTACATTAACTTATTATGTAAACTGCAAAGTTCACCCTGACTGTATGTACAGTAGATACTACAGAATGGATATCAACTATGATTGAATAGAACTGAGATTCAGTATAAATCCTTTAACACTTCATGAATGGATAAAAGTTAATGAGTACATTTACATAATTGCATAAAATATGAGTTTACAACAAATAATGATAAAAACAATAATATATTGATGGTAAAATTTAACTTCTAAAATGTTGTTGCTCATAGTGTCCTTGGTAAAAAAAAAAAAAAACTACACACAGAGTGTTTCCCAATGTATATACTATCCACCCCAAAAACACCTTCGCTGTAAAAAAGGCGTGCCCAAGAAACTACAAGTACCTGAAACCCAATGTAAAAAAGAAAAAGAAAAATCAGCTTAGCTGAAGTGAAAAGTAACTGGTAACTTAAAGAGCTGATATCTGAAGCGGCCAAGAATACAATTACTAAAGTTTAATCCATGCAAGAACACCTTGGCTATAAAACAGGTGTATACATGAAAGTAACTGGCAACTGAAATGGCTGATATCTGAAGCGGCCAAGAATGAATGGTCATATACAACTAATTCAAAAATTTAACACTGAACCTTTATAATTCAGCTGTGTTCTATATTCACTCTTACTGCATCGTAAAGTAATTTCTTTTAACTCTAATTGGCTGGTAATTTGGCCGCCTTTTTTTGCTCTATTATACTGACTATTAAAAAAGGCGGCCAAATTACCAGCCAATTAGAGTTAAAAGAAATTACTTTACGATGCAGCAAGAGTGAATATAGAACACAGCTGAATTATAAAGGTTCAGTGTTAAATTTTTGAATTAGTTCTTTACTGCCTGCACGTGATGAATATACCTCATATCTGTGCATGTTAAATGCTTCAGACACCTAATTAAACTTGCAAGTGCCTAATTAGTTCACAGTTGCTACACAGCTATAAATACATTTGTAATTGTTATCATCATAATCATTTATCATGTTATAACCATTTTTTAATATTTTGGTCACAACTTCAGGATTAGAGCAGCAGAGAAAGGAATAGAGGACTCAACCATCAAGACTTGTATATGGGAGATGGAACAGTATTGCGATGGACAATGCCGGTACTAACCCCTCAAGGGTGTTGCAGTACAGTATAGATGCAAGACCAGAGCCTCGATCGTCACCTTTTGACTGTGGTCACAACTTCAGGATTGGAGCAGCAGAGAAAGGAATGGAGGACTCAATCATCAAGACTCGGGGAGATGGAATAGTATTGCCATGGACAATGCCAGCACTAACCCCTCAAGGATGTCACAGTGCAGTATCGATACAACCACTCCAACCAGTGCATAAGACCAGAGCTCGATCATCACCTTTTGACTGAAATTTTTATACTTGATGAAGCAATTAAAACAAAAAAGTTGTAGTACTTGTACTTTCCTGAGGGAACATGTCCCCAGAGTCCCAGACTCCCTTGCCTGTTCTGCAGAATAATAGGATTGAGCCTTACTACCACTTTCACCTTTATTCTTGGCCTGAATGTACATATCAGCAACATAATACAGTAGCTGTAGATAATGCCTAGTTAATGCCTAGGCAGAGCTATAGGGGTGGGAATTTTTCCCTACTATCATACTATCATAGTAGTTCTTCTCACAGTTCTTTGCCTGGCCATCATCAACTGCTGTCCATCAACTGCTGTCAAAACATTAGTCTCGTCCCCCAGACCCTTCCTCAAGCATGCTTATCACACAAAAATAACTTAGTTTAGCAGTGCACAAACAATTATTCATTGACAGCTTATACTACACTTACCGCATTGTTGAACCATGCATACCACCAGAATCCACCAGATTGACAACTAACACGTGATCTATTTAGGGGAAATCTCGTGGAAAGTCCCTAATTACCTTAAGCGGATTCTCATGATACGTGGTTTTAAATTGAATGGTTTAAGAATGTAACTGGATGGTGAGGCGTACTTTAATCGGCTCGACTTTACTGAGAAACTCTAGCCCCTCGTGAGAAACTACATCGCTTGAGCAACGCTTGAAAAAGTAAGAATCAAGAATACTGAAGGACTCTATGATATATGCCGGTCTTGAATGCTAACGAAACGAGGAGTGAAGTTTGTGCAACATGTCACATCGCCACACACTGATTCACCGTGTTTGTGCGATAAGGTTTTTGGACCTGTCCACCAGATGTTGAAAGGAAATTCATTCCACCACATGTTGAAAGGAAATTCATTCCAACTTGTGAAGTTATTGGTATACTCATTGTTGGGGTCCATGGGGACATCGATGATCATTTACCAGTCAGCTGTAAGTAATGTCACAACAGAAGGAAAGGAACCACTTCCATACCGCTATGGCATACTGATTTTCCAGGTCAGTTTATGTACACCCAACCACAGAAATGTAGAACTTTGGTTGCAGGTGGAAAATAAACACCTTTTTACTCAGTTACAAGAGATTCACCCAGCTGGGATAAAATGTTGAAGTGAATGTCATTAGTACCTACTTGCGGTTCATCAGGTATTGGACAATTCCAAGTGTCCAGATTATGCAGTTGTCCTCATGTTCAAGTTTACACGTTTAGGCAAGTTCCACAACATCCTATAATCTATTACTATATCAGTGTGGAATAATGCTTATATAGTATTTTTCATATTCCAGGCTTTAGGTATGTGTATTGTATTTAACACCTGCTTGTTGGTTTTTGCAGGCCATCTGGTCATACTGGTTTATCCACTAGCAGTTGAATGTGATCATGGTACATATGTAAGTTGAGACCATGCAGGAACAAAGATACAGGTGTCATGAATTTCAGGTCAGTTGGCATTCAGAGGAATTGTATTATTGCAATTGTTTTTTTTGCAGTTATCAATTATCACTGTATACTAGTGATGTGAATTTTGCAGGTCAGTCTACTCAGATGTATCAGGCATAGTGTTGATGGGTTCGAACAAGTATCCAGTGTAGACTGTAGTGGCATCAAGGGTGTTAATTTCCAGGTCAGTTTACATGTTGTGATATTAGTGATTTTTTCCTAGTACCCAGATATTAAGTGTATTGTATTTAATGCCCACCTGTTATGTTTTTAAATTATGGTATATCAGTGTAGACAGTGCAACAGTAAGCCTTCTGTGTTGTAGTAACTATTTGTTTCATAATATTATGCTGTTGTCCCGGAATGGCACAATTTTTGGGCAACCAGTGTGAAGTCCAGTGGTACAAACATTGTATTATGACCAAGTTGTGATAGCGTACTTTTGTTTGACTAATGTCCTAATGTTCTGGTTTGACTAATGTCCTAATGTTCTGGTTTGACTAATGTCCTAATGTTCTGGTTTGACTAATGTCCTAATGTTCTGGTTTGACTAATGTCCTAATGTTCTGGTTTAACATGCTTACCCAACAGTTATGTTATTCATTCACTTAGCCTGGGATATAATTTTTGTTCATTTTGATTATCCATGCTATTATTGACACAGCCCGGCATATTGATTTTTTGTACATTCTCTTTTAATTCAGTGCCTGCTGGATTGTGTCATCAGATATCGAAACAAGTGTTTTTGGTGTTGCGACCGATGTTCCAGGTCAGTTGCATGAGTGTTTAATTTAAGGTTAACTTCAGTGCCTGCTTATTCTTTTACAGGTCTCAGTATCGTCATGCTGACATACAAGAAATCATCACTATTGTTGGAACTATGTTTAGTCAAGTCTTGATGTGATGTTAATTAACGTTGTTACACATTGTTGTATGTTTACCATATGGCAAGAAATTATCATGGCCATCATGAAATTTGAATATTGTTTAAGTTGTGTGGATCAACCCCAACTCATACATGGTCACTGGCAAACCACGAACCACATTCGAGCCACAACACCACGAACCACATTCGAGCAATCCATTACAAAATTTTGTTGCACCATTTGTGTGTGCATAATACTTAATGAAAGCCACAACACAAGCTACATGGTACACAGTACATAGAGGTGGTAACCCCTAAAGGCTTGTTACCTTTTGTATTCACCTTATCGGCCTTTGTGGTTAATCTATTAAAAATTACATGTAAATAGAGAATTGAAGAGTATGCTTAAAGCACCTTCGCTTGGCGATTTATAAACGCTCGCATGGGGTGTGGTACTAAATGGAATTTAAAAGATTTCTGCTTAAAACGCCATCCCTAGGGAACTTACGGTTCAGCACGCTGTCACAATTTGTTTATCAGGCATTAGAGTTTGTGTCCACGTCATGTCTTTAAAAGTTATTGTAGGGATTAGAGGTTGATTGAAGAAAATACGCGTATAGGCAAACCAGGATTGGATAATGTCAGTGCTAGATGGACTATACAAACACGGCTATGTTGACTGGTTGACTGGTATAACGTGACAGTAGTTGTAACATAAGGTAGAGAAATAAAGTGAAATACGCCTATTTTTTATTTGCGATGGTTACTTTTTTATTTTAGCGAGGTCGCAAGAAAACTATGATGATGATGATGATGATGATGCAGGGGCGTAGGCAGGATTTCCAAAAGGGGGGTTCTGCCCTAAGTATAGAATCTCCACAGCGGGGGTCTTGGGCCGCGTACACGTGTACACGTGTACACGTGTATTCTTATAAATTCATTCGCAATAGCGAGTAGAGGTACTTGAATTCCTCTGCCTGAAGACCCGTAGCTACCCATTTCAGTGGATTTGTGTAAGTTAATTCAGTTCTAGTTAACCAGTATCACGATTTAAAAAACTTAACTCTGAAAAGGGGTTAGTCCGAACCCTTTGAACCCCCCCTGGCTACGCCCCTGTGATGATAACGACTCCTAAAGATTTTTTATCACGTAACGCAATACAAATCTATTGAGAGATGTAGCGTAATTTAGGACTAATATTGCGAAACCGGCCCTACACGTAAATAACTCACAGTAGTGGCCGCGCGTCTTTTAATTGGGCGTGCGCTTTGTAGTTTCTTGGCCGCGCGACTCACTACCGTGAGTCTTGATACCAAAATAGGTAAATTACATGTATATATTGCAATCCTACACTATATGGTAGAAAGATTTATTTCATTCGGTTATATTCCTTGTTCGTTGAGTCAGTTAATACTGAATTATTTGTTGGTGTGGAAAAGGGGCGGTACCCATCAAAAGGGGTGTGGTCTGCAATGGCCCAATATCCAAAATTGTTTGTAATGTAATTCTTGCCATGTGTGCCAAATTTGGTGCTTTTATCACTAAATGCAAAATTGTTATGAATTTTTCAGTTAACCAACCTCACTATTTACCATATGAATTCCAAATGAGGATAGTATTGCTGATGTGGTACTGAGTCAAAAGCATTTGGGATGTGATCTGCAAAAATTGGGTATGTGGGCTCAAACTACACCTTGTTGCACAACAGACTACGTCCTGTTGCACAATAGAACCTACCTCAGCACCGAAATAACATACCTGTATTTGCATGATACCATGATCTATTAAAGTGAACTAAATAATAGTTATACGGGCACAATGTGGAGTCTATGAAATTTATAAACCGGAAGGCCCGGGCTGTAGCGCACGAGTGAAGCGAGGGCGCTACTAAGGACCTGAGGGTTTATAAATTTCATAGACTCCACATTGTGCCCGTATAACTGTTTTAGACTCTTTCACATTATACTCAGATTACTTACCTCATCCATGGCTGTTTCTGCTGTAGGCTCGGCAAAAGCGGCTGGTTTTCTTACGATAATACTAGCGCCATGGCAACTATGCGTCCTCACGTGACTAAATAACCGCGCTCGTTAAATCACTGCACGTGAACAACGCATAGCGATTGGACAAATCCGATTTTGAGCATACGTCATATTGTGCTTAAAGGCGTGGAGTATATTAGAAAACAAGGTGGAGTATATGAGATTTATTACCCACCCAAAACAGCCTAAATAGAGTCTAAGAAGTCTCATGCATTGTCTTAGAAAGGATTATGAAAATTAATACAGTTAATGCGAAATGTTAAATCTAGACCTGGTTTGTGAAGTAGTCCATAACATGGGTAGTACAAGATCTTCTGGTATAAATCCAAATTGGTGAAGGCAGACCAAGTTGTTTGTAGATAAGTGATTCAATGTGTGATCTTTAATGATGGATTCCATTAACCTGCAAAAAATAGAACTGGCTGATATTTGAAACAAGATTCCATGCACCCTTTTTGTGAATAAGTGCTTTTTTTGTAATACAAGGGTAAGGACACTCCCTCACATCACTGTTTCAATGGCTCACAGTGATTCTCACTCTTTTCTTTACTATTGAGTGTACTACACATTACATCATTCACGCAGTTTTGTTTATTAATACTGGTCCACAAGACTGGAAGTCTACCACTGGACTATGGCTATTTTGTTGATGTAACATATGATATTTGGACTTCCAAAATGTGACCGGGTCTGCAAAAATAGGGCATATAGGCGCATAAAATTTTCCTACATTTTTAAAAAACTTTGATTACTGATAACATTGTGTGCCATGATGCTATTACTTTGAACTTTTCAGTAGATATTAAGCAATTAATTGGCTTTACTTTTTCCATAGTTCATTTTTCTTCTTCGATTTTGAACACTTCAGGACTGAACAATTTTTTATTATGTTTTGAAGTAAATTATTATGTAAACATAGCACAAGGATACACGCTACATATCTACAGTTCGAACTGTTATAACTTTTAATATCAGGAACCTACAGTAGCTAATGTCTATGTTTCCATGCATGATTTACTGGCTTTGGTTCTGGAAGATTGAAGTATGTGGGAACATAATGCAATATGGCCCATATATCTGGAATGCTTAAAAATTTCACGTTAAGACGAGTTAAATTAACACCCAGTGACTAATTTTTAGTTATAAAACAGAAAATTAACCAATGTGCTTAAGGATGGTTTTCCAAAATTGGACGTAAATCTTGGGTAAATTGGGAAGCAGGTTAATTGTTGGTCATCTTTCACTTTGCTTTTAGTAAGTTGACTACTGACTGTTAATTCCTGATCATTTGACTTCCCGTTATATTATGTAATATACTTGACACTACAAATAAACACAATCCGCTAGGTTTATAGATTCTAATGGCCAATTGGCAATTATAATTATTTGTACATTACAATACTTTGTAGCATCTGTTATTTGCTATACTGCAAGCTATATAGCTGTACGAATAATGTTGTTTGTTGCAAATAAAAGTGAGCATTATCAAATTTATGTCATCATATTCAAGAAATTGTATTAGTTTGTTGCTTTATCAGACCATTGATGTTTCAGCTTCAAATTGCACAATATCATCCACAATTATGAAATTGTTTATATACTTGATTTATTAATACCATAATGCAATAGATAATACACTACTGGAAAATGTATCCATGCTGTTACCATGGAATTCCCATGATCACCTTGAAATGCCCATGAAAATTGCAGTTGGTATTTTTCATGGGTAATGAAATAATTTATGTACCTATGAAATGCATGGAGCAAAATAATGTACCAATGAAAAACCCATGAATGAGTAAGTTTACATGGGTTGGTATGTATGTACAACCCATGAAAAATTTTTATATACCCCAGCATTTCATGAGTATTTCAACATATCAACTAAAACTTTCATGGGTATTTCACAGGATCATGGGAAATTCATGGTAACAGCTTAGATTATTGTCCAGTAGTGATAGTCTCAGATTCTAGTTGTTGTAAGTCACATTAGTTCATATCAATTATTATAATGGATGGGATGTGCGCATGAAAACTATCCCTATATTTTTATGATAATAGTATGAGTTAAAGATATGTGATTGTCACAATCACATGGAAAAATCTGATAGGGTTTGCATATAATGCAAGCAATCTTTCCATTAGTTGAAACCCACCATGCCATCGGTACTGATATATAGTGTCAAAATGTATAACTGAATTCACATGTTGTTGACTTACACACGATATGATATCTTTTCAATTTTCATTAGTAATGTGTTTGTTTAAATGGGAATGTCTTATTCACAGCATTCAGACGATGGTGTTCTTTTTATGTGCCATTGAAATAGAAAGTTGTGATGAAAGGCATTAGGCAAAGTGAAAGTTGAATACATCCATTCAGTTGTTGATGCGTTTGAAAAGCATGAATACAAACAAATCATCTCCTTTAATACACATACAGTGTATGTATAAGTGTTATTTAAAGTAGTGGGTTTGGTTTATGATTCATAATCCCTGATGCACAGCGGTACGTATATACAGAGGAAGCATCAAATTTGTGCATGCTATATAGTATTATCATTTCAATATACTATATAGCTATTGATATCTACTTTTTGAAGTGAGATTTTAGATATTCACATGTCATATGCACACATTGAAGTGGAAAACGTACTGAACTGGAAAATTCACCGCAACTGGCTTTCATTACCAGTACATCTTGAATGTAAGTGAATATTTCTGTTTAGCTTACATACTACAGTATGATTATTATGATTATGATGATTAAAGTACTTGGTAAAGGCAGAGCCTGTACAGAAGACCTTATCAAGGCCTGTGGGACACTTGGTCCCACTAAAGATGTTTATATTAACTTCATTAAGTATGTTTGAAAAGTAGGAGAAAGAAGAAAAATCCATGACTGGACTTGGACAGCCTTGAACTTGCAGCCATCCAATTAATGCTTGAATGCTTACAGAAGTCTGCCAGGTGGTCAGGATATTTTCTTCTTACTATTTTCATGTATTTGTATCCATAGGAACCCTAGAGAGTGACTTATTATCTCTAAGTACCCCCAAGTGGAACCAAATCAACAATGTTTTATCATAAAGTGCTATGCGTAACATGATTTACAATGTACAATTATATTTTTAATCAAATTTTAGTATTATCCAGACATGATCAAGACACATGATATATAAAACCTCTCTAAACAAACTCCCCGAATTCAGGATACAAAAGAAAAAAAATCCACAATTAAGATAACAATTTGGACCCAACAGATCTAACTACATATGTGACCGGATTTTGGAAAATCACTCTTTTGGGCGTATTGTTGATTCAGAGAAAAACGTATTTTAATAATTTAAAGCTTTGTTACTCACCAGCCTATGCAGCTACATGTTTGGATTTTCAGGAAAGATGGAGCAATTTACAACCTTTAAGACCAGCTAATTAATGGCCAACAGTGTTGGGAGTAACGCGTTACATAACAATACTACTTTTGTGGTAACCAAGTAATATAACAAAATACGCTATAAAAACAGGTAATATAACTCAAATTACTTTACTTACAAATGTAACGCGTTACCTAAGTGATATAGTTACTGTAACAAGTCTAATATTACGTAATATTATTACTGCAAGTAACGAAGTTACTAATCTTGTTAGTAATCCACTGAGTAATGCCTAGCCACAACGAAGTAATGAAGCCTACTGAATGAAACTTATTCACCAGCTTCTTACTTATAACCAAGATTTGCACATTTCCCAACAACGAAATCATGTCACGTGATAAGGTGGTAGTTTCACACGTGACAGCTTAAGGCTATGCACACAAAGTAATATAATACGTAATATTATTATAGTTACTTCTTTTATTGGGTAATATGTAACTGTAACTAAATAGTTCTGTAGCAAGTAATATGTAACTTAGTTACTTTTAAAAAGTAACTTGCTCAAGATACTGTACCATAATAAAAATGCGCAGGAGGGATATAACACTTCTTATTCTTTTACTGTGATTTAATATCGTGCACTACTCCAGCTTGTTTCAGTACTTTTTATCGATATGCTATGGTACCTACTCTAGTTGAAAATTCCAAATTTTTCTGTGTACTTGTTACTGTATAACAAATTTATTCACCAGTAGGATAGAACTGACTCTAGCAGCTTTTGTATAATTACGAGAAGCCGCTAAATAGATGCTTTTATCAAAGTAATACAATTTATAGAGCCAAAGTTTTTCACGGAATTTCCTTGTAAATGTACTGCATCATGTAATGCACCCATAAAGTATTATTGTTCACCGGTTTTATTTGCTTTAATGTTTAGATGAACAATCATCCAGAACAGAATATCAGAGGTTGGGGAGCACGTGATGTGGCACTGTGGCTCCAAGAGGTAAGCAAGCAAACTTTTCTTATAACTCACACTTTTAGACTGAGAATTTTCCTTTAGTGTAAGAGGTTTATTTTCTTCCTTCAGAGTTTTTTTTGTCATTTAGACTACTGCATGCAGCTGAAAGCTGTTCTTCCATGTGGATCATAGTTCTATGGAGCTAATTCAGCTGAACCTGTTGATGCTTAGATCTTTTTCAAATTTATCTGTGGAGTCCCAATTTCCGTTGTGTGCTGGGAGGCACCATGTCCTTAATAGGCACTCCTGAAACACCAACTGATCATAATTTTAATTTTTCTGTATAGCAATCTTCATTTACATGAAGCCCTTGTATCGACTGTTGGTTCTTTCTTCTTTGGTAGTGCATCAAATTGTACCAGAAGTATAGACATATTCTTTTTATAGAGTAATAAATATATTGTCATTTTTAAGGTTGTATTTGTGGTAAGTCCAGCAACTACATGTGTTGCATTATAATTCTATTGTCAATTAGTTATGTAGTTCTAATTTGCTTATGGTTGGTGTTATATTGTGTTGTATACAGGTTGGATTTAGTGACTGTTGTCAAGACTTTCGGACTAACCATGTTGATGGCAACATGTTGCTAAGCATGACAACATCTCAATTACAAGCATACTCTTGCTTGTTTGATGCTAACAGGAGAGAGTAAGACATCTACAGTAGCTATTCTTTGTGTATTATATTGGTTATGAAATGTAGTGGTCTTAAGGAAGCCATTGCTAGACTTCCTGGCAGTGCACTGGGTAAAGATCCTCAACGATCAAGTCACAAGTGAGTGAAAAATTTTGTATAATTTATAGAGAGTTGTGAGTTCTATTTCTGTAGTGAGACCAGGAGAAGACATCATAGTAGCAGACATGAAGATAGTACTTCGCCACCACCATCATTACCAGAGCAACCGAAACCGACAGCAAATGAGGAGTGTATGGAAGGTACATGATTATTATTATGATTATGATTAAAGTACCGGTAAATACACAGCCTGTACACCAGATTAGCACATAACAGTACAATTAATAATTTATACAAAAGAAATATAAGTAATTATCATACAGTACAATAGTACTGTATAGTAGGGATGATGAAGGTGTGGGCATAGTCCACGAAGAAAAATCTACCTAAAATCATCTTCAGAAATCCTTCACGGCCATTTCACAGTATTGGTCAGGTATAAACAAGCCCAAGTGTGTCTTCAGAACGACCCGAAATGATTCCAACGAGGTGCTACGATATAAAAAAAAAATTTCTTTAGCAAATTTTCTACTGCCTCACTGCCTGCCTCGCTGATGCGTTCAGTCAAGCGTAGTGGAAAACTGGCTACAGCTACAGCCTTGCTTCATTGAAGGAAACGCTTCGAATTTTGTGGAGAAAAAACCTTTCACAATATTAAATACCTACGATGTGTGTGCTACTGTCTTACTGTTTTATCTTTGATCCTTCTTTATCATGGCCATCTCTCATGGGTACGGCTTCCATCAAAGCACGCGCACCACAGCGCCCCAACATATTGAAATAAATGTGTAGCATAATTGTAGCAAGCATGTGATTTTAATGCTGGGATACACCTCGGGATATGCTGCTGCCTGTTCAACATCGCCACTACATGCGTGAGGATTAGAGTGTTTGCTTTGGCTCGAAGGTGGTTCTTTTCCGAGTTTAAAAACCAGTTGTATATGGCGCCTCTCTACAGACTCTATGGGTAGCTTTCCCAGAGCTCTTTTCAGGCATATTACAACTGAAAAAGACCGTAGTAGGCCTCACAGGCTCGCGTATCTCGTCGTCTAGAAAGTGGGCATGACCCGTACTTACGCAAACTAAAAGTAAGAGCAGCCCTGAGGCTCTGTTGAGAGAATTTGTGGAAAATAATATTGTAGACACACTATAAAACAGTTGAAATGATACTTCTGTGGGTAATGTGCTGTTTAAAGCGGTTTGTTAAAAATCCGCATCCTTAGGAACATTTAGCTATGTATTTCAAAAATTGCAGATGGGGGGGGATTACTCAATATGGTTATTGAATAAAAATTTACGAGAGAAAGTACACAAACAAGTGCAAGAAAAAATTTGGAATTTTCCATATGAACTGCAGCAATAAAAGGCACTGAAACAAGCCACTGAGACAAAACACAACTGAATTATTGCATTTTAATCCCTACTTTAGCCTGCTATGATGTATGGTTAAAGTAGGGATTAAAATGCAATCATTCAGTTGTGTTTTGTCTCAGCGGCTTGTTTCAGTGCTTTTTTTATTGCTGCAGTCCTTACTCATATGGAAAATTCCTAATTTTTTCATGCACTTGTCTAATAAGAATTTAAAACTATTTACAGAATTAGCGTTAACTACAATGCAGGCAAAGTGTTCCAATCATTGATTAACCTATTAAAATATATTTTGATCTACAGTTAAATCTTGAATGATACTCAAACACTGACTGAACTGGTGTCCCCTGGTGATGGTGGTATTGGAGTAGGTATATAAAGTAGAAAAATCTAAATTAAAATGATTATTGAGAGAATCTTGTATAGAAGTATCATGTTACCTCTGTGACTCCTATGAGTCAGATATGGTAACTGAAGTATTGAAGTCTCTCCTCATAGGGCTTGTCTCTAACTGATGGTAGCAAACGTGTAGACCTGTGTTGGACTTTTTTTTACTTTTCTTTGATCGAGAACAAAGGAAGGCCCTATACTGCATTGCTATATTCAAGTGCAGGGCATACCAAAGCCGTAATTAATGTTTAGTTACGCTACCACTCACCTATTTACGTGCTCTGTTCCTCGGATCTTCATTCTTCACCTCCAGCAATCCATTGATTGAGGAGGGGGTGTGGTAAGTGCCAGGGGGCCTCATCTGCCATGGTATATGGCCTAGGCAAGGTTATGTAATTCCAGCGGGGCCAAAGTAGGAAGTACTTTTGGTTTATTGATGCTTGGGTAATGAAAGAGTTTAGAGCAGAGAAGCGTCTCTGTCCTAAACTCTTTACAATAGAGGCCATAGGTAGGTCATGATATGTATTATGTATATCGTGATCTACCCCCCAAGCATCAAGGTTATTTATTTAGACCATGCAATGTGCAGAAATGATGATGGTGGCGACATCTAGTAATATGCAAGATAAGCTATGCTTGCAGCATACAGAAAATGATGATGATGATGTGCAAGCTGAGCAACGGTGACATACAAAACAAGCAGTGGCAGTGACATATGTTGGTATACGGACAAGCAATGGTGACGACATACATATCAAGCAAGTGTGACAACATAAACATTAGGAAGACATAACGTACACGCAAACTAACATGCAACTAACAATCCAATGGTGTGCCCCGTACCAATTGCCTGGCAAAGTTGCGGAACAGATGCTAACCATAGAGCTACAGATATATGACGAAGACACTGTATCGTGTACACATTAGAGCAAGCACTGTGTTTTGAAACAATTCCTGTTGAAGATGTATAGGTTGAAGTTTCCTTTAATGACAATAAAATGGACTTTTCTTTGGGACTATTATAAGACTCAAGGGGTATGGTGTACAAGAAGCTGGCACAACACTGTGAAACTACTATGCAAAGTTCTAACATGTACTTGGTTGCTTTTCAACATACAATTTATGATAACAATGTGTTTGTGTTGTTGTTTATACAAAGCAACTCTTATTATTTCACCTTTTTACTGGAGGTGTACGAATAGAGAAATTTCAATATAAAGCGATAT
The DNA here is from genome assembly GCF_963678975.1 of Dysidea avara. Classification (NCBI taxonomy): domain Eukaryota; kingdom Metazoa; phylum Porifera; class Demospongiae; order Dictyoceratida; family Dysideidae; genus Dysidea; species Dysidea avara. The sequence continues at coordinate 13,658,073 of NC_089273.1, forward strand.
ACTGAGTCAGAACACCAATACCAACCCAATATAATAAAGATTTAGATTAGAGGAAACTGAGAAACTTTAACTTGCCATAAGATACACTTAGTAAGTAGTTCCAAGTCCTAACAATCACTGCCAATGGTTGATTGCCTGTGGTGGTGTGGCCTCAATTAACCGCCCAGACCGTGAGGCACCCACAAGTTAATTTATTATTATTATTATTATTATTTAGTACGTGCTCCCACCAAGATAAGTCCAAATCACTCCGTATTTTTAATGGCTTGTAGAGATGGCTGGTTGTTTCAGCTGTGTTTCTAGTTTATTCATCCCATGGTTGCTTTTTTTTTTTTTTATTATTATTATTATTATTATTATTATTTTTTTATAGCTCTCCACTATGATCATTTTTGTATGGGTATAACAAAGAATGTTTGCTATGCGCATATTTCTATGGCTTCTCGTAGCGTAGCACTTCTTTTCAAGGATAAAACTACTGTTTCCCCAGCTTTGTTTGCTAGATAATAGAGGGTATAATGCAGCTTTACCATGGCAAAGACTATTTCGGTATATTATATTGATTTTGGCGGCTATATTGAGACCAACCGATATTGGCAAAAAAACTAAATCGCCATATTGGCCACTGATACGATGTACCGGTACATCCCCACTGATTGCATGCAAATATATACAGTGTGTGTGGGGACGGTGTGCAAGATTATACTAGTACACCAATTGGTATTATACTGTTGCTTACCCGATGCAGCATCTTGTTTGAGGCCGTTTCGCGATAGTCGTGGTGTTTGGGAGAGCATCTTCAGCTAGTAATCTGGTTGGGAGAGCGTCTCCTGATACTGATCTGGATGGGAGAGGCAAGCAGCTGTTAGCAACCCAATTTCCTGATGGCACTCTGAACTGGAGGGGCTTGTCTGTGACTGCAGGCAGGATAAAAGAGCATCTCTCCTGACAAAGATTTGAACTGCGAGCATCCCTTAATAGCAATCTCTACTTGTGGTAGCAGCTGGCACGGTGAAGGGATCCAGGCTGGCACAGTGAAGGAATCCAGTCAGAACTACAGCCGATGCAGCATCTTGACTGAGGCCGTTTCGCGATAGTCGTGGTGTTTATCCTCGAAGATTCTGATTGATGCCCACCACGTGATTTCCCTACATTTTTGTTGATTAGGTGGCGTCCAACGAACTGGCTATGGTATGAGGTGGAGCTGTAGTTACTGTTGGTATTGAGTCCAGCGGCGTCGGAGCTGTTCCAGGCGACAGTGACACCGTGCTTGGGCCAAGGTAAGCAACTTGTAGAAACGACCCTGAAGGCAGCTGCTAGCATTGTAGTATCGCATCTTGTCGCGTCGTCGTCCTGTCCGGAATACTTGTTCCTTTAGGCGGCCCTTCCTCCGGCGTGACAAAGCTCTTCGCTTGCTCAATCCAGCAGTTGACCTTCCCAAGGACGACAACCCTCCCTTTCCTCAGCCGGCGAGCACTACGAGTATTCATCTTGAAGATTTAAAGCCACTGTAACTGGCAAGTTTTGTTACAACAGGTATGAATTACTGCCAACGTGTTCTGCTCACTTTGTTGCGCATGCGTTGTTCTTATTAGAGCCCACTGTTGCATGCTAATATTTTGGATATTTGCACAGCCTACGCTTCACAACATTAACTGTGTTTAATACTTAAACTTTATATAATTTAATCAACATATCAGAATCTAGATAATCGAAAGATCTCCTGATCAATTCCAGTAAACAGTTGGCTTTTGCAGCAACCTCTGTGGTGTGTGAGTGGAACTTAAGTTGGTGGTCTAAGATAATGCCTAGGTCTTTACGGGATTTGACACTATCAATAATTAAGCAGCTCAAATACTATGACCCATAGTGATGTATTGGTCCAAAGTGTACATGCTTGCACTTCAAGATGTTAAACTTCAATTGCCAATGAATTGACCATTCATAAAGTAAGTCCAAGTCATATTGAAGTGCTGTATGGTCTTCACTTATTCGTATAGCACGAAAAATCTTTGTATCGTCAGCAAACATATACGTGGGGCTTGATACAATTGAGGGTAAGTCATTAACAAACATCATGAACAAGATGGGACCCAACACTGATTCTTGAGTGACTCCACTTGTAACAGGAATGGAATTAGATTTCTGTCCATTTAGCACTACTTCTTGTGTTCTATTCATAAGAAAATCCTTTATCCACAGTAGCATCTTACCACATACCCCAAAGGAGAATGGTTTTTGAATCAAGCATTGGTGGGGGATTGAGTAAAAAGCTTTTTGAAAGTCTAGGTAATTAAAGCACATCAACAGAAAAGCCCATGTCTAAATGTTGTGTAAAATAGTCAAGGACGTGAAGTAATTGAGTGGTACATGATCTACCTGGTACAAATCCGAATTGGTAAGCTGAGAGCAAGCTGTTTGATAGTAAATGACTCATTAGGTGATCTTTGACTATAGACTCCATAAATTTGTTGAAGATGGATGTAAAACTGACTAGACGATAGTTGTTAACTTGGTCTCTAGCACATTTCTTATGGATAGATGCATTTTTCCACTCATTTGGTAAGGTTTCACTATTAAATGATTTGTTAAATGTGATGGACAATGGGGTGGCAATAAATTCACCCACAGATTTTATACATTATAGGGATTGGCCAGCCATCTGGTCCTGGAGACTTACTGTTATGTATGTTCATAATTTTGTCATAAACAATTTCTGAGGTAAAATCTATAACACTAGAGAGTTCAGCTACAAACAAGTTATCCTATAGAGAGATCTGCTAGAAACAAGTGAAAAAAGATGTGAAATCCAAGGTGGCAGCCAAGAAATGGTGGTTAATGGTAAACATTTTAATAACAGCAACTCAGGTGAATTTGGTGCCAAAATCAAGTAGCACCAAATTTATCTGAATTATCGTTATTAAATTTTTTACCATTAACCGCCATTTCTTGGCCACCACCTTGGATTTCACATCTTTTTCACCATAGCCTTTTTGAGGGCCACACTTTTTTACAGCTTGGCTGTTTTGGATAGATATAATTATAAAATTGTGCATGGAATTTGAAGTAAGAATATTGTGGGCTTAATACATGTGTCTTGTGCATGCATGATAATGGAGGTGAGGAATAACAAAGTGTATAGCAAATAATAAGTTTTAAAACTGATTTTCTACTTTTGATATTTGACAATGCACGTTGATTTGTATAAGGAAGAATTTTTCTGTCTCATATCTATTTAAAATTTATAAATAGCATGTGATCTTGTAGTAATGAGTCTGTTATTCTAACACTAACATTGGTACCTGCTTTATGCGCAGGAGCATCTCTAACTTTTTACAATAATGGCAAGCTACTACCTTAAAACCTCACCACCATTCATTCATGTGTGTTAAACACACACACACACACACACACACACATGTACTATGAGTGATGTAGTGACACAATAACTATACTCTAATAGAGCATTCTCTGATTAAAATGTTCCAAGATAATTGTAGGCTTGAGCCAATTTTGCTCTGGAGAATGGCAGAGATGAATTTGCTCTTGCAATTTGAATTTACAATTTTGCTCTTTTGCTCTGTTTTGTTAGAGTATATCTGTCGCGATCTCGACAGGAATTGCCCCGATCAAGCCTGTTATCTATATCTTCTTATCTATTGCCAGCATATATTTCTTCTCTTATTCTTACACACACTGTCATACACTCTGATTCTCCACTACTCCTAACAATGCAACTCTGCTTTTATACTAGTTACTGTTTACAAAGAATATTCTAGAATAAGCTGACTAAGTACAAAGTAAAAATTTACGCTATGTCCTGTTCTGCTGAGTCATTGCTGACATGTGCAGGGCATGATTGTTCATGTTGTTGGGCCTGATCATTCACATCAGTTATGCCAGTAGGCAAGTTATTTCGCGTATCCGCGACACTCCCACCGCCAACAAGTTCACCATCTCCATCTGATTCATCATTATAATATAGTTTAATTCTTTCTATTGCTGTCTTGGCTGCCTTTCTTACTGTCCTTTCCTTATCACAATTATCTTCATCATTCTCAAACTGTTCATTAATTTTATCTTGCTCTGGACATTCAATAGGGTAGAGGAGCTTTAGCGCTCTATGTATGGTTCTTCTTGATGGTAATGTCACCATTGCTGAGCGTACAACATTATCTCTACCTTGAATCAACTTGTTTATTCTTCCTATCTTCCACTGTCCCCTGGGTAAATTATCTTTGATCAAAACAACATCTCCAACCTTTGGCACTAGTTTACTGCTATTCTTCTTTGATTTAAATAGTTGGCTTCTTTCTCTTAGGTTAAGTAAATAATCCTTACTCCATATTTTCCAAAACTGATTTAAGTAATTTTGACCCGTCTTCCACATATCTAGTAACTTTTGACTAGTGCTGATATTCTGTGTCACTTCAAATTCTGGGTCAACATCGGGACTGTAATCAGGAATCATATGTGACTGTCTCTGGGAAAACCGGTCTTATCGCCCATTTAAAAGTATCGAGAAACGTCGGTTTTAAATATTCTGTGTGTTGTAGCTGGCCAATGGTGGTAGCTACGCATACCAAATTTTCACACGTTTCACAACAATTTCTTACCTTCCTGATCATCCACTGAAGAAGTAGTCAACAGCTAAGTTTCCCGCCATTTTAGATAGTTTTTAAACCGAGGTTGTCTGTATCAGGCCAGCTCCAGAAGGGGTGGGAGGCGGGGGCCCTGGAAAGAGGGCAAGATGGTGTTCACAAATTGAAAAGAGACGTGCTAGGATGAATTAGGCCAAGTTATAGGCCATTCAGGGCTCAGAACTGGCTAAAATGAAAGGAAATTTACAGCACAGGTCATTGTCCAACACCACAGAGCTGTACAGCCACACACAGCCATCTCCTGGTCGGCCAGGGCTCCATCAAGACCCCAGCCCACTCGTACGGCTCGCCACTGTGCTCTAGAAAAGCAGCCAGCAAAAGCAGACCACTTTACTCTGGTCGACTGTGGCAGTGAAACTTGATAGTGCATTCATTAAGCTTTGTGTTTGTGTGAAAAAATCAAACTTCCTGTCTTGGGCGATAAGAACGGTTTTCGTAGATCCAGTCACATATGTCGATTAGTTAATGACAAAAAACTTGTAGGTGTGATAACCGAATATGAGTTAACATCATCATCTAGGTAAACCAAGGGACGAGAATTTATCATTGCTTCTATCTCTGTGAGAACTGTGACTAACTGGCTCTCAGTTAAACACCTGTTTCCAATTGTTTTGCATAGTGCTCTTTTAGACAAACCAACTAATCTCTCATATAGTCCTCCCATCCAGGGGGCAAGATCAACTATGAACTTCCACTCAATTCCTTGATCAGTACTGAAAACATTTACTTGATCACTGGTCAATACATTGCTCCAAACTTTGTTCAACACTGTGCTTGCTGTTTTGAACTGTTTTGCATTATCAGATAGGATTTGTCTTGGAATACCACGTCTTGCTATGAATCTACGAAAACAAAGTAGAAACTCCTCTGTAGACATATCATTAATCAGCTCCAAGTGTATAGCTCTAACTGTAAAACAAGTAAACAGACATACCCAAACTTTCATGGTAGCTGGAGCTTCATCTTCGGCTGAATAGTGTTTGATGTACAGTGGTCCAAAGTAATCTAAACCAGTATATTCAAATGGTATCGACTTGGTGACTCTTTCTTTTGGCCATGGAGGCATTTGTGGCATTTTGAACGGTCCGCATTCTGTTCGTTGACAGATTCTACAATTTTTAAGTGTTCTCTTTACTTCTGATCTTCCATGTGGAATCCAGTATTCTTGTCTAACTTCAGCTAATGTTTGTGCCACACCTGAGTGAAGTACCTTGCAATGAATATATTCAATCACTAAGCGAGTGTATGGTTCTTTACTCGGAAGAAGCTTTGGGCATTTTGCACCTTGTGTCAGCTCAGCATTCTGATATCTTCCCTGACATCTCAAAAGGCCTTGTTCGTCAATCATTAAATTTAACTGATCTGTCATATTACTACTTTTGCCATCTCTCATCAGTTTAATTGTGTCTGAATAACACTTCTGTTGTGTAAACTGGTCCCATAGAAGCTTTGCGTTCTTCAATTCTTGCGATGTCAATAAACCTGTTACAGTTTGTGTTTTCTTGAACTTGTCAACATATCTTAAAATCCAAGCAGTGGTTCGCAGTAGTTTTTGAAGTGATGAAAATCGTTCAATTTCAATGATTGATAAATTAACATTTCCATCAGGACTCTCCCCAGCTATGAGTTTTGTTTCAAAAAGGACTTTGTGTTCTTCTTGATCTCCGACTATTTGAGAAGATGTTTCTGAAAACTTGTAAACTGGCCATTTCTCTTGTGGATTTGATAACCATGTAGGCCCATTCCACCATATAGAACATTGTAATTCAGAAGGCGATTTTCCTCTGGTGGCTAGATCTGCCGGGTTTTCTTGAGTCGGAACATACTTGAATGACATTCTTTTGTGGGACTTAATTTCTTTCAACCTATTCTCTACAAACACTGGAAGAGGCTTATTACTCTGAAGCCAGTGGAGCACACATTGTGAGTCAGTCCATACAACCTTTGAAGAAATTGGCAAATGTAGTTCTCTGTCAACAAATTCTAGTGCTCTCGTTCCAATAAGGACACCTAATAACTCCAATCGTGGAATTGTTGTCTTCTGTGGAGCCAGGCGTGTTTTTGAAAAAATACAGTCGACTTTACATTCACCAGCTGATGACTGATGCAGGTAAATTACTGCAGTATATGCTTTTGCAGATGCGTCACAAAAGCAAAGTAATCTATACTCTATCGGTTCACTTTCAGTGATCTTCATTCCAACATGTCTGGGTATATTGTACATTGAAATAGTTGTTAAGATATCCCATAAGTGTTGCCACCTGCTCAGATACTCACTAGGAAGTTCTGTGTCCCAATCAAATTTGCATGTCCACAACTCCTGTATGAACAGCTTGGCTTCTAAGACTGTTGGAGCAAAAAATCCAAGTGGATCAAAAATAGATGCTACTGCTTGCAGTACTTCACGTTTTGTACTAGCTTCCTTTGTTCTGTCACCTGAAGGTCCTGGTAGTAACAAAGTATCACTGTTCAAATTCCAATTTATACCAAGGACCTTAATGTTTGAGCCACTTGCTCTATCCTGTTCAGGGACAAACTTCATTAACTCTTGGGAGTTTGATGCCCATTCTCGTAATTTCATGGAAGCTCTTGCAAATATCTGTTTGCTGTCTGTATACAAATGTTGCACCTCGTTTAGGGTACGTGTTCCTGTAATTATGTTATCCACATAAATATCCCGTTGTATTCGTTCAGCTGTTGGATTACCAATGTGTTTTAGGTGGTAAGTTATTGTAGCTGCTAACAGAAATGGACTAGATACTACTCCAAAAGGTACTCTGCAAAATCGATAAACTTGTAAGTTGTTATTGTGATCATTGACATTTATATTTTCCAACCACAGAAAACGTGTGACATCTCTGTCTTGTGGTTGAAGACCAACATTCAAAAAGGCTTTCTCAATATCACTCACTACACCAATTGGTGACAATCGAAATCTAAGTAATAAACCAGACAAATCAGGTAACATTACAGGACCTCTGTATAAACATTCATTTAAGCTCCTTTGACTTTGTTTAGTTTTAGCAGATGCATCATACACCACACGTAGTTTGGTGGTGTTCTTTGAAGGTGTAATAATGGGATGATGAGCAATGTAATGCTTTAATGTACCTTCTTCACAGTGGTCTGTAACTTTCTCTATAATTCCCCTTCGCAACTGTTCTTGAATTATTTCCTCATACTGTTTTAGCAATTTGGGATCTTTCTTTAGTTTTTGCACAATTGATCTGAGTCTTCCATATGCCAACTGATAATTCTCAGGTAAGTCTGGGTTCTCTTCCTTCCAAGGCCAAGCAACCATATATCTTCCATTAATAAACTTGACACTGTTATTAAAATTATCTAAAGCCAAATCATCGTTGCAATGCGATGGTGAATCCATAATTCCTAAAGATTCTAAACTCCAAAATTTTTCTATATCAGGTTTTGCTACATGAGAAGAATCACTAAAGGTAAGCATATTTGTAGCTAACCTCATTCCGGCAGGCAGTCCTGCAGTAGTACCAACAAACAAATTTGATTCACTCACAGCTTCTGTATTTGTTGTAACTCTCCCACCAAAAATCCAACCAAGTTTTGACTGAAATAAAAACAAACCATTGCCTAGATCCATCTTTCTAGGTTGTAGGAGATCAAAATAATAATCATTTCCAATCAACATGTTAATTGGGAAATCTTCCGTAGTTGTAGGGATTGTATCAGCCAGGTTGCACATTAGTGATTCATCCTTCAGGAATTTTGCATCCTCTGAAGACAAGGGAAGACGAGTTATGTTTCCAGTGATGTTAGGAACTACAGTCACATCCATTGACATGACAGTGCCATCTTTTAAACATAGCTGCAATTTGCTCATTCTGCACTGAATTGATGTTGATTTATTCATACCAAATGTGACAACTGAGATGCTCTCAGGGGGGCCGACTTCTAACTTCATTTCCTTTGCTAGTCTATCAGTGATATACGTTCTCTGGCTTCCTGAATCTAGAATCAACCGAACCGTTGAAGAGGATTCACTTTGCATGTTCTTTACCACGATTGTGGCTGTCTGCATTAAAACATTTATTTTCATTGACTCTGTATCTGAAAGCTGGATTTCAGCTTCATCAGCAATACAAGAAAGACCAGATGAAGATTTGCTCTTAGCAAATAGCATAGGACATAGGCTTCTGTGGTGTTGATTTCTGTTGCCACAATGTGCACAGGTTTTATTTCTACTACAATTCTTAGACACGTGACCTTTCTTTAAGCAGATATAACATAGCCCTTTTAGCTTTTCTTGTCTTTCTTGTAGTGTAGGGTGATTAGAACACTCATCTGACCAATGGGATTGATCGCAGAATATACATCTTGGTTGAGTAGGCTTTGGAACACTCTTGTGCCTACTATTTCCTGCCATCAGTCCACTTGCAGTCGACTTACTAATAGGGGGAGTCTTCTGGGGTTCCCATTTTGATTAGGTTTGGGGTTGTACTCCCATTGTGAATTTGTCTGTGAAAATTCTGTACTAGCCATCTCCATTGCTACAATATGCTTCCCAAGTAGCTGACGTAACTTAGTCACTGTCCATTCTTCACCATCTGCTCGCAACATATACAACTGATACAAAATTTTCTGTGGGAGCTTTTCATTGATCAAAGCTATGAAATGTCGATGGTTTGTATCTTCTCCAATTGCTTCTAAACTTCTCAGGTTTCTTTCTATAGCATCATAACATTGTCGTAGACTACTCACTTGGTTAGTGGCTGGAGGTAAGTGGGACAGGTTGTGATAGTAAGCATCAATAACTAGTTGCTTATCTCCAAATCTCTTCTTTAAAACATCTACAACAACTGGATAATTTTCATTTGACAACTGATATCCTGCAATAGCTTGTAAAGCATCACCACTGAGCTTAGATTTCAGACATGTAAATTTATCAACATTTGCAAACCTTTCTACTCTGTGGACTGAGGCTTCAAACATGTCCCAGAATTCTTTCCACTTCAAGACATCGCCTTCAAAAGGTTGTATATCTAACTGTGGTGGCTTAGCTGCTGCTGACAATGGTGACCAAATGTTACGAAGTTCTCCAGTTTGGCTAGATTGCAACAATGACATTTGTTCTTGTACCTGTGTTAGTCTTCTCTCTAGGTTCTGAGATTGACTAGTTTCAGCTTCTCTTCGTTTTCTTTCAACTTCATCTTTGAGTGTCTTCAACTGTGACACCCTGTTAATAATATTATCTATTAATTCACTATCTTCATCTAAGGTAGCTTGGAACTCTGTAGCAGCTTCAGAATTACTTTCTGCCTCAATAGCATCCATTAATTTTTCATTAGCAGCCTCAAATCTTGACAGTTTTGTTTCCAAATTAAGTATTGCTTTTCCAATCATTAGGAAAAATTTCACAATTTCTTGCTCACTGCTGCTAATCCATTCTTGCTGCAGTAGCTCATTAGCTTCTTGCTCTTCTCGGGTTAAAGCATTCTTTGCTCTAGTTCTATTGCTTTTCAGTGTGCTCAATGCTGGCATCAGGGCTGGTAACTCTGGACTCCTGTAACTTATACAAGAACAACAGGTCTGACAATACAGACAACTCGCCTTATGTGGTACCGTTAACAATATTCCACGGTACCACAGATTCTGCGTCTAGGGTTCAAAAAGAACGAGTCTTTCCAGAGTGATCCCGGGTTTCGGCACCAAATGTCGCGATCTCGACAGGAATTGCCCCGATCAAGCCTGTTATCTATATCTTCTTATCTATTGCCAGCATATATTTCTTCTCTTATTCTTACACACACTGTCATACACTCTGATTCTCCACTACTCCTAACAATACAACTCTGCTTTTATACTAGTTACTGTTTACAAAGAATATTCTAGAATAAGCTGACTAAGTACAAAGTAGAAATTTACGCTATGTCCTGTTCTGCTGAGCCTATTATACTTGAAATTATGCCAGCATAATTGGCACAAGTCTACTAGCCTAGTGAACTACTGCTAACTAAATAAACTATTATAGTAAGAATTTAGTAGGTAGATTGACCTATCCATAATCCATTCACTATTATTCAGCTAGGTAGCACTAGCTGTAGTTGCCTGACTGCAATTTGTTTTGTAGGTTCACTGAGTAGCTACAAGGGCAGCAAATGCCATCCATCGGAAATTTTATTGGAAGGAGGCTTCAACTTAGATGAAAAGGAGTTTTAAGTACTAAATTAAATCGCATTGTATTTTAGCTACTGTAGTGCTTTTAAGTTTGCTACAAGATTAACTATATAGAATATCAGTTGAAGGCATTGCTGAACATAGTTTAATGAGTGTGATTGGACTGCATATTTACCACACATAGCTAGATAGAGTGTAAGTACTGTAAGTGTTGTGTCCTTTCTAAGATGCTGGTAAAATTGATAAGCTATATAGTCAAGACGCCATTGTGTTTCTGCCATGCAGAAGTTCAAGAAACACTCAGAAAATAATGGCACAAAATGATAGTAGTGAGGATCAGTAGACCTAAACTAATGTAATGTGTATAGTAGTTTTAAACATCAAGCTTTATTAAATTTCAAGCACTATGAAATTTTAACCTTGCCAACGTTTAGGGGGTTGTACCCCAGACCCCTGCATCTGACCACTGGAAACCCCCTGTCAGAAATCCTAGACCCACCCTTACATAACATGGGAACTGAGGCAAATAATATTGAACAAAATAATTATATTGAGCATAATATGCAAAAGATTTGAGCCATAGCATAATAGGTAAATGAAGCTACAGTATTATACAATCTTGTTGCGTTCCTGTTGAGAGTTTTGCTAGCCCAATGGACATGTATGTTAGACCAACATTAGGGACCTACTGATCAAGCTATGTGTCATTAATCTGATACTAAATTACTGATTAACGGAGTTATGCATTATTTGTAACCAGATTTTGGAAAATCAGCCTTAATGTCATGTTTTGCAACTCAAATATTTATGATCAAAATAAGGCACTCCAAACCACCAATCAGCTTTACAGTGATTAGAATAACTAGCCAGTTACAACAAAGTTAATTTTGTGATATATTAAACTACCGTATAAGTGCTTTAATTGTGACACAGATTAATGCGGATTTAATATATTTCACATGTGACTGATTTTCCAAAACCTGGTTGATTATTATATACTTAGCATACATTATTCTGAATTTGTATTAGTGTACACACATTTAGACCCCTGAAATCAGGACACCTCACTAATGAGGACACCTTGATAATAAGGACACTTGTCCATGGTGACATGGTCCCATTTGTATTGGTGTACACATTTTGTAGGTGTATAGTGTGTATGCATGCATGTACTGTAAATACTAAAGTTTGACAACTTTTATTCACCAATTAGATTATTCATTATTGACGTTATTCATTGTTCTAATACATTTTATTATGTTCTTACATTAAGTGGGAAATACGATTTTGTTGACCTGGTCATAATTATGTGCATGTACATATGTGACCGGACCTGCAAAAACAGGGCATGTGGGCACAAACTACAACCCATCACCTAACAGGTCATATCTCAGTCCTGGAACAGAATATTTACATTCTGTAAGATGTATCATAAAGCCAACTAAATGCTAATTATAACTATGAGATGAAAATTGCATTGCCATAACATAATGGTGCAAAACATTATGAATGATGAAAGTTTGAAAAAGTAGGCAAAAATCATGTGCCCCACATGCCCTATTTTCGCAGGCCCAGTCACATATATGTTTAGCATACAGTGTAATGCTACTATACTGTTCTTACTGCTTTCACAGAAACCATTCACAACTCTGTTTCCATGGCTGCCTCATCAGCATTGCATTTCCTTGAACATTATTATCAAGCATTAGTCGCATTTTTGCCATTACAAGACGAAAAATTCATAGCAGAGCTACATGGACAGAATCTTTTACCAACACATGTCAGCACTTCAATCGTGTCACTTGTAACACGCAAAGAAAAGGCGTCATATTTTCTTGATGTGGTAATTAAAACAGACTTAAGAAATAATGATCGCACAAGTTTTGATAAGCTTGCTGCTGTCATGGCTATAAGCAAATATGATAATTTGCCACATTTGGCAGCAATGATGATGACTTCTTCTAACATAAAACATATATCAATGAAAAATCCTGGTAAGATTATACAATGATATTATTGTCAATTGGTCAAAAGTTGTGTATATGTTAGTTATATATATAGTTCACAAAAAAAAATTGGAATTTTCATTTACCATAAGCGCATAGATAAAAAGTACTGAAACAAGTTGGAGTAGCGCATTATATTAAATCACAGTAAAACAATACAAAAGTGTTATATCCCTACTGTGCATTTCCTTTAGCACAGTAAAAATATAAAAGTTTTACTGTGATCAAGAGTTCATGAACTCTTGCTGTGATTTAATATAAGTAGGTTCACAATAAAAATATATCATAAAATGAAAGCTAACTACTGTGAGTTGGTAGACAAACTACCATGAGGTGAAGGTACTATTGGTGTTTCAAATCAGTTGAAACTTAGTTTATGACTATTTGCTGAACAGTTACAGTAGTTGTGTACCATTAAAAGCCACATGTAGGGTAGTACTGTACTTTAGGAATCACCAAATATGTGGGTTTTCTAGTCAAAAATTTCTCACCAAAACTAACCACATATTATCTTCATAGTGCCTGGGCAGATATAATCAAGCCCATAAGTGTTGTCAATGCAACCCAAAATGCTTCTAATAGGTAGCTACTAATTTTATTTAGTGGAATTATCTGTTGACTGAATGATAGTCAATAAACTAATGTCCATTTGGTTCCACAAGGAGTACTTTGGATAATAAGCCACTCTCTAAGTTCCTATGGATATATATACTTGAAATTGACAAGGAGAAAACATCCTGACCACCTGACAGACTCCTGTAAGCGTTCGAGCGTTAATCAGATGGCTGCAGGTTCGAGGCTGCACAGGTCCAGTCATGGATTTTTTTTTCTCCTTTCTCCACCTTTTCAGACACACTTTATGTAACAACTCTGGATAGGCTGTAGGACCAAGTGTCCTACAGACCTTCAGCACTTGTGCTGTAAAGCCTTAATGGATGAATGAATGAATAGACTGACTGACTGACTGACTGAGTGACTGACTGACTGATACCTTCATACAAGCATAACTCATAATTAGTTAGACTTTTGGGCTTGATTTTCTCAGTGTTAAAATTTAATGTTGCTCAGTTCAACCGGTGCCCTTTGTCACACCATAGCATGTACAATGCATTTGTCCTCCTTTGTGTCCCATTTCTCTTTTAGCTGACAAGTCAAGGTGTAATTCACAATAGCACACATGATGACTTCCCTACATTTGTAATCAGAACCACTGTCAAATGGGCTATAAGTCACCATGTGGAGTCTTCAGCTGCATTAGAAATCACTATATAGATAGTTCAGCCTTAAGCAAAAAGTCACTCTTTTAGAGAATTCAGCTAAATTATAGAAGTCACTGTGTAGAGATAGAGAGTTCAGATACAAACAAGTCACAGCATGAAGAGTCTGGATACAACAATTGACCTTGTAGTAAGATTACCTAAATTAGAAGTTAATTTGTAGAGAATTCAGCTTCAAACAAGTCACCCTGTTGAGAGTTCAGCTACAATCAGTCACATGAGTTTAGCTATCAACAACTCACACTGTAGAGAGTTCGGTTACATTAAAGTCTCTCTGTATAGAATTCAGCTACAAACAAGTTACCCTTCAGAGCTCAGTTACATTAGAAGTCTCCATGTAGAGACTTTGGTGCAAAAAAAATCAGAGTTCAACTACAAACAAATTGAGTTGAGCTACAAACAGGTCACCCTGTAGAGAGTCCAACCATCCCTGTAAAGAGTACAGTCACAAGCGAGTCACCCTGTGGAGAGTTCAGCCACAAACAAGTGACCTTGTAGAGAGTTCAGCTACAATCAAGTCACCCTTTAGCAAGTTCAGCTACAAACAAATAACCCTTTTGAGAGATTAGCTAGAAACAAGTCCGTAAAGAATTCCACTGCAGACAAGTGACTTTGTAGAGAGATCAGCTAGAAACACATTACCAATTAGAGAGTTCAACCCCATTTCAAGTCATCTTATAGAGAGTTAAGCTAGAAACAAATTGCCCTGTAGAGAGTTCAGTTATACAAATAAGTCACCCTGTAGAGAGTACAAGTCATCCCAGTAGAGAGATCAGCTAACCCTGTAGAAAGCTACTGTAGTTTGGCTACAAATGAGTCTCCCAGTGAAGAGATCAGTTAGAAACAAGTATATACCCCCGTTAAGAGTTCAGCTAAAAACAGGTCACTAGAGATCAGTTAGAAACAAGTCATTTGCCCAAAATAACATAACTAACAAAGCTAGTCAGCCTCAATAGTTACAACAGAATACAGTAAATGCCATCTAAAAGCTACTGCTTTATAACTTTCTCCAATTATACAAACTAAATCCGTTCACAAACTAGCAACAATAGTAGTATAATAATATTACATCAAAAAGACTTGCACCTATCTGTGAAACATGAGCACATAGTTATTTGTGACTCAATTGGACAAAACTTGGCTTTGACACACAAAGCTTCATTTATCTTACATGGCATTGTGTAGTAACAATACATTGCCTATCTAAGTGTAAAGGAAGAACGCAAATGTGACCAGATCTGCAAAAAGGGTCTTATAGCCTTTCCACATTTCTGCGTTTGATGAGTCATAACTTATCATGTGTTTAACCTGTTGTCTTAAAATTACATCCAGGAATAATGCTGTGTAAAGTGACCAAATTTCACGCTGGTACTCACAAGTCAAGGTATGGATTACAAGTTTATGCAATTGGAAAGTTAGGCTATAAGATCCCTTTCGCAGATCTGGTCACAAATGTAGTCTAGAGATTTAATTAATTTGGAAACCCACAAAAGTAGGATGGTGAACTCCCCAAGTCTTTCCAGCTTTCCAGTTCACTTAAAATCACTTTAGAAAAGCAATGGTCATTGAATGATGACAAATCCACACTTTTGGCTTTCACAAGGTCTGATAAAAGCTATTGTATGCAGAAACCATGCATCCTTGCCAGTTCTGATGAAATCACATGATGTATAGCGTATTAGGCTAGAAATCCATTTCTGGTTAAAAAGTGAGTTTAGTTTTGTGTATGTGAAAGCCGGATTATCTCAATTCCAGTCACATTTTGTGTATAATCATAACAGGCAATACACATTTCCTACTTTACAACACATCAATTAAAAGTTTATTACTGTGTATAAAGTTGTATGTTATTTACAGCACTGAATTCTGCATTTTTGTATAGATGTATATATCTGTGCACAACTTGAAATACAATTTTTTGTGCATAGAAAACACAAATGTTTTGGAGAGATTGAGAAATGGAGATAACTCTGTGAAATTAGATGATATACAATCATGTGAAGAAGCAAAAAGTAATACTAATTCAGATATTTAATATCTAATCAAAAACAGCCAAGCTGTAAAAAAAGGTGCGGCCCCCAAAAAGGCCATGGTGAAAAAAGATGTGAAATCCAAGGTGGTAGCCAAGAAATGGCTGTGATGGTAGGTTAATGGTAAAAATTTTAATAACGACAATTCAGGTGAATTTGGTGCCAAAATCAAAAGGCACAAAATTCATCTGAATTGTCGTTATTAAAATTTTTACCATTAACCTATCATCGCAGCCATTTCTTGGCCGCCACCTTGGATTTCACATCTTTTTTCACCATGGGGCCGCACCTTTTTTTACAGCTTGGCTGTTTTTGATTAGATATCACTTCTTTTTGTATTTGTATACTGCAAAGCCAGCCAATGGCTGGCTTTGGGGGTTTTTTAACCCATGTGTTTTTTTTTACCACAGGAAGAAGAAAAGAACTTAAAGACGATTTTAATACTTCAATTATTTTTGATGTTATTAGTAATTATACAAATTATATACATATATTTATTACATGCCTATTATTCCCCACAGAATATTATTTTGCAGCTGATCTCTCTACTGGGTGACTTTAAATGTAGCTGAACTATCTATAAGGTGACCTCTTCTAGCTGATCTCTCTACAGGGTGATTTGTTTCTAGATGAACTCTCTACAGGTGATTTGTTTGCAGCTAAACTCTCTACATGGTGGTTTCTTTGTAGCTGAACTCTCTACACGATGGTTTCTTTGTAGCTGAACTCTCTACAAAGTGACTTCTTCTAGCTGAACTCTCTACAGGGTGATTTGTTTGTAGCTGAACTCTCCACATGATGGTTTCTTTGTAGCTGAACTCTCTACAAGGTGACCTCTTCTAGCTGATCTCTCTACAGGGTGATTTGTTTCTAGCTGAACTCTCTACAGGTGATTTGTTTGCAGCTAAACTCTCTACATGGTGCTTTCTTTGTAGCTGAACTCTCTACATGATGGTTACTTTGTAGCTGAACTCTCTACAAAGTGACTTCTTCTAGCTGAACTCTCTACAGGTGATTTGTTTGCAGCTAAACTCTCTACATCCATGGTGGTTTCTTTGTAGCTGAACTCTCTACATGATGGTTTCTTTGTAGCTGAACTCTCTACAAGGTGACTTTTTCTAGCTGAACTCTCTACAGGGTGAATTGTTTGTAGCTGAAGCTCTCCACATGATGGTTTCTTTGTAGCTGAACCCTCTACAAGGTGACCACTTCTAGCTGATCTCTCTACAGGGTGATTTGTTTCTAGCTAAACTCTCTACAGGTGATTTGTTTGCAGCTAAACTCTCTACATGGTGGTTTCTTTGTAGCTGAACTCTCTACACGATGGTTTCTTTGTAGCTGAACTCTCTACAGGGTGATTTGTTTGCAGCTGAACTCTCTACATGATGGTTTCTTTGTAACTGAACACTCTACAAGGTGACTTCTTCTAGCTGATCTTTCTACAGGGTGCTTTCTTTGTAGCTGAACTCTCTATATGATGGTTTCTTTGTAGCTGAACTCTCTACAAGGTGACTTCTTCTAGCTGAACTCTCTACAGGGTGATTTCTTTGTAGCTTAACTCTATATGATTGTTTCTTTGTAGCTGAACTCTCTACAAGGTGACTTCTTCTAGCTGATCCCTCTACAGGGGGATTTGTTTGTAGCTGAACTCTCAACAAGTGATTTATTTGCAGCTGACCTCTTTATGTGGTGGTTTCTTTGTAGCTGAACTCACTATAAGATGACCTCTTCTAGCTGATCTCTCTCCAGGGTGATGTGTTTCTAGCTGAACTCTCTACTGGTGATTTGTTGCAGTTAAACTCTCTACATAGTGGTTTCTTTGTAGCTGAACTCTTTACAAGGTGACTTCTTCTAGCTGAACTCTCTGCAAGGTGATTTCTTTGTAGCTGAACTCTCTACATGATGGTTTCTGTGTAGCTGAACTCTCTACAAGGTGACCTCTTCTAGCTGATCCTTCTACAGGGGAATTTGTTTGTAGTTAAATTCTCTACATGGTGATTTGTTTGAGGCTGAACTCTCTACATGGCGGTTTCTTTGTAGCTGAACTCTCTACAAGGTGACCTCTTCTAGCTGATCTCTCTACAGGGTGATTTGTTTCTAGCTGAACTCTCTACAGGTTATTTGTTTGCAGCTAAACTCTCTACATGGTGATTTCGTTGTAGCTGAACTCTCTACATGATGGTTTCTTTGTAGCTGAACTCTCTACACGGTGACTTCTTCTAGCTGAACTCTCTACAGAGTAATTTGTTTGCAGCTTAACTCTCAGAGTCTACATGATGGTTTCTTTGTAGCTGAACTCTCTACAAGGTGACTTCTTCTAGCTGAACTCTCTACAGGGTGATCTTTTTGTAGCTGAACTCTCTACAGTGTGATTTGTTTGCAGCTGAACTCTCTACATGATGGTTTCTTTGTAGCTGAACTCTCTACAAGGTGATCTCTTCTAGCTGATCTCTCTACAGGGTGATTTGTTTCTAGCTGTGTGAACTCTCTACAGGTGATATGTTTGCAGCTGAACTGTCTACATGGTGGTTTCTTTGTACCTGAACTCTCTACAAAGTGACTTGTTTCTAGCTGATCCCTCTACAAGGTGAATTCCTCGAGCTGATCTCTCTACAGGTTGATTTGTTTGTAGCTGAACTCTCTACAGGTGATTTGTTTGCAGCTAAACTCTCTACATGGTGGTTTCTTTGTAGCTGAACTCTCTACACGATGGTTTCTTTGTAGCTGGACTCTCTACAAAGTGACTTCTTCTAGTTGAACTCTCTACAGGGTGATTTGTTTGTAACTGAACTCTCCACATGATGGTTTCTTTGTAGCTGAACTCTCTACAAGGTGACCTCTTCTAGCTGATCTCTCTACAGGGTGATTTGTTTCTAGCTGAACTCTCTACAGGTGATTTGTTTGCAGCTAAACTCTCTACATGGTGCTTTCTTTGTAGCTGAACTCTCTACATGATGGTTTCTTTGTAGCTGAACTCTCTACAAAGTGACTTCTTCTAGCTGAACTCTCTACAGGTGATTTGTTTGCAGCTAAACTCTCTACATCCATGGTGGTATCTTTGTAGCTGAACTCTCTACATGATGGTTTCTTTGTAGCTGAACTCTCTACAAGGTGACTTTTTCTAGCTGAACTCTCTACAGGGTGAATTGTTTGTAGCTGAAGCTCTCCACATGATGGTTTCTTTGTAGCTGAACCCTCTACAAGGTGACCGCTTCTAGCTGATCTCTCTACAGGGTGATTTGTTTCTAGCTAAACTCTCTACAGGTGATTTGTTTGCAGCTAAACTCTCTACATGGTGGTTTCTTTGTAGCTGAACTCTCTACACGATGGTTTCTTTGTAGCTGAACTCTCTACAGGGTGATTTTTTTGTAGCTGAACTCTCTACAGGGTGATTTGTTTGCAGCTGAACTCTCTACATGATGGTTTCTTTGTAACTGAACACTCTACAAGGTGACTTCTTCTAGCTGATCTTTCTACAGGGTGCTTTCTTTGTAGCTGAACTCTCTATATGATGGTTTCTTTGTAGCTGAACTCTCTACAAGGTGACTTCTTCTAGCTGAACTCTCTACAGGGTGATTTCTTTGTAGCTTAACTCTATATGATGGTTTCTTTGTAGCTGAACTCTCTACAAGGTGACTTCTTCTAGCTGATCCCTCTACAGGGGGATTTGTTTGTAGCTGAACTCTCAACAAGTGATTTATTTGCAGCTGACCTCTTTATGTGGTGGTTTCTTTGTAGCTGAACTCACTATAAGATGACCGCTTCTAGCTGATCTCTCTCCAGGGTGATGTGTTTCTAGCTGAACTCTCTACTGGTGATTTGTTGCAGTTAAACTCTCTACATAGTGGTTTCTTTGTAGCTGAACTCTTTACAAGGTGACTTCTTCTAGCTGAACTCTCTGCAAGGTGATTTCTTTGTAGCTGAACTCTCTACATGATGGTTTCTGTGTAGCTGAACTCTCTACAAGGTGACCTCTTCTAGCTGATCCTTCTACAGGGGGATTTGTTTGTAGTTAAATTCTCTACATGGTGATTTGTTTGAGGCTGAACTCTCTACATGGCGGTTTCTTTGTAGCTGAACTCTCTACAAGGTGACCTCTTCTAGCTGATCTCTCTACAGGGTGATTTGTTTCTAGCTGAACTCTCTACAGGTTATTTGTTTGCAGCTAAACTCTCTACATGGTGATTTCGTTGTAGCTGAACTCTCTACATGATGGTTTCTTTGTAGCTGAACTCTCTACACGGTGACTTCTTCTAGCTGAACTCTCTACAGAGTAATTTGTTTGCAGCTTAACTCTCAGAGTCTACATGATGGTTTCTTTGTAGCTGAACTCTCTACAAGGTGACTTCTTCTAGCTGAACTCTCTACAGGGTGATCTTTTTGTAGCTGAACTCTCTACAGTGTGATTTGTTTGCAGCTGAACTCTCTACATGATGGTTTCTTTGTAGCTGAACTCTCTACAAGGTGATCTCTTCTAGCTGATCTCTCTACAGGGTGATTTGTTTCTAGCTGTGTGAACTCTCTACAGGCGATATGTTTGCAGCTGAACTGTCTACATGGTGGTTTCTTTGTACCTGAACTCTCTACAAAGTGACTTGTTTCTAGCTGATCCCTCTACAAGGTGACTTCCTCGAGCTAATCTCTCTACAGGTTGATTTGTTTGTAGCTGAACTCTCTACAGGGTGATTTGTTTGCAGCTGAACTCTCTACAGGGTGATTTGTTTGTAGCTGAACTCTCTACAGGATGGTTTCTTTTGTTACTGAACTTTCTACAAGGCTACTTTTTCTAGCTGATCTCTCTACAAGGTGACTTCCTCTAGCTGATCTCTCTATAGGGTGACTTGTATCTAGCTGAACTATCTACAGGATGATCTGTTCATAGTAGAACTCTCTACAGGTTAATTTTTTTGGAGCTGAAACCTCTTGTTTCAAACTGATCTCACTGTAGCATAGCTTCTTTGTAGCTTAACTCTCTACAGAGTGATTTTTTTTGTAGCTGAACTGTATATAGGGTGATTTGTTTGTACCTGAACTTTCTACAGGGTGATTTGTTTATAGCTGAATGCTCTGCAGGGTGATTTGTTTGTAGTTGATCTCTGTACAGGGTTTCTTTGCAGCTGAGTTCTCTACAGGGTGACTTCTTCTAGCTGAACTCTCTCTTGTTTCTAGCTGATCTCTCTACAGAGTAACTTGTTTGTATAGCTGAACTCTTTACAGATTAGTATTTTGGTTGCTGAACTCTCTACACGGTGACTTGTTTGTAGCAAAAATTTCTACAGAGTGACTTATTTGTAGCTGAATTCTCTACAGAGTGACTTACTTGTAGCTGAAAGCTGTATACACTATAAAGTGACTTGTCTGTAGCTGAACTCTCTTCAGGGTTACTTGTTTGCAGGTGATCTCTATAGGGTAACTTGTTTGTATAGATGAACTCTTACAGGATAGTTTCTTTGTAGCTGAACTCTCTCCACAGTGACTTGTTTTTAGCTGAATTCTCTAGAGAGTGTAGCCGAACTCTCTACGGGGTGCATGACTTGTTTATAGCTGAACTCTCATCAGTGTGACTTGCAATGTTATGAATCACTACAGCGATATATTTGTAGCTGAACTCTCTATAGGGTGAATTGTTTCTTGCTGGACTGTCTATAAGATTAACTGTTTGCAGCTGAACTCCCTACAGAATATGGTAATAGAATTCTATAATGGAGTAAATAAATTAGCTGAATGCTCTATTAGGGTGACTGTTCTATTAGAGTATCTCCTTCTCGAATTTGCTACACGGAGTTGGCTTTCGAATCATAACTCAGTGGTTTGTAATCCAATTCTTCTATACTACTGCAAGGACTTTCAATGAAGATTATTCCAGCTATGCACCGATTTTCAGCTCATTGCTCTAAGCGGTTTGCCTAGTAGGCGTGAAAACTAATACTTTTTTATGCGTAAAAATCGATCGCGTAATTGTGACACAGGTTGGGTTTTGTGTCATATCTCCGTGGTCTTTATCTCGATTCCTTTCAAACCACCAAAAGGCACTCCTACGATGGTTACTCCATGTACATAGCAATTTGCAACTCATTCCATGAAGCGGTTTACCCTGTAGGCGTGACAACATATCGATCTTGTTTTACGCGAATAATCGGTAATAACTCCTGATTCATTCACCGGATTTGCACCAAATTTGATGCTAGGATTCGCCTTTGTACTCCCCTTCTATGTGCCACATTTCAAGACGATCGGAGCACGCGTTTGCGTTTTATAGCAATTTTTGCAAGTGTGCGAAAAGACGAAGAAGAAGAAAAATAAAACGTAGGAAAAAAAACAAACTTTGGCCACTCGTATCTCGGAAATGGCTTGAGTGATTTCCTTCAAATTTGGAATGTAGACTCCCCTAGCTGGCGGACAACTCTGTAGCAAATTTGGTTCCAATCGGATGAGGTATCACTGAGATACAAATGTGTGAAAATGACGTTTTCTTTCTTCCTGTCAATATACTCACGGTGTGGCACGCCGGCTTCTTGGGCCGCACGACACACTATCGTGTGTCTTGATTATGAACGTAGTTGTCTGTCTAACTCATGCTGGTATATTCAATCTAAACCAAAACAGCCAAGCTGTAAAAAAAGAATGCGGCTCCCAAAAAGGCCAGGATAAAAAAAACATGTGAAATCCAAGGTGGTGGCCAAGAAATGGCTGTGATGGTAGGTTAATGGCAAAAATTTTAATTACAACAATTCAGGTGAATTTGCGTTGCCTCCTCTACTATGATTTGGCACCAAATTCATCTGAATTGTCGTAATTAAATTTTTGCCATTAACCTACCATCACAGCCATTTCTTGACTGCCACCGTGGATTTCACATCAGACTTCTTTTTTCATCCTGGCCTTTTTGGGGGCTGCACTCTTTTTTTACAAGCTTGGCTGTTTTGGTTTAGATATTACTTCTTTTTGTATTTCAAGCCACAAAGCCAGCCATTAACTGGCTTTGGTGCTTCCTTCTAACTTGTTTTTTTTCTCTTCTGCAGGAATTGTGGAACAAAAGAAGAAATGTTGTGTACAGTTTTTTGTCTGATTAAAAAATATTTGTATATTTAACGATGAAAGATAATCATACTGTAGGTAATAAGGTGACTTCTTATACATAACTGAACTGTAGCTGAAACTCCAATTGTTTGTAGCTGTACTCTTTTCAGAGTGACTTGTTTCTAGCTGAACTCTCTACATGGTAATTTCACTGTGAAAAAAGAGGGATATAAGATGGTATTTCCAATTGCTTATTGAATACAAAAAAGCTTGGTATAACCTGTATTATACTAACAATCCCACGTAAGGCTTTAGTTAATGTGTTAAACATACTAAAACCATATATGTGATGGTATAATGTGGGAATTATATCAGATATAAGCTATTTCAAGTATTGTGGTAATTAAACTGAAACCATACATGCAATAGTATAGTATGCATTATACTAAAGTATAAGATGAGTATAATACAGGATTTATATTAAGGCTTATTTGTATTCAATAAGCCACTGGAAATACCATATTATATCCCACCTTTTTCACAGTGTTTGTTTCCAACACATATTTCTACAGGGTGATTTGTTTGTAGCTGATCCCTATAAGGTAACTTGACTGATATTTCTACAGGGTGACTTGTTTGTAGCTGATCTCTCTACAGGGTGATTTGTTTGTGGCTCAATTCTCTACATGATTGTTTGTTTGTAGCTGAACTCTCTACAAGGTAACTTCTTCTAGCTGATCTCTCTACAAGGCGATTTGTTTGTAGCTGAATTCTCTACAGGGTGATTTGTTTGCAGCTGAACTCTCTACATGATGGTTTCTTTGTAGCCAAACTCTATGCAGGGTGATGTGGTTGTAGCTGATCTCTCTACAGGGTGATTTGTTTGTAGCTGAATTCTCTACATGATTGTTTGTTTGTAACTTAACTCTCTACAAAGTAACTTCTTCTAGCTGATCTCTTTACAAGGCGATTTGTTTGTAGCTGAATTCTCTACAGGGTGATTTGTTTGCTGTTGAACTCTCTACATGATGGTTTCTTTGTAGCCAAACGCTATGCAGGGTGATGTGGTTGTAGCTGAACTCTCTACAGGGTGATTTGTTTGTAGCTGAACTCTGTGCAAGATGATTCATTTCTAGCTGATCTCACTATAGGGTAACTTGTTTGTAGTTGAACTCTCTACAGGATGGTTTCTTTGTAACTGAACTCTCTACAAGGTAGCTTCTTCTAGCTGATCTCTCTACAGGGTGACTTGTTTGTAGCTGAACTTTCAACTTGATGGTTTCTTTGTAGCTGAATTCTCTCAATGTAACTTCTTCTAGCTGATCTTTCTACAGGGTGACTGGTTTGTAGCTGAACTCTCTACATGATGGTTTCTTTGTAGCTGAATTCTCTACAGGGTAACTTCTTCTAGCTGATCTCTCAAAAGGGTGACTTATTTGTAGTCAAACTTTCTACATGATGGTTTCTTTGTAGCTGAACTCTCTACAAGGTAACTTCTTCTAGCTGATCTTTCTACAGAGCGATTTATTTGTAGATGAATTCTCTACAGGGTGGTTTGTTTGCAGCTGGACTCTCTACATGGTGGTTTCTTTGTAGTTGAACTCTCTACAAGGTGACTTCTTATAGCTGAACTATCTACACAGTGATTTTTTCGTAGCTGAACTCTCTACAGGGTGATTTGTTTGTAGCTGAATTCTGTACAAGATGATTTGTTTGTAGCTGAATTCTCTACAGGGTGATTTGTTTGCAGCTGAACTCTCTACAGGGTAGTTTTGTAGCTGAACTCTCTACAAGGTGACTTCTTCTAGCTGATCTCTCTACAAGACGATTTGTTTGTAGCTGAATTCTCTACAAGGTGATTTGTTTGCAGCTGAACTCTCTCCATGATGGTTTCTTTGTAGCCAAACTCTATGCAGGGTGGTGTTATTTTAGCTGAACTCTCTACAGGGTGATTTGTTTGTAGCTGAGTCTATACAGGATGGTTTCTTTGTAACTGAACTCTCTGCAAGGTGATTTCTTCTCTCTACAATGTAACTTCTTGTAACTGATCTTTCTACTGGGTTACTTGTGTCTAGTTGTACACTGGTGATTTGTTTGTAGTTGAATACACTATAGGGTGATTTTTTGTAGCCAAACTCTCTACAGGATGGTTCTTTGTAGCTGAACTCTCTGCACGGTGATTTCTTCTAGCTGATCTCTCTACATTGTAACTTCTTGTAGCTGATCTTTCTACTGGGTGACTTGTGTCTAGTTGTAAACTCTACAAGGTGACTTGTTTGTAGTTGAATACTCTATAGGGTGATTTTTTGTAGCCAAACTCTCTGCAGCGTGATTCGTTTGTAGCTGAACTCTCTACATGATGGTTTCTTTGTAGATGAAGTTGCTACAGGTGACTTGTTTCTAGCTGATCTCTCTTCAGGATGGTTTCCTTGTAGCTGAACTCTCTGCAGGTGATTTTTTTCTAGCTGAACTCGCTCTAGGGTGATCACTTCACAGCTGAACCCTCTACAAGGTGGCTTCTTCTATCTGATCTCTCCACAGTGTGATTTGTTTGTAGCTGAACTCTCTACAAGGTGACGTTTTCTAGCCGAGCTCTCTTATTTCTAGCTGATCTCTTTACAGAGTAACTTGTTAGTAAAGCTGAAGTCTTTACATGATGAATTTTGGTTGTTAAACTCTCTGCATGAAGATTTGCTTGTAGCAGAACTTCTACAGAGTGAATTGTTTGTAGCTGAACTCTCTACAGGGTGCATGACTTGTTTATAGCTGAACTCTCTTCGGTGTGACTTGTAATGTTCTGAATCACTACAGTAATATATTTGTAGCTGAACTCTCTATAGGGTGACTTGCTTCTTGTTGAACTGTCTATAAGATTAACTGTTTGCAGCTGAACTCCCTACAGAATAACTTATAATGTAATAGAATAATTGGTGGTGGAGCAGGCCAAAGAGTGAGGGGGCCAGGCCAGCTGTAAGTTGAAGACCAAAACAAAGATCACAGCCTACTGACAATAGCTGCTTTTCACCAAATATATTTCCTTATTTATAACTACACATATGTACTAAGTAGCTTGATACACTGTTTCTCTGAATACTGTGACTGCTCTATTAGAGTATCCAGATCCTGACTGTTCTATTAGAGTATCTCGATCTTGTCTTGCAAACAGTGTCCCATAAAAGGGGAGGGGGGCATGGCCCTATGAATAGAATTCTATCATGGAGCAAATAAATTAGCCGAATGCTCTATTAGGGTGACTGTTCTATTAGAGTATCTCGATCTCGTATTTGCTACACGGAGTTGGCTTTCGAATCATAACTCAGTGGTTTGTAATCCAATTATTCTGTGCTACTGTAAGAACTTTCTAAGAAGATTATTCCAGCTATACAGCGATTTCAGCTCATTGCTCGTAGCGGTTTGCCTAGTAGGCATAAAAACTAATACATAAAAATTGATCGCGTAATTGTGACACAGGTTGGGTTTTGTGTCATATCTCCTTTCAAACCACCAAAAGGCACTCCTACGATGGTTACTCCATCTACATAGCAATTTTAACTCATTCCATGAAGCGGTTTACCCTGTAGGCGTGACAACACATCGATCTTGTTTTATGCGAATAATTGGTTATACTGCTCCCGAACCATTCATCGGATTTGCACCAAGTGTAATGCTAGGATTTGCCTTTGGACTTCCTTTCTGTGTGCCAAATTTCATGGCGATCGGAGTACGCATTTGCATTTTATAGCAATTTTTGCACGTTTTCGAACACGAAGGAAAAAAAATCGAAACTTTTGCCAAAATGGTCCTCAGATACTATGCTCTTTTCTCAGAAGACACAATAGATTTTGTTTAGGTTTTATAATGTAGTTAAATAGGTGTAAGTTGTAAGTAGTTTAGTTTATTGTTACCAGTTAGTGTGGTAGTTTGTAATTAGCTAGTCAAAATTTGGCAGCTCGTATCTCGGAAATGGCTATAGCGATATTTCCTTTAAATTTGGTATGTAAACTCCCCTGGCTGGCGGGCAAATCTGTAGCAAATTTGGTTCCAATCGGATAAGGGATCACCGAGATACAAAAGTGTGAAAATGACGTTTTCTTTCTTCCTATCAAAAATTTATACCCATGGTGTGGCGCACCTGTTCTTGGGCCGCATGACAAACTATCTTGTGTCTTGATCAGGCTTTAAATGTTGCTTTTCAGCAATGCCTTTTTCCGCAATTCAGCTCTTTATGAAGTATTTAAATAATTCCAGTATTGAGTTTCTTCTTATTAGAAAACTCTTTGAATAACCTTAACTAGCTATATCAAGACACTCGTGCAGCCCAAGAAGCCAGTGCGCAACACCCTTGTCCATATTGAAAGGAAGAAAGAAAACACAATTTTCGCACCCCGTAGCTCTGCATGTGCTACCTTGATGAAATGAGATGATTTTTGCTGCGGATATTCCTGCCAACTTCAGTACTCCACATTCCAAATTTGAGCGAAATTGCTTTGACCTGCATGCAGTTCGATTCCTGTGGTTGGAGGGATTTTTCCTTACTTTGGCCCCTTTTCTGTTACACCTTTTCAGCCATAAGTCACTAAGTCTAAGTCCTTGAAATTAGGTTAGGTAATCCTAAGGCTGCAGCACATGTTGCTGCAGACCTTCAGTACTGGTTACTGTAAAGCATTAATACTATAAATACTTTAGGATTAAGGAAGAAAATCCATCCCTCCTGGAGGAGACTGAGTGTGGCCCCGACTAGACATTGGGTGACCTGCAGTTCGATTCCTGGGGTTGGAGGGATTTTTTTTCCTTACTTTGGCCCCTTTTCTGTTACACCTTTTCAGCCATAAGTCACTAAGTCTAAGACCTTGAAATTAGGTTAGGTAATCCTAAGGCTGCAGCACATGTTGCTGCAGACCTTCAGTGCTGGTCACTGTAAAGCATTAATACAATAAATACTTTAGGATTAAGGAAGAAAATCCATCCCTCCTGGAGGAGACTGAGTGTGGCCCCGACTAGACATTGGGTGACCTGCAGTTCGATTCCTGGGGTTGGAGGGATTTTTTCCTTACTTTGGCCCCTTTTCTGTTACATCTTTTCAGCCATAAGTCACTAAGTCTAAGTCCTTGAAATTAGGTTAGGTAATCCTAAGGCTGCAGCACATGTTGCTGCAGACCTTCAGTGCTGGTCACTGTAAAGCATTAATACAATACAATACAAGTGTTCCCGAGATATGCGACTTCAAAAATTGGCTTAGTTTCTTGTGTTTTTTTTTTGTTGTTTTTTTTTGTTTTTTTTCTTCCTCTTTTCACACACTTACACAACTACCATAAAATGCGAACGTATTATCCAATTGCCTTGAAATTTGACACACAGAAGGGAGTACAAGGAGAATCTTGGTAACAAGTTTTGTTGGAATTACAGTAAACAGTCAAGGAGTTATTAGCGATTATTCACAAAAAATAACACGAATATATGTTGTCTCGCCTAATGGGTAAACCGCTTATAGGAAGAAGCTGAAAATCGATGCGTGGATAGGTTAAGTATTGAACCTCAAACCTTCTGTGGTTTGAAAGAAATCGAGCTAAAAACTACGAAAATACAGCGAAAATACCAACATTGTGTAGCAATTATGCAATCGAGATTAGCTAATAATAAAACCAGCACTTTCCATGCCTACCAGAAAAACCGCTTGGAGTTATGCTTTGAAAATCGCTTTACACATGGAGTAATCATCTTAGAAAGGATCTTCAATGATGTAGAAAAATCAGACTTAAAGCCACAGAGTTATAACATAAAATCCAACTTAATGTAGGAAGTGCAAGATGGACATACTCTACTAAAGCAGTCATCCTAATAGAGCAGTCACCCTGAAGAGAGATCAGATAGAAAGAAGTAACCCATATAGAGATCAGCTGCAACAAATCACCCAGTAGAAATATGTGCTGGAAACAAATCACCATGCAGAGAGATCAGTTAGGAACAAGTCACCCAGTAGAGAGTTCAGCTAGAAACAAGTCACCCTGTAGAGAGATCAGCTACAAACAAATCACCCTGTAGAAGAATCAAGTCACTCTGTAGAGATATCATCTAGAAACAAGTTACCCTATAAAGAGATCAGCTACAAACAAATCGCCCTGTAGAACATATGCTAGACACAAGTCACCCTGAAAAGAGTTCAAACTACAAACAATGAGAGTTTTAGCTACAATTCAGTTATGTAAGAAATCGCCTTATTACATATGTAATATCATTCAGTGTAAAATATACAAATATTTAATTAGACAAAAAGGTATACACATAATTGCTTCTGGTTTTTGTTCCACAATTCCTGCAGTGAAGAAAAACAAACAAGTTAAAAGGAAGCACCAAAGCCATTTGATGGCTGGCTTCATGGCTTGCAATACAAAAAGAAGTGATATCTAAGCCAAAACAGCCAAGCTGTAAAAAGAGTGCAGCCCCCAAAAAGGCCAGGGTGAAAAAAGACGTGAAATCAAAAGTGGCAGCCAAGAAATGGCTGTGATGGTAGGTTAATGGCAAATATTTTAATAATGACAATTCAGGTGAATTTGGTGCCGAATCCTAGTGAAACGTGGAGGCAACACAAATTCAGCTGAATTGTCGTTATTAAAGTTTTTGCCATTAACCTACCATCACAGCCATTTCTTGGCCGCCACCTTGGATTTCACATCTTATTTCACCCTGGCCTTTTTGGGGCCGCACTCTTATTTTACAGCTTGGCTGTTTTGGTTTAGATTATTTATATGTGACCCAGTCTCCATGTCAGCAGATTCGATTTTTCACCTAGGACACACAGCTACATGAATAAACTATCTAATTCCACATTTAAAATCAGCTAGACTTGAGTGGTCTGGTTTTGCTGGCTGCTTTTCCCAAGCCCAGTGGCGATCCGTACGTGTGGTGTGGGGCCTTAATGGAGCTCTGGTCTGCCTGGGAATGACTGTGTGTGGCTGTACAGCCCTGTGGTGTTGAATAAGTACCTCTGCTGTGAGTTTCCTTTCATTTTAGCCAGTTTTGAGACCTCATTGGCTCAAAATTTGGCCTAATTCATCCCTTGGCTTTCCTATTCAATTTTTGAACACCATCTTTCCCGCCTTCCAGGGCCCCCGCCTCCCACCCAATTTGCAGCTTGCCTGATACAGTCAACCTCGGTTTAAAAACCATCTAAAATGGAGGGAAACGTATTTGTTGGCTACTTGCACAGTGGATGCTCTGGAAGGTAAGGGATTGGTGTAAAGCGTGTGAAAATTTGGTACACATAGCTTCAACCATTGGCGAGCTACAACACACTAAATACTTAAAACCGGCATTTCTCGATACTTTTAAATAGACAATAAGCCCGGTTTTGTCAGACTGGGTCACATATCCTTTAATTAAATTAGGGGAAAGATGGATTGGATCATTTTAGTGTTTTTTATCTGTGCTTTTTTCAAATTTTTGTTTGTGCTCAAATGTGACTGGATCTGCAAAAATGGGTCTTATAACCTTCAAATCAAACAGGGTATAAGACCCCTTTTCACAGAGTCTGCCACATATATATTTGTTGTTTAACCTTTCTTTCACTGGTGTTCTATACCTATTGTATTTAGATTCCAGGCCGCAACTGAAACATCTATATAATCTTGTTTCTCCCTGTAATGCTGCTAGTTGGAGAAAAATAGGGCATTACCTAGGATTTGAACATGAACTACTGGATATAATTGACCATGATTATCAACACAGAGCTGAAGACTGCTGCAATGCATTATTGGAAGAATGGCTAGATGTGGATACTACTGCAACATGGAATAAGGTAATTAAAGCGATTGAGTCTCCAGCAGTACTACTGTCAACAGTTACAAATCAATTGCGCCAGTACTACATAAATGATAAATCTGCTGGCTCATCTGATGATTTGCTGTATCATCAGCTGGATAATGTTACTACTGTAGCTCTTATCCACCACAAGCACAGAAGTGCTACAAATAGAGAAGTAATTGCTGTGGCAAATGTAATGCACAAAGGTAAGGTTACCGTGAAACAACATCATAATGATTCAAAACAGTCAACCAATTACCAAGAATATCTTGTTGGTTGTCAAACAAACAAAGACCTTTCAGAGCTATTTTCTTCATTGGAAATTAGCAAAGAGAATGTTCCAACAAGAATATTGATTGAGGGAGCTCCTGGAATTGGTAAAACAATCTTATCAAATCAAATAGCTTTTCAGTGGGCAACTTTCAAACTTTTAGTTGAGAAAAAGCTTCTGTTTTTAATAATATTGAGGGATCCAAATGTGCAAGAAATCAAAACATTAGAGCAATTTGTTTCCTATGCTATAAAGGCTTCTGACATTAACAATACAGTGAAAAGCGTAGCACAACACCTTGAAGACACATCTGGAAAACATTGTACAATTGTGTTTGATGGGTATGATGAACTATCTGAAGAAAAGAAAGTTGATTCATATGTGGTGAAAATAATTAAACATGATGTTTTAAAACTCTGTAGTATTGTGATCACATCACGTCACAGTGCATCAGCTAACCTTCATGGTGATGTTGATTGTAGAGTAGAAATATTGGGATTTACGAAAGAGAAGAGGGATGAATTCATAAACAGATGTTTAGCAGATGATAAAGATAAAATTCAAAAAATGAAAGACTATTTGATTGCAAATCCATTCATTGATGGCTTGTGTTATATTCCTTTAAACATGACAATTTTGATATATCTTATGTTAGAATCTGATACTGCTGATCTTCCAAAAAACCAAACAGAAATTAATGACCAATTTACAGTTGCAGCAATTTCAAGGTACCTGAAAAAAGAACACAATGTAGAATATGCCACAAGAAATCTTCAAAGTTTGCCTAAAGAATTTAAGGATCAGTTTGACTATCTGTGTAAATTAGCATATATTTTTCTTGGTAAGGATAAAATTGTTTTCAATGATCAGGAAATTGAAACACACTGCCCAAAATTTTATGGCAAGTGGAGTACATTAGGTCTACTAAAAGTTGTAAAGTATAAAGGTGGTTTCCTGAAAGGTACATCTGTTGCTTCATATAACTTTTTGCACTTTTCCATTCAAGAATTTTTAGCTGCATATTACATACACTCTTTGAATGACAAAAAAGAAATCAAGATTTTAAAAAGCAATTTTTGGAATCCACGTTATCTTAATGCTTCAGTTATGTATGTTGGCTTAACAAAGGGAAATGGCTTTGCTTTACAACACTTTTTATCTGGTCACAAATTTCCTATACTTACTAAGCTTTTCAGGAGCAAGTGTATTGCTCCGAATACAACCAGTAACAAAGTTAAGTGTCTTCATTTACTGCAGTGTTTCTCAGAAGCAGGCAATGATGAGCTTATACAGCAACTAGGGAGCTTGTCAGATAACAAAACTATAGATTTGAGTGGTTATGCATTATTGGCTAAAGATATACAAACTCTAAGTTTTTTTCTCACAAGATCAACCACCAAAACTTGGGAGGTACTAAACCTCTCTAAGTGTTACATGGGAGATAACACTTTTGATGTGTTTTGCAAAATGTTGCCTGATTTTAATGAGAACAAAGTTGTAATTTTATCTGTAGATCTGTCATATAATCACTTAACACAATCCTCCTTTGAAGGAATTTTTGATCTTGTTTACTGTTTTAATGTTAAACATTTGATCATTCAGGAAAATAACATGCACAAAGATGCATTTGAAGATTCATTATTAGCAATCAGTATTAAGAGAAAGGTAGCAGTTGTACTACAAGCTGATGATCATGATCATTACTACATCAATCATACATTTGGCGAAGAATCCCTAGACATTCAGACAAGGTGTAATTATCACTTATGGAATACTGATTTTATTCTTCAGTTAACTGATAGCACCTTTGTATCTATGGTTACAAGCATTAACTCCTTAAGTATATGTGATAAATTTGTACTTGATGATACAACTACAACAATTGCACAATATTTTGGAGAATTGGACAAAATTTTGAAGGTTGATTATGCATTACATTCACATAATAGGTTTTATGCTTTTAATACTAGCATGTTCAAGACTATGCATGCTTTTAATGAATTTATAGCTTATCATAAATTTGTCCAGGCAGATGAAAACAGTGCAAAAGAACAATGGAAAATTGTCAGTCTCTACAATTGCATAACTGATGATAATCCAATAATTAATGCATTTAAATATTGTTTTGATCAAGAATGCAACTTTTATATTGATTCACTGACAATTTCACAATGCCAAGTAGTAACTACAGACACCATAATTGAAATACTCAAGTACTGTGTCATAAAGAATCTTATCATAATGGGTAATAGCGGAATATCACAAAGTAGGTTATGTAATGCTATTTCGAATGAAGTTTTTGGAAACTATCAACTGTTAAATTTTAAATTTGGGGTGCCACTACTAATCTTAAATGATTATTTTTGGACAGATAAAGAAACATCGCTGCATTGGTATGTTAGAAAATATTTGGTAAATTGCAAACTTGATGATTCATTAGAAATTACTAATAGTTATTTCTGCGAAGATTCATCCTTTACATATGAGCTAACAATTTCAAATTGTGGTTTTCGAGAGGATGATATAGAAAGTATTGTTTTGCTCAATGAAAATACTTTTATGTGTATAAGAATATATGAAGGTAAAATTCAAGATGAAGTTGGATTAAATGTGTTAAGACATTTTCAAGAATTTAATAAGGATGAATCCGAATGTATTTTGATTTCTGATTCACAATTAATAGGCTACGGAGTAACAGAGCTACAAATTAATGAAATGCTTGAAAGCAGCAAGAACATAAATTCTATCTATCTTCTAAATTGCAGTTTAACTGAATTAGCCATGTTTAAAAGTATACCTGAATATTGGGACACAATTGATATATCAGGATCTTGTATAGGAGATGAAGGTATCGAAAAACTTTGCATGCATTTCTCATGTTTCACAGACAGAGTAATATGGATAAAGCATTTTAATGTTTCATGTAATGGTTTAACTCCATCGTCATTAATAAAACTACTTCAATTCTGTGTTGTTGCAAATTTAATTGTATCACATAACAATATTATAATGGTTGATGATCAAAAAATAAGTTTCAATGCGATGCTACAAAATACTCATCATATTTTAGAGATTGAATATCTCAATTTTTTACAACACATTCCATTAGTAGTTACAGACTTAACTAAAATCTATATATATTTAACAGCAACCCCGGTTGATCTAGCAGCTATTCAAGAGTCATCATGCAAGGGTTGGCAGCAATGCAGTATATTTCATGTTCATTATCATTGCAATAACAATGTTGAAATCAAGCACTGTCTAACTTTAGATTACTCCTATTTAGTATTACATTTTAACATTGTTAAAGTTGGTGGCAATTATGAACTGATTAAGGTGGTAATTTCAGTTATACTAAATGGAT
Source organism: Dysidea avara (assembly GCF_963678975.1). NCBI lineage: Eukaryota > Metazoa > Porifera > Demospongiae > Dictyoceratida > Dysideidae > Dysidea > Dysidea avara. The sequence continues at coordinate 13,692,649 of NC_089273.1, forward strand.
TATTAGTATCTGGCCACAAGATAAGAACTATTGATCTTTGTAATTGCAGAATTGATGACAGCGTTTGCAGTGTATTATGTAAATCTATTTTTAATGACAAGTGCTTATTGAATTATGTTGAAGAACTAGACTTGTCTAGTAACCTAACTACTGAATATTGCATTGGCTCAATCATTAAATCTCTTCAATACTGCATCATTAGAAAGTTGAAAGTATCTCTTACACCTTCTACATTTTTAAATGAATTTGTAGGGAGCATATTTACTGCCTGCTCTGGACAACCAGGGATACGTAATTCTATCAGTGGAGTTCCTTTCTCACTCATTAACCTCACTTTACCAAACAACCACTATGATTCTGAGGCTGAAGAGGATGAAGAAAGTCTATTTTATAATGTCATTGGTGACCAAATATGGCAGGAAAGTTATATATTTACGTTTTTTATAAATTACACATATGGTGATTCAGACATAAGTTTACATAGAGTATTAAAAGATTTGGAAACAGATCTACAATTTGCAAAACTACACCATATCCATGTTTATAATAGCTTTAAAAAGGCTGAGCATTTTCTGCAAAAGATTTTGGCTATCTTGCTTCTTAAAAGAGTTGATGATGTTATGATATATGAAGTGAACTTGCCAGACAAAGTGGTTAAGGAAATTGTAAATAGCCTCAATTGGTTAGGTGATCGTATTCATTTTGTTTTAACATCAAAGACAATGATTTATGCATACAATGCCAGCGGTCATCATATTTTAGCAGCTATCAAACAGTCTTCAAATCTCAATTCAACACAGCCTGCCCTCATAGAGCAGCCGGTATATACGAACATAACAAATACAAGTACTTCATTATCTATTGCTTCATATCATTGGCAATATATTCATTTAAATAATTGTAACATTACTGATGAAGACCTTTATGAATTACAAGCTTGCTTCAGCAATGTTACAATTGGGTTCCTGAATCTGTCTTGCAATAAGTTAACATTACGTGCTGTTATTATGTTTGTTCTAAATTGTAAAGATGTACAAAATCTGCATATCAATTTGGAGTTTAATCTATGTGAAATTCTTTCCAGTTTCAACCCTAATTTATTTAAAAGAGATTTACAAATAGAAATTAGATTCAAAGGATCAGTAGCTTTCATTTTATGCGGATCTTATTTGTGTAAATCGCATTCCTATATTGATGAATTCTTAGCCACTGCTATGGCCTCATCAGAAGAAATTCACTTTTTGATGTTCAACTGTAGATTCCATGTACAAGATCTTGATGTCATACCATATAAATTCAGTTTAGTTCAAAATTTATCCAGTATTTATCTACACAATGTTTCCTTGCAGGCTCGTCATCTTTTAAGTGCAATTGAAACTCTTCTGAATGTTAACTTGTTTATTGCAGAAAAAGATTTTCTCTTTACAAACAACTTTGACAATCATGAAAGATATTTCTTTTCAGAAGGGAGTGCTAGGCTTGAAGTGACATGGCACAGACATAATAAGTTCATATTTAAAGAAATGCCATTAGCAATAGAGATGACAAGTGTATTGAAGGATACAAAAAGCCTAAATATTTCTAATGTCGATGTGAATGATGACTTAGCTAAGAATATTGTGACATTAGTTACTGTGGGTACTTTATCAATACTAATATTGGAAAACCTTAAATTAAGTGACCAACAAATAATGCTAATACTCAAAAGTTTAGAGTGTTCAACTTCATTGACCTGGCTTGAAATAAGTTACATAAATGCTGTGCAGCATTGTCGATATGAGCTATTTGCTGTAGTTGTTAAAAAAAGGAATTTATATTTTCTTATTGTTGAAAAGCATCTTGTATTTACAAACCATTCAATAGATACTGATTATGAGCACGGAAAGCTAATGTCTACACAAAAGGGTGTCAGATTTGAAATACACCAAGCAAATTTCACTGTATTCATAACAAGGGAACTGTTTGCAATTAAGGATACAATAAAGATGAAGAACATATTGAAAGAGATTAATGCATTTACGAGTTGTAGTATTTCAAATGCTTATGTGACTGATGATAAAGCCAATGATATTGCAACGCTTCTTTCCACTGACTCAGATACTTTGCCTAAAATAAACATAACGAACCTGAATTTGAGTGGCAAACAATTAATGATAATATTGAAGAGTTTGCAGTATGCCACTTCATTGACACATTTTGTAATAAACTCCATCAATGTTGTTAACTATTGTCAAGATGCTCTCTCTTCTATAATTGCCGAAAATGAAACTTTATCTCACCTTGAGATCTCCAATTGTAACCTAAAAGAAGCAACTATTATAAAGATAGCTGAAGCAATGTTCATAGTTTCAAAATCGATAAGATATTTAATTTTGAGTTACAATAGAATTTCTGATGCAGCAGCAGCCAAATTGGCTACTACATTGAGAAAGATGAATTCTCTAATACACCTTGATTTAGCAAATACTAACCTGCAAACTGAAGGTATTATTAGTATTGCACAAAGCTTAAGACAAACTACTTCATTAGAGACCTTTTGTATTAGCAACTGCAATATTCCAAACCAAGCTGTTGTGTATATTGTTAGAAATATACTAATGCACTCATTGAGTTGTTTAGAAATGTCAAACTGTAAATTAGAAGAAACCTCAATCTATGATATTACAACAGGATTAATTTATACTTCATCACTAAATACAATAGACTTAAGCATGAATAAAATCACTGATATGACAACTGCTAACCTTGCTAGAATAATTAATAAGAATCAAAACATTAAATGTCTGAAACTGTCCATGAGCGGTTTGAATGAAAGAAGTGTTATTGAAGTATTATCTTCATGTAAAGTATTAAAACAATTAGTTCAAGTTGATTTAAACTTTGCTCACTTAAGCGCACCAGTATCTGAAAATGGTCCTCATATGTACTTTTCCATTGACGATATTATTCAGCAAATTGTCATTATAGAAGAGGAAGATCCATATAATAGTATAATGGAAGAGATTAATAAACAGTTGACACACTTTACACTAAGCAACTGTAGCCATAAGGAGATGTTTAGTGCTCTTGCAGCTTTGTCATCATTAGAGCATCTAGATGTAAACTCAAGCACCATTCCTTTTGCAGCTATTTCAAGTACAATAGAAAATAATACAAGTTTGAAGCACATAAACATTTCTAATTGTTCCTTATGTGAGCACATGTTTCATATAATAGCTAAAGCTATGTCAACACTCACTCAGTTGGGGTATCTTAATATAAGTGGCATCAGAGTAACTAAAAAAGCAGCAGGTTTTGTAGCAGCTACCATCGCTAAAAACCTTGCAATATACCATTTTGATGTGTCCAAATGTCAGCTACAGCCAAATGGACTGATGAAAATTGTGAAGAGCTTAATGCATTTAAAGAACTTATCTTACCTTGATATCAGTTATAGTTACTTCACTGCAGAAGCTGCCAATGAGCTGGCTTACACATTCACCCAAGGTGTTGAACTTGAACACTTATGTTTGAGTAACTGCAACTTGTATGAACAATCTTTTCTTGCCATTGTAAAGTCTCTTGCAAGTATGACTGCTTTAAGGCATCTAAATTTAAGCAACAACATTATCAACTCTCAAACTGCTTTTGCACTAAGTGACTGCATTGCAAATAATTCTAACATAGAATACCTAGATTTGAGTAACTGCAGTTTATCTGAAAATGAACTTAGGAAAGTTACTGCCAGTCTGAAGCTACTGAGTTCCTTAAAACATTTGAATTTCAGTTCATCTGTATTAAATGTTCATGTTGTAGATGATCTTGCATTTGCAATTGGCAACAATACTGGATTGGAATACATCAATTTTTCCAATTGCCAAGTGCAGAAAAATGGCATCTTTAAAATTTTACAAAAAATGCTGCAAACACATACCCTGAAATATATCAATTTCCAGTCAAATATTATTGATACTGGGCAAGTGGATAAAAAGAAGTCTAAAAATGTGATTACAGTACTAGTTCGGATAATTGTTAACAATAAATCACTGGAATATGTTAATTTTTCCAGCTGTGGACTGTCTGCACTAGATGTAACGTCTATCATGAAAGCTCAAAGTGTGTTGTCAAATTTGGTTTACATCAATATTTCTAACAATGATGTAGATACTGAAGCTGCAGATGAGATATCATCTGTAATAAAAAGCAATAAATCATTGGAAGTTGTAGACTTTAGTAGATGTGATATGGGAGTAGGCAGCATGAGTACAGTTTCTAATGCTCTTTCGCAATGCATGCATCTTAGAATAGTCAATCTTAGTAATAATGTTATCACTAGAGAGGCTACCAAGGTATTGGCATTAAGTTTGTGCAATATTGCTACATTGGAACACCTTGATCTCTCATGTTGCTCTTTGGAATGTTCTCAATTTTTTGCAACTCTAAGTACAAGTTCATCATTGCATTTTAAGTTGAAACATATTAATCTCAGTTTAAATGAGATAGTATGTGGAGCATCATCATATTTAGCCAGTTTACTGGATGATAGCGGTATGACTGAATATCTTGATTTGTCTAACTGCTGCTTACCGACAAATGATGAAGAAGATGGCTTATATTACATACTTTATGTGCTTAAAAATAGCAATTACTTGAAGCATCTAAATTTGCAATCAAATAAATTTACAAAAACGTCAGCATGTACTCTTTACAATGTACTATGCATTAACCAAGAGCTTGAATATCTCAATTTGGATCAATGTGAAGTACCCGAATTCTTCCTGGGTGATATCCTCAAGCAGTGCAGAGCATTAAAATTATTAGATATCAGTAACAGTATTGTGACTGATGAGGCTGCTTGTGTGCTTTCTTCTGTGATTAGTAGCAGAGTACTGGAATATTTGAATATGAAAGATTGTATTCTACAAGAAGATGGCACTGAAATACTTGTTAATGCAATGGCATTAAATACAAACATGCAATACAAAGTTATGGAGGAAGAGACTAAACATGCCATAGTAGGTGTGGTGATTAGTAATTTAACCATTTCTATGTATAGATTTGATGTCACTAAGTATGATCCATTTGCAGTAAATCTAAATTTTGGAATTATCAAACCAATATGCTATTACAAGCTAACGCTACATTGCATTTCAGAGAAGATGTGCAGTCTTATTGTGTCCGCCTTTTCCACTGAAGATGTAGAATATTTAAATATTTCTCATTGTGAATTGAGTGATTATAATTTCCATTTAATAATGCAAGCTATACAGCATATTTCTTCACTAAAGTATTTTGTTCATAAGTCAAGTACAATTCAAGATGACGGTCTAAATAATATTGTTACTGTTATGTACAACTGCAATAGCAATGTGTTACATGTTGATCTTTCTGACTGTAGTATTTCTGGATCACATATTTCGTGTGTTGCTAAAGGTTTAGTGACAGTACAAAATTTAAGATATTTGAACATTTCTAGCAATGAAATGACTAAAGAAGCTGTCAATGATGTAGCATCTGTTATCACCTGCTGCAAAACATTAGAACATTTTCATGCAAATACCTGTGGCATAGATGATGTTGGAATTGAAATCATTTGTGAAGCACTATCAACAATTACTTCACTACTTTCTTTTGACATCAGTTACAATCAGATTGGAAACAACTGTGCAGGGCAAATTGCTAGTGTGTTGTACAGCAATGCTAAACTTGAGTATCTTGATTTCACCAATTGTTTCACAGAAAATTTGTTCACAGTGGGTCCTATCAAATTGAAATCAATAAAGAGTTTGTCCTTAGAAAACAATCTAATAGATAATAATTCAGCAGAAATAATTAAAACTGCTCTTATTAACAATATTATGATTGAAAATCTTATTCTATCACACTGCAACATGACAGAAGAAGGATTACTTTTAATATTATCCACTCTAGAGAATGTTCATAGTTTGAAATATATCAACTTGGGATCAAACGATTTCACTAAATTGATTGCAGAACAAATGTTTTCAGTTCTCCATGCTAATGGTAATCTATGGAATATTGACTTATCTGACTGTAAACTATCACAAATAGATCTAGTTGCTTATGTTAATCTGGTGATACTAAGTGAAGGCAGTGTGATTCAGCATATTAACTTTAAACACAACAATTGTGATGTAGGTCATGATGATTCAGATTTACATGAGGATGAATGTGTAAATATGCTTCCTATTAATAAATCATTAGAGTATATCAACTTATCACAATGCAAACTTTCTAATTTGATGACACACAGGGTTTTGTTAACATTAAGCAATTGCAGATCACTGACCTATTTAAGCTTATGCTCTTGTAGTATTTCCAGTGTGTTATTACTTGGATCTATCATCACTAACAATCAAAATTTGGAATATTTAGATTTGTCGGATTGTAAACTACTGCAAGAAGATATTATAACAGTTTCTGAAAGCTTGAGAAAAACAAGTTCATTTCATTACCTTCTGCTCAGCTATAATGAGATTAATGACAGTGCAGCTCAGGAATTAGCATCAGCCATTAGTATCAATATGTCATTAAAACATCTGTCATTATCGGATTGTAAGCTACACGAAAAAGGAATGTTATTTATAGCTGAGGCTTTGCAATGGGTTTCATCATTACAATATCTTGATTTAAGCCATGGAGTAATTACAGATACTGTAGCCTCAGGCATTGCAAAAGCACTATCTTGTAACACTTCCCTTGAGTGCTTAAACATGCGTTACTGCACTTGGCCAAACAATAGCTTTGCAATAATTCACAGAAAGCTAGATATTGAAAAACTGACAAGCCTACGAGAGGTTGATTTTTCAAGTTCTTGTTAATCTTACATGTCACCATTACTTAATTGCTTCATTCATTTTGCACAAACATTTTTATATTCATTTTTATTACTTCATTTCAGTATTATGTGTAAGGTAGCTTTACTATAAAGTAGCTTTACAGTAGCTTTACTATAAATATTCAAACCCTGTTGTGTTATGATAGTTGGTGTATATTATTGATTAGTGTGGCAGGTGATTGTGATATTTATTTTCCATTGTATGCTAACTAGGCAGACAGAAGTGCTGAATGGAAAGTCAATTTTCAAGCTCACACATTGGTTTAGCAGCTAATGGTAATAGGGATGCGGCGATTATGCCGGCATAATTTCGGGCATAAAAGTTATGTGTAGGAATCAGGACTTATGCTAGCATTTTGAGGTGATATTAAAGCTTTAACAGTAGGAAAATCTACAGATTGCACAATTCAGTTAAAAAGATCGAGATACCCTAATAGAGCAGTCAGAAACTCTAATAGAACAGTCACTGAAAATTATTAACTCTAATAAAGCAGTCACATTGAAATGAAATACTCTAATACAGCAACTAGCTAAAGAAGTGAAAACTATTTGAAGCTTAAACATCAATGAAAGTGGTGAGATACAACAATGAACTGCCAATTATGTTGGCATAATTTGGGGAATAATGGGCAATTCTCAAAAACATAATAGGTGATTTTTTGAGCACTGCTCAAAACCATAATGCTCAATTTCTGGAGCATAATAGCCTCATGCCTAATGGGTAAGATTGATAGACTTTATAAAGTAAGTACTAATGATGGTCTTAGGCTATTCGCATGCTACCCTCAAGAGTCTTCAAACTTTAGTACCAGTAGTGGAAACAGTATTTACATAATTTCCCCATCACCTAAGATGTGGATGACCCCATATCTACCCACGTGTTCTATAGCAGGTCAATATAATCACTTTAGCCCAGCATGATGCATCCTACAGACTTTCAGTACCTACAGTATGCTGTTAAGCCTAATGAATATATGTGACTGTGTCTGGGAAAACCGTTCTTATCGCCCATTTAAAAGTATCGAGAAACGTCGGTTTTAAATATTCTGTGTGTTGTAGCTGGCCAATGGTGGTAGCTACGCATACCAATTTTTCACACGTTTTACAACAATTTCTTACCTTCCTGATCATCCACTGAAGAAGTAGTCAACAGCTAAGTTTCCCGCCATTTTAGATAGTTTTTAAACCGAGGTTGTCTGTAGGGGTTTTACTCTTTTCACCACCTTTCATAACCCTTACGTAATATTAAGCTCAAAAGCATCCAGACTTCCTACTGTAGTTGTTGCTCTCTCTCTTCGACTTTAGGGCACGCATCTTGTATAGTTGCCGCGAGTAGTCGACTTTAGGGGATGCGTCCAGTAGTTTCCGCAAATAGTAGACTTTAGGGGAAGCGTCCAGTAGTTGCCACGAGTAGTAGACTTTAGGGGAAGCGTCCAGTAGTTGCCACGAGTAGTAGACTTTAGGGGAAGCGTCTAGTAGTGTTAGCGTTAGGGTTAGGGTTCAGCTTTGGTTTCTTCTTCACCTTTAGGGTTAGGTTCTTCTTACTATATACAGCTTATTTCGTTAGTCACATTTATAAGATACAAAAGAAGGTAATCAAGGGAGCTAGCAGCGGTAGCATAATCGGTAGAACACTGGACCATCACACTGGGATCCTGGGTTCGATCCCCCTTCAATATTGCACTTTTTTTTTCGCCTTTTTGGTTCACCGTTTTTTGTCTAAGTTCTGTAGGGTTATGAAATAGGGTGAAAAGAGTGATACCCTGTCTGTAGCAGGCGAGCTCCAGAAGGGTGGGAGGCGGGGGCCCCACATGGAAGGCGAGCTCCAGAAGGGTGGGAGGCGGGGGCCCTGGAAGGCGAGCTCCAGAAGGGTGGGAGGCGGGGGCCCCGGAAGGCGAGCAAGATGGTGTTCAAAAATTGAAAAGAGACGTGCTGGGATGAATTAGGCCAAGTTATAGGCCATTCAGGGCTCAGAACTGGCTAAAATGAAAGGAAATTTACAGCACAGGTCATTGTCCAACACCACGGAGCTGTACAGCCACACACAGCCATCTCCTGGTTGGCCAGGGCTCCATCAAGACCCCAGACCACTCGTACGGCTCGCCACTGTGCTCTAGTAAAGCAGCCAGCAAAAGCAGACCACTTTACTCTGGTCGACTGTGGCAGTGAAACTTGATAGTGCATTCATAAAGCTTTGTGTTTGTGAGAAAAAATCAAACATCCTGTCTTGGGCGATAAGAACGGTTTTCGTAGATCCAGTCACATACAACTGTGTCACGTGAGATCACGTGATCACACTAATATTACAAAGCTGTGAACTCTCTCCTCTTGCTGTTTTAAGTGGCTATCAGTGCTTCTTGTTGTGTTACATGGCTGAAAATGGTAAGCTGGCTGTTCTGGTGTACCTAGCTATAAATCTATTGTTGTATGTGACTGTCTCTGGGAAAACCGGTCTTATCGCCCATTTAAAAGTATCGAGAAATGCACAAATATTTGCACAAATAATAATTAATAATTAATTATTATTTGTGCAAATAAAATTATTTATAATAAAATAATATATATATATTTTTTAATATTTGTCACATATGCACAAATATTTAAAAAAAAAAAATTATAATTAATTAAATGTAGCAGGAAATGAGATTGTTAACCCAACTTATGGTGATGATACTGAAGTACAAAGAAGAGCTCACAAAGCTCAGGAATTGGAGCCAATGGAGTATAGTGCTTTTTTATAAGTGTTGCAATTATTATAAAATGGTCCAGGAATTTAACTTGTTTAACAAAGTTAATGGAGGGATATTATTTGGTTGTGTAGCATCAAATTGCATCTAGCCAGCATTAGATAAGTACATAGCACACCTGCATCGCAATGCTTGATGTAGTATAGAACAGAAGGTATTAATTGGAAAACATTATGAATGCATGCGCTGCAATGCACAGGAAAAAATATCACGTGTATGGATCATTCCAAATGTGTATCCATGAGTAAAGAATATTATATAAACAAGTGGTGCGTGCTCCAGTAGTAACACCCTCACTTTAATTTTCTTTTGTTATGAAGTAACCTATTCCTCCGTTTCCACAACAAAATTCCCTTTACTTTCCAGCTGGTCACATTGATTGTATAGTCATGATCCATCAGTGACCACTACTGAATCACAATAATGGTACAGTAAATAAGTTGGAATCTATTCAGAGAACTATGACTAGATTGTGTAGTAATGATTTTTCAAGCATCACTGTTATGTTTTCCTCTCTTAATCTACCCTATTACAGACTAGAAGAACCAAAATCAAACTAACAACAATTTACAAATAATCAGTGGTCATCACAGAAGACCTTATCCCCAAACTTTCAATCTTGAGAAGTGACTACTACTATTACCAACCGTTGACACTGATTGATGATAAATTTTCTTTTTTCCCTTCTACTATAGAATTATGGAATCAGCTCCCTGTAAATGTGTTTAATTCCCCTACCACCATTGATTTTTGTAATAATTTAACTGACCTCTATCCCCTCTGCTGATTTTTGTAGCAATCTAAGGAACCTCTATGATTACACCTGTGCGTTACATTTCCTTAGATTTCTGCACATTGACAAAAATAATTAATATATATAAAAGAAACATTTAAACTCTTCTACAAATTCATCATTGTGGTTTAGTGGATTTGTCCTGTCTCATTTTTTGGTTTCCTTTTCAATGTTGGATCATGTTTAGGCAATCTGTTGTGGTTTTTCATTATTGGACAATAGTGTTGAGTGCAGCATCAACTGATGAATCTAAAATGCTCACTATATTTCATACAATTTTCTGTCAGGACTCAGTGGTACAACTGTGAAATATATCCATGTGTGCACATACATACCATTATTATATTATTTGATTTCTCTGGGTGTGTGGTAGAGCTCAAAATTTAAACCTAATTATGATGTGTGGACATGTATTGACTGTTCTATTAGGGAATCTGAGTTACTTTAACAATAATAATTGTTGACTTTTAAAGTTGATTAGTTCAGAAGCCCCTTGGAACCACCCTTCACTATTGTCTGTAAGTATGACAGATAATGAAACTCACAGTAATGCTATACATGTGTAGTTTATGTATAGTATATTCAGTAGGAAGAGTATACTAGGAAATATGATGTTACAATACTACAGCTAGTGCATGTGTATAATAATATATAAATGGCTACTGTAACTTGCAGTGCATGTGTTCATACCACTCACTACTAACATAAGTGCACATGATCAGTCCTCAATTTTATTCATCACTTCTATGAACGATTCACGGTACTGAATGTACCTTTCATTATCAGACTCTGGGTTATCTGGTCTATCTTGATCAAATCTGTTTAAATACAAAATAATTATAAGTGTGTTCATGTAAATAAATCAGTTATACACGGTATTGTTCATTTCACCAGTTTATGTTTTTAATATCATACCTGTTTCACTGCATTGTGAAAAAGGTGGGATATAAGATGGTATTTCTATTGGCTTATTGAATACAAATAAGCCTTAATATAAACCTTGTATTATACTCGTGTTATACTTTAGTATAATACATACTATACTATTACATATATGGTTTCAGTTTATTTACCACATCACCTGAAATAGCTTATATCTAGTATAATGTCCACACTATACCATCACATATATGGTTTCAGTATGTTTAACACATTAACTGAAGCCTTACATGAGATTGTTAGTATAATACAGATTATATCAAGCTTTTTTGTATTCAATAAGCCACTGGAAATACCATCTTATATCCCTCTTTTTTCACAGTGCTGCCCATACAAAAGTCTCAATAGTAGCAGGGAAATTTATCCACTCTTGTTGTATTGGAAATGGTAAATTTCCAATACAACACTCGTGGTATTTATCCCAAATTTCACTGCTACCCATGCTATTACTAGTACATATTGTTCCTTCTTTTAACATTTTCATAGAAAATCACAGATCATACTTTTAGTTTAATGATGCATTGATTTAGAATTATGCACATATTTTCTAAGTAATTGGAAATGGTAGAAATGGAAACTGAAATGAAAGAAAATGATTAACCTTAATAATTTTCTTGAAGAAAAATCTCACATCATGCCAATATAGGATTGAGTAAATATATTATGTCAGGTAGTTCTGTTTATAGATCAGATGAACTTCAAATCCTCATTATATATAGTTACAATATTCAAACACCCAAGAAATCTATGGTGAACTACAATGATAATGTAAGGTCATCTATATTATTCAAGTCAAGTGTGCTATACATCAGTTACACAGTATAATATAACATCTGGGACTATATCGAGGAGAAAACCTTATAGTGTTCTTAGCTTGGGGCATACTTTACGTACATGACCATGGTTGTCTGATGATAGATGAAGTATTGTAGGGATTTTGATAGTGAGTCACAAATGTGACCAAATTTTGGAAAATTACCCATATGGGTGCATTTGACACCTAAAACATTTGTGACCCAGTCTGACAAAACCGGGCTTATCGCCCATTTAAAAGTATTGGGAAATGCCGGTGTCACAGTGATATGTGTTTCCCCACGTTTTGTGTTCCCCGCACACATATCACTAGGGATCCGTGTTTCCCCGCACACACATCACTAACTGGCTAGCAATCTACAAGTCACAGTGATATATGTTTCCCCGCGGGTATTATGTTCCCCAGGTAAAGCATTCCCCATACACATATCCCTAGGGATGCGTGTTTCCCTGACGTTCAGTTTCGAAGTGCATCATAGATAGTATATTCTATGGGTGCATGTACGTAAACTGTTTTTGCTTTGCTGCTTCTACTACTGCTACTAGCCACTGCTGCCCCTTTTCCTGCTGCTATACTACTTGTCTACTAGCTGCACCAGCTACTGTATGCAGGATCTGAGCTCCTTTTGCTGCTTTACTTGTTGCTGTTATTGCTATAGCTATAGTGCTCCTATACTTTCAGCTACCACTATAGCTATACTACTTGCCACTATACTACCAGCCACTATTCGCTGCTATACTATGCTTGGTGCTACTATAGCTAACATTTGCTAGTACAACTATACTATACTTCAACTACTTGTTGCTACTCGTACTGAAGTGAAGACAAAATTAATATGTATGAGAATGGATTGGAAGTAGAGAACTAACACACATACAATAATAAAAATTAATTAGCTACTATACTGTCTAATGTTTTCTGCAAATAGTTTGATGTAATTTTATAAACAGTATATAGAATTTGGCTTCGGCCATTTCCAAATAGCATGTGTGTCCATTTGTCACATTTCACCTGTGAAGAGAAAACAAGAACAACGTAGCTAAATCCTACACTCACATTATGCTGGAATACTCAATCACAATAGTATGGATGGCTTAAACTTTCATCTCGTGCATTCTCTACACATAATATTTTCTTGTCCATGCAGATATCTTGCAATGGATTCATACCTGTACAGTAAAGCAGCTTTGGAAGTACATAACTGACTGGAAAATCTGTAGTGTAAACCTTGCATGTCCAGTGAAAATCTCTCAAGTATATAGCTAAAAACTACTTGAATATGAATTTAGCATGCATGCATGCACACAAGTATTAGGTCTTGGTGAATTTGGTCTTGGCACCAAATTCACCTGAATTGTTGTTATTAAAATTTTACCATTAACCTACCATCACAGCCATTTCTTGGCCGCTACCTTGGATTTCACATCTTTTTTCACCATAGCCTTTCTCAGGGCCGCACTCTTTTTTACAGCTTGGCTGTTTTGGATTAGATTTCACTTCTTTTTGTATTTGTATAGGCCGGCTTTAGGGCTTTTTAACCTATCATTTTTTCTTTACCACAGGAATAAGAAAAGATGAAGCAGGGTGATTTCTTTGTAGCTGAACTCTCTACAAGGTGATCCTTCTAGCTGATCTCTCTACTGGATGGCTTGTTTGTAGCTGAACTCTCTACAGGGTGATTTGTTTGTAGCTGAGCTCTCTATACAGTAACTTCTTCTAGCTGATCTTTCTACAGGATGATTTATTTGTAGCTGAATTCTATACAGGGCGATTTGTTTGCAGCTGAACTCTCTACATGGTAATTTCTTTGTAGCTGAAGTTGCTGAACTCTCTACAATGTAACTTCTTCTAGCTAAACTCTGTACAGGGTGACTTGTTCCTAGCTGAACTCTCTTACATGGTGGTTTCTTTGTAGCTGAACTCTCTACAAGGTGACTTCTTCTAGCTGATCTCTCTACAGGATGACTTGTTTCTAACTGAACTCTCTACAGGGTGATCTGTTCATAGCGGAACTTTCTACTGGATGATTTGTTTGCAGCTGAACTCTCTGCATGATTGTTTCTTTGTATCTGAACTCTCTACAAGGTAACTTCTTCTAGCTGATCTCTCTACAAGGCAATTTGTTTGTAGCTGAATTCTCTATAGGGTGATTTGTTTGAGCTGAACTTTCTACATGATGTAGCTGAACTCTCTATTAGGTACCTTCACCTTCTTCTAGCTGATCTGACTACAGGGTGACTTGTTTGCAGCTGAATTCCCTACAGAATAACTTGCAATGTAATATAATTGAGTAAATCATAAATGCAGCTGAATGCTTTATTAGGGTGACTTTTCTATTAGAGTATCTCTTTCTTGCATTAATACACGTAGTTGCCTTTCGAATCAAAACTCAGTGGTTTGTAATCCTATTCTTCTGTACTACTGCAAGGACTTTCTATGACGATTATTCCAGCTACATACTGATTTTCAGCTCGTTGCTCTAAGCGGTTTGCTTGGTAGACACGAAAACTAATAGTGTTTTATTCATAAAAATCGCGATTGCGTAATTTTGACACAGGTTGGGTTTTGTGTCATATCATAATATTATGGTCTTTATCCCGATTCTTTTCAAACCGCAAAAAGGCACTCCTACGATGGGTGTTTCATCTACATATCAATTTTCAACTGATTCCTCCAAGGGATTTATCCTGTAGGCGTGACAGACCTTCGACCTTATTTTACGCAAATAATCGGTCATACCTCTGTGAATGTTCATCGGATTCCTACCAATGTTGGTACGGAGATCCGTCTTAATGAGCCCTTTAAGTGTGCCGAATGTCAGCCCGATCAGATCACGCATTCGTGTTTTATGGCGGATTTTGCGAAGTGTGCGAAATGAAGATGAAGAAGAAAAAAAAACCGAAGAAATTAAAAATAAATTTTGTTCACTGGTATCTCGGAAATGGCTGGAGCGATTTTCTTCAAAGTTGGTGTGTAGATTCCCCTAACTGGCCGGGATTTCTCTAGCAATTTGGTTCCAATCAGATTAGGGATCACAGAGCTACATAGGTGCGAAAATTGCGTTTTCTTTCTTCCTGTTAATGGTAGCATTGTCGTCCTCACACGTCGTCCACCTCAGCCCTCTGCTCCCACAGGTTCACCTCAATCTCCTGACCCTAGAACAACAAATATCGGTAATAATGGTAATCAGTATATAAACCTTACGCTAAATAACCAATCAAGCCTACAAATAAATGCACAAAGTGAAAACTTAAAGATTTGATCTGTCTAAATTGTCAGAGCATCGTTAATAAAAAAGAAGCTTTTTGGGAACTACTGGAACGTCATTCACCTGATATTGTTGTAGCATGCGAAACTTGGTTGGATCAATCAGTAACAGATAATGAGATCATCCCATCAGGCTTATTCGCCGGCTACAAACTTTACCTTCGTGATCTTGACGATGGCTATGGTGGTGTACTTATTTCAGTAAAGGACAAAATTGACAGCCAAATTATTGAATGTAGCATATCGTGTGAATTGTGTGCAGTTAAATTACATCTAATCTAAAACAGCCAAGCTGTAAAAAAAGAGTGTGGCCCTGAGAAAGGCTATGGTGAAATAAGATGTGAAATCCAAGGTGGCGGCCAAGAAATGGCTGTGATGGTAGGTTAATGGTAAAAATTTTAATAACAACAATTCAGGTGAATTTGGTGCCGCTTGGTCTTGGCACAAAATTCACCTGAATTGTCGTTATTAAAATTTTTACCATTAAACTACCATCACAGCCATTTTTTGGCCGCCACCTTGGATTTCACATCTTTTTTCACCATAGCCTTTCTCAGGGCAGCACTCTTTCTTTTAAAGCTTGGCTGTTTTGGATTAGATTTCATTTCTTTTTGCATTTGTATACCCCAAAGCCGGCCTATGGCCGGCTTTAGGGCTTTTTAACCTGTCATTTTTTCTTTACTACAGGAAGAAGAAAAGATGAAGCAGGGTTGATTTCTTTGTAGCTGACCTCTCTGAAAGGTGATCCTTCTAGCTGATCTCTCTACCGGATGACTTGTTTGTAGCTGAACTCTCTACAACGTAACTTCTTCTTGCTGATCTTTCTACAGGGTGATTTGTTTGTAGCTTAATTCTCTACAGGGCGATTTGTTTGCAGCTAAACTGCTGAACTCTCTACAATGTAACTTCTTCTAGCTGAACTCTCTACAGGTGGCTTGTTTTTAGCTGATCTCTCTACAGGGTGACTTGTTTCTAGCTGAACTCTCTACAGGGTGAATTGTTTCTAGCTGAACTCTCTACAAGGTAACTTTTTCTAGCTGATCTTTCTACAGGGTGATTTGTTTGTCTCTATAGGGCAATTTGTTTGCAACTGAACTCTCTACATGGAAGTTTCTTTGTAGCTGAACTCTCTACAATGTAACTTCTTCTAGCTGAACTCTCTACAGGGTGACTTGTATCTAGCTGAACTCTCTACAGGGTGATTTGTTTGTAGCTCTGCTGAACTCTCTACAAGGCAACTTCTTCTAGCTGATCTTTCTACAGGGTGATTTGTTTGCAGCTGAATTCTCTACAGGGTAATTTGTTTTCAGCTGAACTCTCTACATGGTAGTTTCTTTGTAGCTGAACTCTCTACAATGTAACTTCTTCTAGCTGAACTCTCTACAGGGTGACTTGTTTGTAGCTGAACCCTCTACAGGGTGATTTGTTTGTAGCTGAACTCTCTACAAGGTAACTTCTTCTAGCTGATCTTTCTACAGGGTGATTTGTTTGTAGCTGAATTCTCTACAGGGCGATTTGTTTGCAGCTGAACTCTGTACATGGTAGTTTCTTTGTAGCTGAACTCTCTTCAATGTAACTTCTTCTAGCTGAACTCTCTACAGGGTGACTTGTTTCTAGCTGATCTCTCTACAGGGTGACTTGTTTCTAGCTGAACTCTCTACAGGGTGATTTGTTTGTAACTAAACTCTCTACAAGGTAACTTCTTCTAGCTGATCTTTCTACAAGGTGATTTGTCTGTAGCTGAATTCTCTACAGGGCAATTTGTTTGCTGCTGAACTCTCTACATGGCAGTGGCGTAGCCAAGGGGGGGGCAAGGGGAGGCATTTGCCCCCCCGTCACTAAGTGATGTTTTTTTAAAACTTCCGTCACAAGCTTTCCAGTAACTGACACGCATCCCAAATTACTGTTTGTGCGCTACTACGTGAGTGCACACAACATTCAACTCGTTTGTGAATGGTGATAATAATACGATGATTTCTAGCGCGTTACAAGCAATTAATAAAACGATGTGCTAAAAAATAAGATATGCCCCAATCCCAAGGGGTTCCCTCGTGTAGACTATGCTTTCAGGCGAACGAAAATATTAGACACAATTCTATATTTAGACTACACTACTCACGTGATAGTGCATTTTTTAAATTTAAACACAGATTGTATTGTATTGTATTGTATTAGTGCTTTACAGTGACCAGCACTGAGATCAAGGATGACCCGCTCAAAGTGACTGGGCAAGAGTCGCAACTCAGAAGTGACAAGTGATATGCAATGATGCTACAAACCTACGAGGTGATAAAGTGTTAAATGGACCAACTTTATTTTCCCGAGTTAATCACACTGGATAGGGTTTCTACTCAAAATTGGAAGGTGCTTCATTTTCTTGTTTCTGGAGATTTTCACACAGATTTACCTTTAAGATAAAGCAAAAAAGTGCTAATTTGTTATTGGAATGTTTGCAGCAGTCGCTATCAGTATAATTTTAACATAATTAAATAACCAAAAAGTGGTCACATGAACAAATATCCCTTCATATAGGATTCCACTGCAAAATAAGATGATACCTCAGCCTTTTTCATTATTTCTGATGATTTTCATGCAGGCTGACCTTAAGATAAAACAAACAAGTGCTAATATATTTGTAAATTGTCTATTACTTTCAATATCAGTGCAGTCTTAACTGTAAATACCCAACAAACAGTCACGTGGCCAACAATCCCATCACACCTATACAGGATGCTAGAGCACTACAAGATGTAGAAGTCTTCATTATACGGCAAGAAAATATACTAATTGTGACTTCGGTCACCCTAAAATACGATGATTTTCTAATAAGCTGCCCAATTCAACTATTATGATATTTTTGGTCACGTGACCACATTTTGTAATTTTTTTGTGTGTTAAAATTATGCTGATACCCAATGCCACAAGCAATCCAATAATAAATTAGCACTTGTTTGCTTTATCTTAAAGGTCAGTCTGTGTGAAAATCACCAGAAAAAACAAAAGGAAGCACCTTCATATTCTAAGTTGGAAACCCTACACTGGATCTTCGTACAGTGTATGGCATGCCAGTTTAATTTTTTTCACTTTGTCAGTCAGTCAGATGATCCGTCACAAGCTTACAAATTCTGCTAACAGGAAAGGTATAGAGTTGGGATTTTGTGCCAATACATGGCGTTTGAATTTCACCCGCTGAAGTGAGTGAGTTCGTCATACTATGCCAGTGTTTATGATTATGATTATGAATAAATACGGGTAAAGGCACAACCTGCATACCCGATCAATGCAGTAATTATACAAAAATAACTCTTGAATCAATTAAATAACTTATACAAAAATAAATCTTGAATCAATTAAATGACTATCTAATAATGATTTAAAAGTGTTAATCGAAGAACTATTTACAACATAATTAGGCAAACTATTCCAATTGTTGGTGATTCTATTGATAAAGTAATTAGATCTACACAATAGTCTTGAGCGTTCCTTAAACAATTTGAATTGATGCCCCCTGGTAATAGATCTTGAGTACGTATATATATCAGTAAAATCAGTGGTGAAATAATTGTTAAGAATTTTGAAAAGAAATATTAGATCACCTCTCAATCGTCTATAATGAAAAGATGGCAAATCTAGTTGTGTCAACCTCTCTGAGTAAGATTTGTCTTGAAGTTGTGGGATGAGACGAGTAGCCCTTCATTGTATCTTCTCTACCTTTCTGTTGTCTAGAATGTAATGAGGCCCCCAAATAGGATTATTGTATTCCAAGATAGGTCGAACTAATGTATTGAACAAACAAGTTAGCATGGTAGAGTCAATGTATTCAAATGATTTCTTAATCAAACCAAGTACTCGGTTAGCTTTGGTAGTAACTTGAGTGGTGTGATGGTGGAATTTGAGCTGATCATCAAAAACAATACTGAGGTCGCTGTGCTTTGCATTGATATCAATAAATATTCCGTTGAGACAGTAAGGACCATAGTGGTGGGCTGGGCCAAAGTGAAGGTGTTTGCACTTGGAAATATTAAAATTCAAAAGCCACTGTTGTGACCATCTTTGAAGTAAGTCTAAGTCACTCTGTAACGCAGTATAGTCTTCTCTCTTTCTAATGACTCGAAAGATTTTTGTATCATCAGCAAACAATAGCACCGGACTTGATACAATTGATGGTATCTCATTTACAAACATCGTGAATAGTAGGGGACCCAGCACAGAACCCTGGGGGACACCACTAGTAACTGGAATGGTGGAAGATTTATGGCCATTAAGTACAACTTGTTGCACTCTGTTAGATAAAAAGCTTTCAATCCATTTTAGCACATTTCCATGAACACAAAACGATGTTAACTTTTGCAATAAACGTCGGTGTGGAACAGTATCGAAGGCTTTTTGGAAATCTAAATAGATTACGTCAATAGAATAGCCCTCATCAAGATGATGAGTTAAATAATCCAGCATCAGAAGCAATTGAGTGGAACACAATCTTCCTGGTATGAAGCCAAATTGATAGGGAGACAGTAAGTTGTTTGTGGATAGGTGGTTCAGTATATGATCTTTGACAATGGATTCCATTAACTTGCTGAAAATAGAAGTGAGGCTGACTGGTCTATAATTGCAGGCCAGATTCCGTGCACCTTATTTGTGAATAGGTGTTACATTGGCACACTTCCAATCTGAAGGTAAAGCGCCACTATTTAGCGATTTATTAAACAGGATAGATAATGGTACAGAAATAAATTCACTTACAGATTTGATAATAGTTATAGGCCATCCGTCTGGTCCAGAGGATTTATTACTTTGTAGAGCTATTAGCTTGCTGAAAACAGTTGCAGGAGTGATTTCAATGGAGTCATCAAGGAGAGGGGAACTAGTTGAATCAATTGTTGGAATACTTGCAGTGTCCTCACAGGTAAATATACTAGAAAAGTATTCGTTAAAGTGAGTAGCCATTTCAGTATTGGAATGTATTGCAGAACCATCCGAGGAGACCAACTCGGTAACACCTGGGCATACTTTTGTTCTTGAGTTAACATATTTCCAGAATGCTTTAGGCCTAGATCTGACACCTTGAGCCAGATTCTTTTTGTAGTCTTTCTAAGGTTACGAGTCAAGCTTCTAAGCTGATTATTTACTGATTTAAAGTTTGCAAGGTCTATGAGAGAACGAGTCGAGAGGTACTTTTTCCAAAGATGATTCTTTTTCCTTTTCAAACTAAACACTTCAGAGTTACTGTATAGGCTTTTCTTCTCCTTGGGCTTGTAAGTAGGAACGCAATTGTCAAGAGCATCCTGAAAGATCGACCTAAATTGCAACCAAGCATCGCTCATATCAAGGGGGTCCAATAAGGATACCCAGTCAACATCACCAAGAGTTTGCTTCATTAGATCAATATTTGCCGCTCTTGTATTATATTTCAAGTTGTCAGTCTTCTTCGGCTCCAAATAGCATGAAAGATCAAACTGTATACAAATGTGGTCGCTATTACCCAAGGGTGGAAGATGCAACAAGTTTGTAACCATATTCTCTTCGTTTGTGAATACTAGATCGAGTAGGCTTGGAGAATCACCCTGTCTAATTCTTGTGGGCTTGTTGACATGCTGAAACAAGAATAAATCCTCTACTGAGTCGAGAAAAGGTACTATATGAGAATTAGTAGTTGAACCTGAAAGGTCTGACCAAGTAACTTCTTTAAAGTTGAAGTCGCCACATACTAATAAGTGAGAATAGTTATCGAGTTTGGTAAATAAATTACAAAGAGATAAAACACTAGTACTGAGATCACCCGTAGGACTACAATACAGACAGCCAACTAACAGTGAATCAGATCAACAAAGTTGAATTCTAACCTATACTTGATCTTCAAGATCAGGTGAGTGAAAAAATACTTGATGAGCCTGCAGCTCCTCAGAGACAAATAATCCAACTCCGCATATGTGAGAGGTGACAGGGGTATATGTGTCTGGATCAAAGTTAACGTAAAGAGAATATCCAGGAAGTGCCAGTAGAGCTGAGCTAACAGTAGAATTTGGTGATTTAGGAAGTAATTCGGTAATAATAATTATGTCAGGGGGGTGGCTACCTGTAATTTGAGCTGAAAGAAGATCACGCTTATTTAAAAACTGATCAGCATTTGTATACAAAGTTCTTAACTTTGTATTACTTATCATTACTGAAGAACCAGCAAGACTTCTATCAGGAACAATTAGTAGCCTACTGAGTGTTGGTGGTTTCAACAATTATATTTACACGGGGTTGTCTCTGTGAAATAATGCCATTACGAATTATCAAATTAGTTTCTACATTGGCCTTCCTTTGTTTTAACTCGTCAACAACCCTTTTGTGCTTAGCACGTTCAAGTCTTGTTCTATCAGGGACAAGGTATACTTTGTTGTACTGTTCGTGTCGCTTCAGAAAGTGAGAATGAGAGAGCATGAAAGTCTTGTCGTCAACATCTTCAACAGTCAATAGTAATGGTCTGTGTTTATTAGGGATCTTTGGTCCCAAACGAATAACCTTGGTTACATCCAGATCCAATTTGAAAACTGTGTCACTTAGGGCCTTAAATGATTGACTATCAACGTTTCGGTCAGTGGACTCCGGGAAATTGTATGCGACAATGTTATTTTTCCTTCGATCTCTATCTGCAATCTCATCTATAATGTCTAGAGCATTACTAGATGGACCAGCTCCTTGAGTGATGGATTGAGCTGGAGCACCAGTGTCCATGTTAACAGCAGACTCAACAAATTTGAAGGATATAGATTGCACCGAGTTGTGTTGTGTTTGTTGTGTGATAGTCAAATCAGCAATTTTCTCACTAAGGTCAGTCAGAGTCTTAGATAAACAATTCTGTTCCGTTGTTGTGCTGGTTTCAGAGCTGTCAGCCGGTGGGAAAAGTGCTTTACTAATTGAACCGAACATAAGCTGCTTGGAGCGCGTTTCACACTTATTAAACTTGCAGTAGTACATAACATTTTCAACAGTGGATGTTAATTGAGTAAGCAGTTTATATTCGTCTTTACTTAGACCTTCGCAAGATGCGTGCAGACACGAACAGCACAAATCACATTGAACAACCTCACTTTTTTAAGTACATTTCTTGCTGCAATGACGGCAAACATCTACGCTCTTACTGGAATCGTCAGGGGAATTCTTTGGTCTCTTTCGCTTGGATGGATTGTTTCCCAGCGATGCCATCCGCTTCGGAGTCTACTTTCAGTTCCAATTGTTGCCAACTGAGGGTGACCAGCAGCTGCGAATATACGCGAACGAGACAACTGTACGTACTGAAAGCAAACAAACCTTCCTTTGTACCGTTATCTACACACTTTTCACCACGGTAACACAGCTTATTTAGGTTGGAGGTGATGAGAGAGAAGTAGGTCATACAGCCCTTAGCGCGTCAATTTTTTTTGTACTAGGACTGCAGCACAGACTGTGGCTGACGTAAGTAACTGTGACACATTGTATTTGTACTAAAATAGGTGGGGACTATTCTACGGAACGGAACGGAACGGAACGGAACGGAATGATGGACTAAACTGCGGAACGGAATGCTTTCTCAGATTGAAGCTTGCAGCTTACGATTGCTGTACAAGTTATCAGTGGCACTTTCAGCAGGTAATCAAACGTACCCCAAGAAAGATAAAACGAATTTAAGGATCGATTGTGGGTTCTTGTTGGTTGTCATTAGTAACGAAGTACTAATTGTGGGAATAGCTGACTCAGTGATTTCATCTTCGGATATATCAAGTAGGGAACTTAATGCATGACTTTTTTTTACTAGTATGTGAGTTATTTTTACTTACTTGACTTTAGAATGTACAGTCTGAGGCCCAGCCTTTCTAATCGGCATAAATCAGTATGTGTATAGCTACACTACAAAGGAAACAAGTATGGTGACAAGCTGAATCAACTCAGTCTAAGTAGAATCTAAAGGAATTTTGTGCAGTGTGTGAGGAGCAAACATTCAGATACCTCAAGGAGGCTATATTGTGTGAACATCAATGATTCATTAACAGAGTAGTGGACTATTGTCAGATGTCTCAGCCTGAGTACTGAGTTGAATTCTGGATGGGGTCTATTTTACAGAATGGAGTGCTTTCTGAATCAACTTGCAGCTTGGCTAGCTGCTATCATTGCTGAAATTGCATTTTATCAGTGGAACCTCCAGGAAAATGGAATAGGATAATTATAAAACATTAATTAAGTGATTGTTTAGGTAATCATGACTTTATTCAGTCTAATAAACAGAATATACGGTTGATTGAGTGAGGTATCACTTTCAGAATGTTCAGACGACCAGTGATGAGATGCATGGATTCATCGAATTTTTGTTGTGGTTGGAGACATTAAATATCCAAAAGCAAACTGACTGTATAATATTAATTCACTTTCTTTATATTTTCTCAATTTTGAGCCTGTATACAAATAATTGAATTTTCCTTGTCAATAGAAATCCTAGAATAAGATGGGAGAGAAACTTATCTTCGTTTACCTATACTGTACAACCAAGAGTTCGTAATACTGATTTGTATGGGGAGAGTGTCTAACTCTCAGTATGGCCTGTACAAACACCCTGTGTAAAGTTCACCTTTCATCAAATCAACACCTTTACTGGGGGGTAGAAAACTGTTGATTAGAGTTGCTGAAGAAGGTAAAGCCTTTGTTCTGAAATAAGGCCGAGGTGTTACTTTAAGCAGGGTGTTTGGTGAATGCATTCAAGTTAGACACTCCCCACCTTATTATGAACTCTTGGTACAACTTCAAAGGAAATGAAGAAAGCATACAGATGAATCAATAAAATCACTACAGTAAGGTGAATTACAGACTAGCGAGATCTTGGTTAATTAATGACAGTGGTTGGAGATTAAGTGTGGTAGCTTCTTGCTCTTGAATATGTTGCAAAGTGGAAGTACAAATCAAAATGGGATATCAATTTCATTATGAAAAATTTGTATACATAAATAATTTAGCATTACTATTTCATTTGTCCTCCACTTAAACATGCTACAACAGTACTAGTGTCAGTAAATTGGCAGTGAGTCTACCTTGAAATCTCAACTCTAGAGTAGATCCAACACAGGACAGCCCGCACTGTAACAAATACATGTGATCCCATTGTAATTTCATGGACCAGCTGGACTGGGAATCGCTTGAAAATAGACGAACAAATTTAACCTGTTTTGTTTGAAGTGAAGAATGTGAAATGTTACACTTAAGAAATCCTAGGATTCTTAGGTGGTATGTAATTAATGTAAGTGTTCCATTTCAGGTCTGACTAGATACATTGAAATTACACACACATCCTGGTCCAAATCACGTTTGCCTGGTGGCTACGGGCATGGTTTCACATGCGGCTTATAATAGAGATTTGGCTGATCTTGGAGTTTTGACATTTAGCCTGATTCAAGGCTAGCAGTCAGACACATCCTTGAATTGTGCAACAGATAAAATCAGCTCACTATTGAATACGGCATTAGTCCACTGCACCAGCTGTTAATATATAAATAACTCCATGCATACACTTCAGTGATGTTTGCAGAATATACCCTCCTTGCGGTCTGCCAAAATATTTGCTCCTCACACACTGCACAAAATTCTTCAAGTTTTAATTCAGCTGGCTCTTTCCTGTTACCAGTATCTTCCTGCTTGCTTTATTTATACACTGACTTATGACTTGAAAGACCGGCCCAGACTGTTTTGTAAAGTCTAAATAAGAAAAACAGCTCACATAAAGTTCCCTTCCGTATGGATGAACATCACTGATACAGCTCATCCCACAATAATACTTCGTTACTAATGACAACCAACAAAAACCCACAATCGATCCGTTAATTCTTTTTATCTTATGTTTAATCACCCACTGGAGATGCCACTGCTAACTTATAAGGGAAGTTTCAGCAATGGTAAGTTGCAAGCTTCAGTTTGAGAAAGCGTTCCGTTCCGTGGTTTAGTCCATCATTCCGTTCCGTTCCGTTCCGTTCCGTTCCGTAGAATAGTCCCCACCACTAAAATATTCACAATGTAGTTCTACTGGATTGTGGAAAAATTTGTTGGAGTACAGTAGTGGCATGTTCGATGATGCTCGACGAAAATATTTCCATTGATAAGTGATACACAGGTTCTAATAGTTCTTGCGCGACCAGATTTTTAAAGCGGAAGTCACGTGCATATAATTAAGTAGTAGTGAGCGCGGTAAATTTGAAATGAATTAGCGCACCAGTGGCGACAATGAGCAACTACACGCAGGTTTTGCAGGAGATGCTACAACAGCTGTCCAAGTATAATAACAGTAGCGATTTCCAACCTACCAATTTTTCACACATATTTTTGCTACTTAAATTATACACCTTCAATAAACGTTTCACAAGCTGCCGTTCCAGTAAATGGTAGCCAATGCTTCGTACTTTGTATTGCACTTTACTGGATTAAAATCCATGCGGTATTTATTGAAATACAGCAAATCAAAGTTTGAGAAATAAAAATCCCCATAGGAAGCCCATACAAATAATTGCGTACGTAATTCTAATTGGAAGAATGTGGCACCTGTGATAGCCGAAGTTTCCGAGTGTTTCCGCGTGAATCTGCTGCTGATGAGGACGAAGAAAGTGGTTCTGGGAAAACCGTATATGCTGATTTCGATTTTTCCATGTGTTTTTTGATTGGAGGACGATTGATGTTGGATTACGATGGAAATATGGCCCTTTTAAAGGTAAATCGCCATCTAACACTGCTCAGAATTCAGCATTACAATCACCCTGGGCTTCAAGTCATCCCCCTGCATCGATGCAAGTATAGTTTGAAGGTGAGCAGTTTGTTGTCTTGCGCGGAATTGCAAAATAAGGTTCAAAGTTGAGCATAATCTTTTCAAAAGTGGAGACTGGCATGTGATACCAACCTTACATGGCTTCACACATACCTGTTGTTATATTCTGGTGTGTTTACTGCTGTTTTGATCCATTTTATAGCAGCTTCAGTGATTGTAATTTTGATCAGAAACTATTTATAATTTCTCTTTGTAGTACAGTGATGTCATTGTGTTATAATTATAATAATTATCATCCTTAGTGCTTACAATGTGACAAATAAAGCTGAGCAATGTCCAAACAAATCTATTTTAAAAATAATGTTGCTCTTACATTATGTTATCTGATTGTCATGTTTCCGAAATACGTGTTAATTGCGACTTGTGATGCCAGTACTTGCCATTTATAAAATATTACCGATTTTTCTAGTTAGTTATCCTTGAAAATGCATTAAGTACCTGTGTATATATATTTAGTATTACATAATACACAGTTTTATTTATGCATCACTTGCTTTATTCATGTAATATTCTGAGTGGTCAGTCTACAAAGAAGTGGTCACTTTTGAGAGGTTTTACTTACTTCATATGCTGTTCTTCATAAAATAGATATGTGGTGAAAATTTCATGTCGTTATTAGTTTCCTATCTAGATTTATGACACTTTGTATATTGTGTTTGGTGCCATGCAATATACATAAAAAGCATTGAAATGCTGTACACAAAAATCATCACACTGTCAACTTCTTTTCCTTATATTTTTTGATAGGAACCAGTGATTGAGGTGGGGTTTGCACTAAAATGACCCTGACAAAATGCACAATATTGTTCATACCAATGAATGTATGGAATGTTAACTATTTAATTTAGTTGGAAATCTCTAATAACAGTGCTGTGGTATCACCATCAGTCAGTGTGAACTCGCCAGTAGTGAGTGTGGCGGCTCTGTCATCTTCAAGTGTGATAAGCAGTGCCACCCCTGTGAGTGTTTGCTCTAGTCAAACAAGTACATCAACAACTATTCCCCAAGGGAACATCCAAGACTATCTGAAGTCGGAGTCACCTTGCTCTGCGCGGGTTGGAGGACCATTGTACGAGGCAACCCATGAAGTACTTCTACAAGGTAAAGATAGTGAACCCCAATAAGAAAAGTGAGTCAATTGTACGACAGCTAAACAACTTTTCATTAAAGTTTGCAAGTGTTGAGGAAGCCAGGGAGAAGTTTAAAGAACAATTTGGAGACCAGGTGCCTGATTGTGAATTTGCCCTCGGCTACTTTGATGGTTCACAGCAAGCAAAAGTGTGGTTATACACATCAGAGGACTTTGTGGCTATGTATAACAAGTTTCCTAGAGGTGGAACAATCAATCTTTGGTGTGATGGGAACCATTCTAATGGAGTAGGTCAGAAGAGGAAAAGGGGAGATGCTGCAGAACAATCATCTTATCATCGCCAAGCAAAGGAAGAGGAAAGTGAGGCAATATTTACAGAATTACAAGAGAAGCATTCTTCAAAGTATGACATGCCGAGGCTACGTTTATGGTCAAGGATGATATCAGCAGGAATTCATGACAACTATGATGAGCCCCCAAACATACCAGCTTTTTCTGGCTCAAAGAGAGCAAAGAAGGAAACACTGTCTGACTGCTTTAGTGGAGCAGCTGTTGCTGTAATGAAAGCCCTGCAAGGCAATGACAAGGAAAAGGAAGCTGCTCCTTTATCAACTGGCACGTCACCTGGAAAGTCCATTAATATTGACCTTCGTATGAAGAATTTTGAGCAGCTGAGGTATCTTCAATCGTTGTATTCTGATGGAATACTGACTGAGGAAGAATATATGGAGCAAAAAAGGGGCATCTTGGATAGCTTAAGAAACTTATAACCAAGTATCAACACGTTGATTAAATACTTTCCATTACAAATGCATGATTCACTATAAATGCATGATTGTACATGTACTGTACTAGTCATAAATTTCACAATGATTAATCCATTGTTTGCAATCAGCTGAAGATATAGTTGAAAAACTTGAATACAGTTGTGTCTCTGCATCAAGGGGAGCATCATTCTCACTTCTCAATACTTGCTTCACTTTTGAGAATGCTTCTTCAATCGGGTTGTAATCTGGAGAGTATGGTGGAAGGTAATGTACTAGTACACCAACCTTCTCTAACACTTGCCTCACTACACTAATGTGGTGAATTGAACAATTGTCCAGCACTACTACTGAGTGGGAGTTCCTACCATCAAATGGCAAAAGTTGAGGCAACAAATGACTATGCATGAAGTCATAGAATGTATCACCGTTGCTAGTACCTGTTACAACTTTAACATCCAGGATACCCTTCATTGACATGCAGGCAATCGCAGACACTCTCTCTCCTCTAATTAGAAGTGAATGGTTTTTTGGTGATCTGCCTCTTGCACTATACCCATGCTTACATAACAGGTTTCTGCGATCAGCACCAGTTTCATCTATGAAGACAAACATATCAGTTGAATACACTGAAACGTCAGATACATATTGTGCCCTCTCAAATGCATCTCTTTGCAATGCAATGTGGCATAGTTTTTGTCTGGTAAATCCACTTGTTGCCAGGAAGTGACCAATAGTTGATATATGAACATCAATTAGGAGGAATTCTTCTACCGCAGCTTGGATCTCATGTAAATAAATTGCTGGGTTACTGGTGACCAAGTTTAATATGAACATGGCACAGGCTGGATTTATCACCTTAAAGGCTGCTTCCTTGGGGTAGCTCCTCTTTGACACAGAGCCTGTGCTCTGGAATAGTTGCAAAATTCTATCAACAGTTGATCTGTGTATATTTAAGTTATTAGCTATCCCTACAGAGCTGTAGCCTAGGGCATGCCTCTACCATACTATTCTCCATCTGAGATCTTCACTGTAAGCGCTGCAATGATCAGGTTCACACGAAGCCATATCTCCGTAGCAGTTCAAGTGGTTAACCCGCAGTGGTGCCAAACCAACATTCAAAAGTTTACGAGGTGTGATTTGATTGGCTAAACTAACAGCACGTGACTTCCGCTTTAAAATTTCGTCGATCAAGAACTATTAGAAGCTGTGTAACTGCATGGTAGCAATCAGTAATAAAGTAGTTATATAGCTAGTTACATAAGCTGTATAATAATACAACACCGTATGTTGGCTAGCCCGTCATTGGGTCATTAGCCTTTTGTGCAATTATGAACAATGTCGGGTGTTTTGTGGGGGATACCTGAATGTGTAAATCACATTCCTATATTGATGATTTCTTAGCCACTGCCATGGCCTCATCTGAAGAAATTCACTTTTTAAACCAGGCGCACGCCCACAGCCGGCTTACTGAAATTGTTTTCGTAAAAGTGTGCGTGTGTACCTATCGCGGATTGCGTGACCGTTGTCAATAAGTTTTTTAGGTCAATGATATCACGTGAAAAGTAACCAATCGAAAGCCATTATAGACTGAGTTTAAAATTATAAGTTGGCTGATTCATGCAAGCAGTTACTCATGCCTGTATCCTATTCAGTAGACTTGAGGTGGCGAATTGTTTGGCAACACGTCATGTTGGCAAAGTCTGTTGATGAAGTAGCGCGTATACTATTCGTCAGCGATAGAACCGTCCATCGGTATGCTGAGAGATTTCTTGTAACAGGGCATGTCCATCCATTTGAAAGGCGTAATGGTTGTTATTGCAAGTTAAGTGATGATGATCAGCTATTAGTACTTGAGCTGATTTCGTGCCATCCTGGGATATACCTGAGGGAGCTACACGCAGAGTTGCAGAGAGTGCGTGGAATTGTAGTGGATCAACTATATGTCGTACAATTAGAAAGCTGGGTTTGAGTCGTCAACGGATTACTCACATTGCATTGCAGCAATCAGAAGTGAAACGTGTTAAATACGTGGCTGAGATGTCAGCATTTGACCCTTCAACGATAGTATGGATTGATGAAACTGGGTGTGACAGGAGAAGTACACTTCGTTACTTTGGATATGGGATTAGAGGACTACCACCACAAGACTACCAGCTGCAGCTGAGAGGTATGCGATATTCTGCCATTGGAATATTGTCAATGGAAGGTATTCAGGACGTGTACATTACGGAGGAAACAGTAAATGGTGATGTTTTTCTGGATTTTATATATACGCAATTGCTGCCTATCCTTAGACCTTTTGATGGAAGAAGCGTAAATTCCGTGGTGGTGATGGATAATGCATCAATTCATCATGTCGATGATGTTGTTGATGCCATTGTAGCATTGGAGCTTGGTTAGATTTCTCCCACCATACTCACCAGACTATAACCCCATAGAATGTGTCTTCAGTGAGGTGAAACAGTACATGCAGGCCAACGATTTGCTAGTGGATACATCACTCTCCATACCCACTATGCTACTGATGGCATTCCAGTCTGTATCAGTTGAGAGTTGTAGAAAATACATAAGGCCACTCCAAATAAATTCTCTGTTTCCCGTCCTGGACTCAGGCATATTTGCATGCAGGCGGGCGGTCCATTTCCATTATTTCATTATAAGATTGGCTAGCTTTTCAAGTCATTATTTGCCTGGCACAGCCAAAAAGGCTGCATAAAAGCATGCTTAAGCTTGTACCTTCTTTGTAAGTTGCAAAAATAACTCAAACATGAAGTTTGTGCTGACTTGATAGCACTGCTGACACGTGAGCTGACACTGTTTCAAGATAGCTTTTACTGAGCCTATCAGTATTCATGAATAACCGGAAAATAATGAAAGAATATGGAATAATGGAATAATGGAATATTTAGAGCTGGCAGTTACCAGAAGCGGGCGGTGGACGGGAAACAGAGAATTTATTTGGAGTGGCCTAACATACTCAGGGTACAAGTGGCCAGTACATACTGTGACACACTAACAAAACAATTTCAAAGTTTAAAATCATGTGTAAAATGTTTTTGTTGGCAGAAAGCACTAGGGCTTAAGCATTGTCAACTGCTCCAATATTGGCTTTTTCTGCTCCAAGAATTCTGACTCATTCAGAGCACCACAGTCATAGAGACCATGCAAATCCTTCAGCTGTTGAAGATAACTGACCCTCAAGTTAGCAATCTTTCCAGGAGACACTGTAGATGACCCTGGGGTATCAGTATCACTTGTTGGCAATGGTCTCTGTGGCTTTGGCGCAAAATTTTTTGCTACTTCTGCCATTGCATTGCTTAGAGCTTGCACAGAACTTAACTGTTTGTGACGACCACAAAATGCAGGTATCCCAGGTGGTTCTTCTAAAGACCTATAGAATATACAATGATCTATATTCAGTGACCACCTCAATAAGACCACCTTGTAACTATACAATACTAGCCCCTAACACAATTTACATGTGCTTGATAACCTCCAATAAGGTCACCTCATTATTGAGGCCAAGACTTACTGTATAGCCTAAACATTTCAAAGGGCATGTTTTTCAAGGTTGAGCAGTGTTACCTAGTTCATGGAATTGCAAAAATCGCCAAAATGTATTAGACTATAATTATGGAGGTCTAAATATTTCAAGGATAAAATTTTTGTTAGTACCCACCAAAATCACAAAAATTCCCCCTTGAAATATTTAGGCTATACAGTACAGTCTCACATAGCTATATAGGTGGTCCTATTAAGAAGGTTTAACTGCAATTGTATACATAAATATTATACATCACAAACGTACTTGTGAGTTCCCACATCTACCATTTCGGCCCACAACCTGTATTGAATCTTGGTGAATGTGTCACCATGCTTTTCTCGAAGAGAAGATGCAAGTTTTTCTACTCATCTGTTTTTTTCATCTAATGCACATCTCTTTTGCTTCTTTCTCTGTTTTGGTACATCTTCATCATTGTTAGAACCAATTTCAATTCTGGTCTGCTTGGGTCCATTACACCAAAGTGTAATGTTCTCCCCTTTACAAGCACACTTCCAGACTTCTTCAATGTCTGCAGGAGAGCATATGCTCAGCTTACAACAACCCCTGTAATATCCAACTGCAAAGTCCTGAGCCGTAGACACTAAGCTTTCTCCAAACTGCTGTACGAGTTCTTTACGTAGTAAAGTTGGTGTAGAAATATGACCCTTAGACACCTCTCTCAGCACATACGTTTCAAATTCTTTTTTCTTAGTTGGATTAATTACCTTGACATTGAAATTCACTTTACGACTTGTAGCAGCACTGCATTTTACATGGCTGGTAACCAAAGGATTATTGACACCTGCAAGTTGTGTGCCGGGGGAACTAGTACTAGACAGTTGAGATCTTGGTTGTGTCACTGCTGCTGAAGTACGTGCTGACACTGAAATAGGTTGACTGTTTCTTGAGACTTGGCAAAGTTGACTACTGATGTATGACTAATAATGCCGACAAACCTTCTTGGGAGAGAATTGGTGTCACAATACCACTGCTAACTGGCAGTAAGTTTCCACAAATTCCATTAGCCTGTAGCTACAGGAGTACTCACAGACGAATTCATAGAGGCAGCCGGTCTTGTTTCTCCACTCACGGTAGTGACACTGTTCGAAAGGTGGTCCTGGTGCACTACATTAACAATCACTCTGTTTGGCTCAGTTGACACAGCAGTCCCGGTAGAGGTCCCGCTCTCAGACATTTTTGCGGCGCTAGATCTCGTGATACGAGCGAATTTGATTGGCTAATGCCTCTGTAAGAAAGTCATGTGACAACGGTCACGTAATCCGCGATATCTATCTACAGTCAATTGCAGAATTCTTGAAAAAAGTATGCCGTACCGTGAGTGCTTCCATAAGGCTCCCTGTGAGTAAATTTTATTGTCCTTGCCAAGGATTCAACAGCAACTGAACCACACTAATCTTTTTCCTCAATCCGGGTGATCCGGCGTCACTACAAATAGTTTTCCAGCCCACGGAATGTTGGTTACCATTATTCCACGGAACGGCACGGAACGGAATAGCACATTCCGTGGCATTATTCTCCGGAACGGAACGCCTAAAATGCCTAGATATATCCTCTAAATCACTTTCAAACACTGTACTATGTTACTTTTGTGACAAAAAAAAACGAGCCGGCTGTTTCTTGTAGCGGATAACTAGCCTTTCGGCTATAATTATGCCTCGAATTATGCTAATGTGGGATTTTATCACGTGGCCTGCAGCTGTCATCAGGTTACAACACGAGGGAACAGATGAGTTGGTGACGAATGCAAAGAAGTCCTTTTGTGGTGAATTCAGTCTTTGCTGTAGTTATAGAAACGGTGCTTATAGCAGGAAGAACCAGAATGGAAGGCAATTCCGACGGCAGAACCAGAGTGGAAAACAAACCTGGACGGCAGAACCAGTGTGGTAGACCAGAGCTAAGAAGGACTGAGAATTACATTTTAGGTACTATAGCAGATCTCCGTGATTTTGATGAGAGATTCAGAGTTTTATAAACAAAGGCCACTCAGTTGAAAACTGAACTTTTGGCTTGATTTATGAAAGAGAAATTTAGTACTGTTGTAGCTATGTTGCAATAAGTATGGGCCCTAACACAGAATTTGAAAACTTAAGTGAATGGACAAGAATCTTTTGGGTATCAGTAAAAGTGGTGAGTGTGTGTTTGTTTGACATGTTGTCTCTCAACGGAACAGCCTGACTGCTCCAAACCTAGCTACAATTTTATAATCTTCTTAAATGCAACAACTTTGTAAAGATCTGGCATTACAGGCTCCTTGAGCCTCCTTACTTGTAAACCTAATACTAATACTAACTTTAGAATGGATTTACCATCAATTGAGCAAAATGAACACTATAGTGGTGATAATGTTAGTGGGTGAAAGTTAAGTTAAAATTTTATCAAATCTCTTTTGTGCTGCATGGGTTTGCTAAGCCTGTGGTGGAGTTACTGAAGTGTTGGTAGCCTGTAGTTGTTTACTAGATAGGAAAACA
This sequence comes from Dysidea avara, assembly GCF_963678975.1. Taxonomy (NCBI): domain Eukaryota; kingdom Metazoa; phylum Porifera; class Demospongiae; order Dictyoceratida; family Dysideidae; genus Dysidea; species Dysidea avara. The sequence goes on from NC_089273.1 coordinate 13,726,762, forward strand.
ATGGCAAGGCCAATAAAAAATGTCATTGCTTACTTTCTGGACAAGAATAGCATTGATAGTAGCTTTTTGATGCACTGCAGTATCACATTGTGGTGGTGATACACAAACATTTAATGGTAGTACCCATTTTTTGCCACTTTCTCTCAATACTTTTCTTTGACTGCTTGGTTCACATCAATGAAATTATATAGAACATGCTGACCAGGTTTCTACTCTATTTAGAGCTCATTTTAATATGGGCTCTGCTACTAACAATTAACTGTACATTTTTATGTTTTAGCGGGAAAAAAAGATTAATATTTCCTTACTTGTTTTGTAGTTAATATCATTATGTTAACAGTTGTTATGTTTGCTCCAACATGCAGATCATCTAGTGTGCAGTGAGGAAGGCTCATCACACAGTGGATCACTCCTTTTGGACAGCTCTCCATCGAGTCAACCTGTCAATGAAGCTTCTAAAAACTTGTTCAAAAGTATACGACTCAGTGAAAAGAAGCAGCATCCTCCTGCAAAATAAAAGACTGCTGATACATACAGAGAATCGTCCAAAGATGAAGACACCCATTCCTGGATTGATGAATTACACTTCATGGATGGGGACAAAGCTGTGGTATTGTCGGGTGATTAGATTAATGTTGCAATTATCAATGCTAACCAATATAATAATGAACAAGTAGTTCAACCAAAATTTCAAGATGTTGGCTATTGAGTTATTTGATTGTTGAAAGTGCTTTCAGTCAAGTTATACATGACAGTAACAGAAATCACTTGGTGACAATTAGTAACTCAACCAGAAAGATGTGTTGGTTTTTGATAGTATGTTTTCTTGTGACAACTAATGCAAATGGCCTGTTTACTGCGCACCAGCAAATCAGAATTTACCCTGAACTTTGTAGATGTTCATAAACAGACTGGAAGTAATGATTGTGGTTTGTTCAGCATTGCATATGCAGTGCTCCTGTGTTTAGGTGAAAACCCTGGCACAGGCACATTAGTATTTGACTACCCTAAGATGTGTAGCCATCTCTCATCTTGTATAATATTGAACAACAATGTTTTTCTCTGTTACCAATCAGAGGCAAAAGAAGAAAAATCTGAAAGTTATATAAACTGAATAAGCGAAGGCTTATATAATGCCACATCAACCTCCAATGACATGCTGTTTGGAGTGTTCAGAATGGTACCATGGAGATGTATACATTTCTCCAGTTTCGGTTGAAGCACCTTAGGCAAGAATGTACACTGGAGTTGTCAAAGCTGTGTTGAAACTAGTTAGTGTTTAGTAATTGTTACCTTGTAGTCTATTGTTGTACCATTTATTTGCTGTACTGCTTTTAATTTAATTGTGTTAATTTACTGTATATACTATTACTTTGTCACTTATTTTACTCGATAATGTTGTTGTTATCAACATAGTTGTATTCAATTTTTGCTCAACTGTGTATTCTTAAGAATTTTTTTTCACTGTGGCATCAATCTATGTAGCAAGGTTAACTTAGACATCGATTGCTGTATAGCTACGTACATAGTGATTGAGTTTGTACATTAACAAATATATATATATATATATATATATAGTGGAGACTGAGGGACAACTAAGTTTATTACAATATTAGTACCTAGACGTTGCTGTCAAATACTGCGGCTACTAGTTTTTATGTTAGCTATAGCTTTGCAGACCTGATAGCTATATAGATTTAGAGCTGAATGTAGTCTATAGAACTTCCCTTATAGATCTAGCCGTTCCAGGACGCCCATGGCCACTAAGTAGCTAATACTATAGTTGATGCGTTGGGGGACACGTGTGTCTGCTCTGTTCCGTTCCGGAGAATAATGGCACGGAATATGCCATTCCGTTCCGTGCCGTTCCGTGGAATAATGCAGACCGGAATGTTTACTGCACGGAAAGAGGAATTTCAACAATTCTGCAATCAACTGTACCTATGTTTGTCCGTACGCACCCACATGAGCAAATCCTTTAAGTGGTAAAAGCAGTCAGCCTATGAAATTTTAACACTAAATGAAGCTCGTATTAAACTTAAGCATAGGCAAGGTTTACAGTGAAGCGGTTTCTTTTCGCTGGTTCAAAATACGGGTGTAGGGACTCTACAAACTTCGTGAACTACCTCGCCATTGAGATATTCAGTTATTTAACTACCCAAAACACCGTAGCAAGACTTTTAGGTTACTGGGAAATGAGTAAAACTCTGGTCTTTAAAAGGGGTGTGTCCCTACATAAGCGAACGAAAATGAAGGACCTCCTTGAGTGATTGGAGTGATCTGAGTTATTGGAGTGATCTTAGTGATTGGAGTGATCTGAGTGATCTGAGTGATTGGAGTGATCTGAGTGATTGGAGTGATCTGAGTGATTGGAGTGATCTGATTGATTGGACTCGAGTGATCTGAGTGATTGTAGTGATCTGAGTGATTGGAGTGATCTGAGTGATTGGAGTGATCTGAGTGATTGTAGTGATCTGAGTGATTGGAGTGATCTGAGTGATTGGAGAGATCTGAGAGATTGGAGTGATCTGAGTGATCTGAGTGATTGGAGTGATTGGAGTGATCTGATTGATTGGAGTGATTGGAGTGATTGGAGTGATCTGAGTGATTGGAGTGATCTGAGTGATTGGAGTGATTGGAGTGATCTGAGTGATTGGAGTGATCTGAGCGATCTGAGTGATCACTCAGATCACTCAGATCACCCCAATCACTCCAATCACTCAGATCATTCCAATCACTCCAATCACTCAGATCACTCCAATCACTCAGATAACTCCAATCACTCAGATCACTCCAATCACTCAGATCACGCCAATCATTCAGATCACTTCAATCACTCCAATCACTCATATCACTCCAATCACTCAGATCACTCCAACCACTCAGATCACTCCCATCACTCAGATCACTCAGATCACTCAGATCACTCCAATCACTCCAATCACTCCAATCACTCCGATCACTCGGATCACTCCAATCACTCCGATCACTCCAATCACTCGGATCAGTCCCATCACTCGGATCACTCCAATCACTCCAATCACTCCAATTACTCGGATCACTCCAATCACTCGGATCACTCCAATCACTCGGATCACTCCAATCACTCAGATCACTCCAATCACTCCAATCACTCCAATCACTCCAATCACTCCAATCACTCAGATCACTCCAGTCACTCGGATCACTCCAATCACTCAGATCACTCCAATCACTCCAATCACTCAGATCACTCCAATCACTCAGATCACTCAGATCACTCCAATCACTCCAATCACTCAGATCACTCTAATCACTCAGATCACTCCAATCACTCGGATCACTCCAATCACTCAGATCACTCCAATCACTCAGATCACTCCAATCACTCCAATCACTCAGATCACTCCAATCACTCAGATCACTCCAATCACTCAGATCACTCAGATCACTCCAATCACTCAGATCACTCTAATCACTCAGATCACTCCAATCACTCAGATCACTCCAATCACTCAAATCACTCCAATGAGTTAACTGCCTGACTGTGTAATGCTACTGAAAATGTGCATCATTTAGAGTACAGTAGTATACATTAATATCCTAACTCCGTGTTATGGAAACTTCCTCTCCCTAATGGTATGTTTTCTAAAAGCTATATTGTGACTTCTGTATTTTATGCAGGTTTGTATTCAGTCTCTAGTGGTGAAAATATAAAGCGGCTTAAACTGTGTGGCCACGCGAGATTAATGTATTGTTAGCAGTATATGAGGTCAGTCAAAGTGTAATTGTGTAGAGGAAATGCAATGCCTTATAGATAGTATATCAGTTCTCTCTATGTTTTAAATATTAAGTTATAGGGTTTTAATAAGATTTGTGCTAAAAGGGGATATGCTTATGTATTACATTACTTGTATTTGTAATTTCTGTCAAATACTGTATGCAATATCTCAGGGCACACCTGCTGTTGCTGTTTTTTCCCTAACAATATTGATATATATATAATGAGTTAAGCAGTTCTTTCACTGAGTGTAGTTGATAAAATAATATTTATCTGTGCAATTATCAGTTATGTATGCATGCATGCACAAATATGTCTGTATACAGGTATGTATATACCACATAACAATGGCGTATAATTGCAAGTTCTGGCGATTGAATTTGTCACTTTGGCAAATGAATTTGTCCCGTTGCCAATTGAGTGATTAGAATTAAACTTCATCCGTAGCAAGATTGGCAGCTGGAGAAAACAAAAAAAACAAGATATAGCAACTGCTAAAAGACAACTGTAGTAAACAACTCTTTATAAGTGATAATTCTTTCAGTACAACTTCTTTAGCAATATTTGCAACTGTGCTGATGGGCATGGTCACTCACCTCACAAACAAGGTAAATTAACTTTCCAGCCATGCATTGCCTTCGTGTACAAGCACACTTTCTAGAATAACAAGTCTAACTCTCCGTGGTAAATTAATTCACTTTGTGATGAGCAGTTGTTTTCTTGACGATGGTTTACCTATGACGAATTCAATTGCCTAAGTATTCAATCACCACAGCAACGAATTCAATTGCCAAACCTGTATGTTTCTGCGTATGTATGTATGCATGTACGTATGTATGTATGTATGTATGTATGTATGTATGTATGTATGTATGTATGTATGTATGTATGTATGTACGTATGTATGTCCTATATGCATGAATGTATGTGTATATGTATATATGTTTTACGTGCATGAATGGATGAATGTATACTATTGCAGAACTCATCATCAATATTATTTTCATCTATTTATCTGTAAAATTCAGGTTAATTACTTCATATAGAAGAGTTGAATTTGTCACACCCAAATGATAGGTTAGCTAGAGAACGTGAGTGTCAGCGCAAAAGAAGGGCCGCGGAAAGCTCAGAAGAAAGGGCTCATAGGAAGCTTTCTGATAAAATGCGGAAAGCTTCAAAGAGAGCTATTGAGACACCAGCACAAAGGGAGAGTAGATTAGCCAAACAGAGTGAGAGAATTGCTAGACAATGAGTTTCTGAAACACAAACTCAGAATTTCAAAGACTTGAAAATATGCGACAAAGGGAGGCTAATAAGCGTGCCAGTGAGGCAGAGAGTGAAAGGGAGCATAGACTGGAAGCTACGAGAGAGAGAGAAGCGAACTGGCGTACTAGTGAGACAAACAATGAAAAAGAGGACAGACTGGTGACTATGAGAGAGAGAGAGGCTAACCAATGTGCCAGTGAGACAGAGAATGAAAGGGAGCATAGACTGGCAGCTACAGGAGAGAGAGAAGCTAACTGGCGTGCTAGTGAGACAATGAAAAAGAGCACAGACTGGTGACTATGAGAGAGAGAGAGGCTAACCGACGTGCCAGTGAGACAGAGAATGAAAGGGAGCATAGACTGGCAGCTACGAGAGAGAGAGAAGCTAACTGGCGTTCTAGTGAGACAGACAATGAAAGAGAGCACAGACTGGCGGTTATGAGAGAGAGAGAGGCTAACCAAAGTGCCAGTGAGACAGAGAATGAAAGGGAGCATAGACTGGCAGCCACGAGAGAGAGAGAAGCTAACTGGCGTGCTAGTGAGACAGACAATGAAAGAGAGTACAGACTGGCGGTTATGAGAGAGAGAGAGGCTAACCAACGTGCCAGTGAGACAGAGAATGAAAGAGAAGATAGACTGGCAGCTATGAGAGGGAGAGAGACTAGTCAACGTGCCAGTGAGACAGAAAATGCAAGTGAAGAACGGCTCACAAGTATAAGAGAGGGTAACAAATCTGCGAGCTGGTGAGACAGATGACCGTATAGAACAGCGGCGACATTCAAATAGAGTTAGGACTGCATCCAGGAGAGCCCTTGAGAGTGCAGAGCAAGCACAAAGTAGGCGTGACATCAACCGAGTAAACCAGAGTATGAGAAGAAATGCAGCCCGTCAAGCCACTCATGACTATAACAGAGTAGCTGTAGAACAATTTAAGCGCTTAGTGTATGTAGGTCCATTTAACCCCTGTTATTGTTGCGCTTGCTTGTGCTACAATAATGGTGGATCATACATAAATAGTGCTGACCCTCTCCTCCTCCCAGTCCACAACAGGGAGTTGAGTAGTGCTGCTACAGACTGTGATGGTATGGTGTGGGTATGTTCACGATGCAAACCCTTCTTACGAAAGCAAAAATTGCCACCCTTTGCATTAGTGAACAACATGCGAGTTAGTGCCATCCCCCCAGAGCTCAGCTGTTTAAATAACATGAAAAAAAGGTTGATTTCACGTGTGCAACCTTTCATGAAGGTGGTAGTGCTTCCTTATGGCCAGCGTGCACTCAAGGGTCAGACCATCAATTTTTGTGTTAACACTAGTGAAATATGTCAGTCATTGCTGAAGACCCTTGATAACGCTGGGATTGTACTCATTGCACCTCCAAGAGCAAGCAGGTCAGAACAATCTGAAATCCTATCACGTCAAACATACTTTAGTGTTCGGCGACCATTGTTGATAAGGGCTCTCCATTGGTTGAAAGACTATAATATGTTATATAGAGATATAGAGATTGAAAGTGATACAGATGACAATGAGATCTGCCCTCAAGAGGAACCAGGTGATTTGTTGGAAGAGGAAAAACATCTGTAATCCGAAGTGATCACCAGGTTCCTAATGTTGAAGTTTCCGATGTTTTGAACACGGATGGCCCGCCCGTTCATGAACTCAATCGTGTTCAAGGTGCCCCTATTAGCTTAATTACATCCACTACTGCAGAGCAAATGGCCTTTCCAACATTGTTCCCAGATGGGAGAAATGGATACAAGACTCCTAGAGATCCACCAGTCAGTACATTAAATTATTTTCAGTCAAGCCTTCTTAGTGAGGACAATAGATGGGCTAGTCATATACCCTATCTCTTTTGGGGACTAAACGTATATGAGCAGCGCTGTTTAAGTGAAGACATATCAGTAGCTGTACGTCTAAGGTCAGAAGGAGGCAATGCCCGTGGTAGTCATCAACATAGAAGAGAGCCAGTGGATGGACCATCTGGAGATAGACAACCACCAGAATCTAGAGAACGCCTCAGTGCTGGACAACTCAGGGACCTTGCGAGCAACTCAGAGTTGTCTGACAGTTGTTGTGGCTTTCTGCATAACATGAGGTCAACCATAGCCTATTGACAAAGAGCAAAAATGGACTTACTCTCTGTGTTTAGGACTCTAGGTGCTCCAACATATTATATAACATTTGACTGCTGATGATATGAACTGGCCTGATTTGCTCTTTGTCTTGGCAACACTAGCAGGAATGGAAGTAACGGAAGAAAGTGTTTGTGATTTGACAGCAGAACAGAAACACCAGCTCCTGCTCAGTGATCCTGTTACTACAGCTAGACATTTCTCTCAGAGATTTCAAAAGATTCTCGGATTCATGAAAGGTCCATCAAAACCCATTGGGGAAATAGTAGACTACTTTTGGTGCATTGAGTTTCAGCTAAGGGGCAGCCCCCATGTTCATTCGCTGTTTTGGGTGAAGAATGCTCCTGACCTTCAAACAGTCGAAGGTCTGCGAGACGTCCCCAGTTTCATTGACCAGTATATCACCACAAGAATACCACAAGAAGGTGAGGATGATGAACTGCGTGAACTGGTCTTAAGGTTGCAAAAGCACAAACACACACACACGTGTAAGAAAAACAGCGGAATTGGTTGTCGATTTGATTACCCCAAACAACCTAGTCCTGTTACCCATCTCAAACCTCATGCAGATGGAGGTAACAAAGCTAGGTTCTACATAATCAAACGTGAAGAAGGTGCAGAAATGGTAAATCCCTATAACCCTAACATGGATATACAGGTGGTTGGTTCTGTGTATGGTGCTGCCATGTATGTGACCCATTATATTTGTAAGGATGAGTCACAAGTACTGAAGCAAGCTATTGCTGAACAGCTGGCAAATTTGCCTGCAAATGCAACAGCACGCGATAGACTTAGGAAAATTGGGAATACACTTTTAAGTCATCGTCAGCTCAGTCAACAAGAAGCTGCTTTTCTGTTGGCAGGTCTGCACCTAAAGGGCTCATCACGTGCAACAGTGTTTATCCCTGCTATTCCTAAACGGCGTCGTACTAGACTTGTGAGACCTTCACACCAATTGCGTGAACTGGATGATGGTGATACGAATGTTTTCATGCATGGTCTCATTGATCGCTATGCTGCACGCCCAGCAGGTCAACCATATGACAATATGACACTAGCTCATTTTGCTGTGTGGTACAATACAGTCAGTAGTACATACAACGAAGGTGAAAACTCTGATGATAGTGCTAGTCGACTACCACGTTTTCAACTTCAGAATAACCTGGGAACTATTGTACAGAGAAGGCACCAAGCTTGCTTGAGAGTTCCAATAATGACACCAGAATCCCATGGAGATGATTATTATTACCATCTTTTGTTGTTGTATTTCCCATGGCGTCAGGAGACACAAGACCTGCTTGGAGAGCATGCAACTGCTCAGGAAGCGTTGTTAGCAAAGAGGGACCAACTACAGTTCCTTAACTCAGAGCACAATTCATTTGCTGAAGAAGTACAACAAGCCATACAACAGTTGTCTGAAATGCAGAACAGTTACGGTGACAATGTATATGCGCCTGTTGCTCCTAATGCAGTGCAGCATACAGTACTTTAGATGTAGAAGCTGAAACTGCAGAGTTTGACCCAATGTATGGTGCAGATGAGAATGTTGAGCAAGCTGCATTGGTTGAATCGGATGGTCCCCAAGAAGTATCTGCTCAGGAACATAGTGATATTCAGGCTGCCCTCTTTGATGATAGAGATAACAACATACTCTGTAGGTTAAGAATGACAGATCGTGAGTATCAAGAAAAGGTTGCTAGCTTGAATGATACTCAAAGAGTAGCATTTGACCAGGTGGTACAGTACAATTGTGCTCGCCACCAATACTTCATGAGAGAGAGAGACACTCTCCCGGAGCCACTTCACCTGTTCATCACAGGTGGAGCTGGCACTGGTAAGAGCCATATCATTAGTGTAATCAAGGAACACATCGAACGAGCACACACAGGGTCTCAAAATGATGGGCCCAACTGGTGTGTCGTCATTTAATATAGGGGCATCGACTGCTCACCGTGCACTATGCCTCCCTGTAGAACACAACAATTCTACAAGGTATACCAAACTCAGTGCTGAAAGGTTGCATGAGTTGAGGATATTATGGAAAAATGTTCATACTGTTGTCATAGACGAAATCAGTATGGTGTCATATGAGACCTTTGTGTTCATCCATAAAAGGCTAACAGAAATTAAGGGAACCGATGACACCGAGATTCACTTTGGTGGATTAAACATAATTGCTGTTGGTGATTTCTATCAGCTTCCACCTGTTCCTGATTGCTTTATATTTCAAAATGGCAAGGGCTACACACAAGGCTCAACACACTTGTGGAGAGAATTGTTCACAGTGATTGAGTTGACTGCGAACATGCGCCAAAGAAATGATATGTGTTACTCAGAAATACTGAACAGAATAAGGACGGGGACTCAAACAAATGAAGACATAGCAAAGTTACGTACAAGGTTAACATCTGGAATCCCTGATCCTGTTCAACTTAATGACCCTAAATTTCATTCAGCTCTCTACTTGCTTCCAAGGAAAGAACATGTAGAAGAGTACAATATGCAGTGTCTATTAGAATTATCCAGAACCAACCCAGTGTATGAGTTTAAAGCAGAACATTGTATCCTAGAATCCCGTTACCTCCCACAAGGTGTAACATCACGAACTGTCCCTGAAAATCTCATTCCCACAGATGATAATAGTTGTGCAGGACTTCCACGTATGTTGAAATTAGCTGTGGGTGCTCAGGTGATGCTAAGACGTAACATCATGTGTGAAGATGGCTTAGTAAATGGTGTCCGTGGGGTGATTGTTGGATTTAAATGGAATACAGAATGTCAATACCAACCAGGGTCACTTCCAGCTGCAGTACTTGTAAAATTCCATGACCCACATGTAGGAAGGATTCATACAATACAAGTACCTGGTACCAACGGAGTTGAGGCTGTAGAGATTAGGCCTATTTCAGCCAAATTATTTGCTCCACAAGGTGTAACATTGCAACGAACTCAATTGCCATTGCTATTGTGTTGTGGCTGCAACTATCCACAAAGTACAAGGATTATCTTTAGATGCAGCTGTAATTGATCTGGGTCCAGCCATGTTTGAAGGTGGCATGGCTTATGTAGCCCTCAGCAGGGTGCGAACTTTAGAAGGGGTCACCCTGCTTGACTTAGTTAGTGCTAAAATTAAGACATCCAAAGCAGCATCCCAGGAGATGGAACGGCTGTGCAGTGTTACCAACAATGATTCATAAAGCATGTACAGATATATAAAGCACCATACTGAGACCTAGCTATATCAGAGTACAAAGGGAGGAGAATGGAGGTTGGATGGGAGAAAAGACCAAGCACAAAATAACAATGTAAGTGCTTTAAATGTAGTGTATTCTAATTAATTCATACCATTGCTAGGTTGTGCAAGGACTCCACTTTGTAGACACACACTACAGACGTGTTGAGACCTATAGCTATATCAGAGTGCAAGCGGAGGAGAATGGAGGTTGGATGGGAGGAAGGACCAAGCACAATATAATAATGTAAGTGCTATAATGCAGTGTATTCTAATTAATTCATACTGTTGTTAGGTTGTGCAAGGACTCCACTTTGTAGACACACACTACAGACGTGTTGAGACCTATAGCTATATCAGAGTACAAGCGGAGGAGAATGGAGGTTGGATGGGAGGAAAGACCAAGCACAAAATATCTATGTAAGTTCTTTAAATGCAGTGTATTCTAATTAATTCATACAGTTGCTAGGTTGTGCAAGGACTCCACTTTGTAGACACACACTACAGACATGTTGAGACCTATAGCTATATTAGAGTACAAGCGGAGGAGAATGGAGGTTGGATGGGAGGAAAGACCAAGCACAAAATAACAATGTAAGTGCTTTAAATGTAGTGTATTCTAATTAATTCATACTGTTGCTAGGTTGTGCAAGGACTCCACTTTGTAGGCAAACTACGGATGTGTTGAGACCAAGCTATATATATATATATATATATATATATATATATATATATATATGAGAGTATACAAGAGGAGGAGATTAGAGGTCAGAATGGAGGAAAGATCAAGCATATAATAACAATGCAAGTGCATTAAATGTAGCATATTCTAACTGTTGCTAGGTTGTACACGAATTCCATTTTGTAGATATAAAAGCACCAGTTAGTGGTGCAAGATATAAAGGAATTTGTTAGCAATGTTGGTTGATTGCTTAAAGTGGCCAAGCAGCGGTTTATCTTCTATGCATTATGCAGGATTGAGATGGACATGCTGTACAGGAGAAAAGAAAGGATTCAGGCATACTAATTCATTGACAAATGTAAGTCTATATACTTATTAAAGTGTATTCTATTGAAGTGGTGCTCTATATGGAACTCCATTTACTTATGTGTATGCAGGATCAGAATTAGGAAAAGATCAACACATGGGATTAAAATGTAAGCGTTATTCAATAAGCGTATTCATTATAATTAGCACTTTCCATAGAACACATGCTTGGTCTGGTTGGATTTGACTAGTTCTGCAATGACACTTAAATAGAAAGTTTTATTTATTCATACAGTGTATGGTAAAAAAAATGGATTTATTTAAGCAGCTAAAATCTGTTGAAAATGTTATTACGCGGGTGTCATCCTTTGAATGAAATGATGAAGGCTTGCTGTTGTGGGTGTTGTGCTACATGCTGCAACAGTTGCACTAGTCATACGATGCATCCATAGTGGTCAAGCACTTTTGATCACGTGTACTCATTATCTAGTACCATAAAGGAGACATTCAGGTAACTTTCCTTGAAAGGAAACACTTAGGATCTAATGATGGTATGAAGATTTATCATATTCATTATACATGCACCAAGTCAATTTCCTTGGATGGCCAACTGTTCTTATACCAACAGTCTTGTACCCATATAGAGATAAGCACGGGTGCCAGATGTGAGGGAAAAAACCCTTGCCTATAGCTGGCTACATGGCCTGCTGAAGTTCCTACACATCACTATGTGTTACCTGAATTACATACTCTTATTACTCTACGCATACTCATCAAGATATTGAGTAAAAAACACTATTAATTACATAATACTGAACGGAACATATAATGTGTGAAATGTTCTACACTACCTGTACATTAAGCCATAGTTTCACCCCAGACCGCAAGGGTCTGGTGTGCTACACGATATAAGTTTGGCCTTTACAGAACACAAGTGCAGACAGCAATCAGATTAGACTATCGAGAAGCCGTATTCTATATGTTTCGTGAGACTAGAACTCACTTTGTTCCTTTAGTCATAGGGCTTATTTAGCTGCTGATCAATAGTCTTCAACGTTTCTACAGTACCATTATCCAGCTTTAGCAGTGGTCCATCATCCAATCTGAAAGAATCATGCTCTTTCGTGTTGTTTTAATGTGTGATACGCCCAAGCGTCGGCCTTGCGGTCTGGAGTGAGGTAGTCTCGCAGCACCCGACCCTAAAAAGAGGGTCTGGTGAAACCGTGTACAAAAAGTTTGGTATGGTGGCCGAGAAGGGTCACCCGCCCGTATGGCACGCCATCTGTAACAAAAAAAGGCTTTTAAATTGGGCCCTTTTAAAGCAAATCCGGCTAGATTTAAGACAATCTGGCTAGACTTAAGAGCTGCAAGCTTATCTCAGGCCCTATTTAAGCCTTATCTCGGGCCCTATTTAAGTTATCTTGGGCCCTATTTAAGTTATCTTGGGCCCTATTTATGTCTTATCTATTTATGTCTTATCAGCGCTTGATTTTGTGGACAATGTTAATGATCCTTATGCATGGAATTAATGGCGACAGCTGAATACAATGAGGATGAGGAAGTGATAACCAGTTCCTCCATCAACAAAATAAGGACCATAGGGGGGCACAGGAGGCATGTGCTCCCCCTCCCCTCCCTCCCCAAAAAAGAAAACCATAATGCAAGATCGCGAGATACTCTAATAGAACAGTCAGTCAAATACCCTAATAGAACAGTCACCACACATAATGGTACCTTCATAGTTATATTTAAATATGCAGCCTCAGTTTGGGTTGAGGATAAATGCACATACATTACGTTACATTCATTGCACTTACAGTAACTAAGCTATGCATGTATTACTTAATTAAAGAGATAATGTTGTAACTATGATGTTAATTTGCTGAGAAAATGAATGATTTCAACTGCTGTTTAAGGATAGATAATGGTGGTTGTTGGATAAGTTCTTGAGGTAGCGAGTTCCATAGCCTGATTGATCTTGGAAAAAAGGAATTGCTGTATTGGGTTGTTCGAGCATAGATCTGACAGAAGTTTTGATTGTGACCTCTGGTGGATGAGTTAACAGGAATAAGGTCAGTAGGATGAGGGAAGTTATTAACAATCTTATAGAACAGGATGATACTAGAAACTTCTCTTCTACATTCAAGACTGGGGATGTTAAAATCCGAAAGCAAGTTAGTTACACTACTGAAGCGGGAATAGTCACCTGTTATAAATCTTGCACACTGTCTTTGCACTCGTTCAATATCTTTATGGGCATGCGGTAACCAGACTGGGTTGGCATACTCTATTAATGGACGTGCCATGGTGTTATAACATTTTAGTTGCTGAGTATATTATAAAATAAAAAAACTAGCATCTGCAGCACTATCCCATGCATGGGAACACTTAGCCTGCTAAGGATATTTTGCAAATGAAATGCACTTGGTCTAGTGTATGCCATGCCATTCTTTAGGTCCATCACTATTAACTAGCTCAGCTACTCGTGTCCATCACTTATCCCTATATAACTCTTTGGGCAAGTTACTTTTTAAGTAACCAGTTACATATTACTTGCAACTGATCATGAACTGTTTAGTTACAGTTACATATTACCCATAAAATAAAGTAACTATAATAATATTACATATTATATTACTTTGTGTCCACAGCCTTAAGCTGTCATGTGTGAAACTACCACCTTATCACGTGACATGATATCGTTGTTGGGCAATGTGCAAATCTTGGTTATAAGTACGAAGGTAGTGAATAAGCTTCATTCAGTATATAGGCTTTGTGGCTAGGCGTTACTCAGTGGATTACTTACAACATTAGTAACTTCATTACTTATAGTAATAATATTATGTAATATTAGATTCGTTACAGTAACTATATTACTTAGGTAACACGTTACATTTGTAAGTAAAGTAACTTGAGTTATATTACCTGTTTTTAAAGCATAATTCGTTATATTATTTAGTTACCACAAAAGTAATAATATTACGTAACGTGTTAAATAAGTAACGCATTACTCCCAACACTGCTCTTGATCAATGTAGTCCACTTATAAAGCAGTGTGATTTAGATATTTGTATATAAAACTACATCAAAACTTTTAGCCCTGAAACATATGAAATGGCTTTAGCTTCTGGGGAGCTGTGCCCCCAGCTCTATATGCCTACTGCCTTGGCATCCCCCCCCCCCCCTTCCCAACCCTGGATTCGCCCGAGGACTGTCATTCAGTACAACAGACCATCAATCCATTAATTACACCAGCATGCAAGCGCTTGATTGTTAGACATCATACAGCTGATATGTGTTATCTATAATGAATTTTTTAATATTAAAAAGGAATCACAAGCTATGATTGAGCAGTCACGGTAACAGAGTCGCATGTCTTGCTATATGGCGTCCATGATGATTTCTCGATTAACTACACACTGTTTTAGACAATTTATCATGTGTTCTTTTATTACTATTTTATAATTACTACTTTTGGCTGTAGGAACAAGCCTACAGACCATTAGTACACCATGTGTATTGTCAATTCTTATATCTGTGTGTGTACCTAAGCTCATGCTTGTATGTGTGTACTATAAAGCATTAATAAATAAATAAATAAAATGATCCAACTGTTTTCATCGCTTATTACAACTTTCATCTCAGTGGAGAACTGCATGTAGTCACTGTATTCAGTTGAAATCTCAAGAGTAAATGCACATGTATGCACAAGTAGGGCGATGAGCGTAACCAGACATTCTAATCTGGCCGATCTTCCTTGTAGGACACACGCTGCATCCAGTAACAAATCGAAGGAAACGACCAACATCTTCAATGGATGAGTTTCCAATAAGCTGCTGTAAATGTTCAAAAACTTTCTTTTATCGTGGATTCAACAGAACAGACTCTTCAATAAGGTTCAAGACTTGACTAGGTGATGCTACGCTCATATTCGACTACCGTACACGAAGCATTAAACGCACAAGGCGATGCCAGCACTAGAGGTGTGGGCAAGCCAACAAATAGAGTTCTTAAATGGAGCCCAAGATAAGACATAAATAGGACCCAAGATAAACCCTTAAATCAGGTTCGAGATAAGACGCCTAAATAAGGCCCGAGATAAGACGCTTAATTAGGGCCCGAGATAAGGCTTAAATAGGGCCCCAGATAAGCTTGCAGCTCTTAAGTCTAACCGGATTGTCTTAAATCGAGGCGGATTTGCTTTAAAAGGGCCCTATTTAACAGCCTATTTTTGTTACAGATGGCGTGCCATACGACCGCGCTTGCCGCCTTAGCGGCCGCCCAAGTTTTTCAGGCGGCTGCTCATGTCGCGCTTAAGGCGGCCGTATGGCACGCCATCTGTAACAAAAATAGGCTGTTAAATCGGGCCCTTTTTAAGCAAATCCGGCTCGATTTAAGACAATCCGGCTAGACTTAAGAGCTGCAAGCTTATCTCGGGCCCTATTTAAGCCTTATCTCGGGCCCTATTTATGCTATCTCGGGCCCTATTTAAGCTATCTCGGGCCCTATTTAGCTAAGCGTCTTATCTCGGCCATATTTAGGCGGCTTATCTTGGGCCTGATTTAAGGGTTTATCTTGGGCCCTATTTAAGTCTTATCTCGGGCTCCATTTAAGAACTCCGGTTGGCTCGCCCACACCTCTAGTGCCGGCATCGCCTTGTGTGTTTAATACTTTGAATTCTTCGTGTAGGCTAATATGAGTGCATATAGCATCACCTAGTCAAGTCTTGAACCTTATTGAAGAGCCTGTCATGTGTGCAACTATCACCTTATCACATAGCATGATAGCGATGTTTGACAATGTGTAAATCTTGGTTATAGCTAATTGTATTCAAGAGAATTCATTCATTAATTTGAGGCAGACTCCATTAGTTTCGAACCCAGACCACAAGGGTCTGGTGCCACGCAATACAAAAGCTTGGCTGCTTATGAAGCCATTCAAACTAATGACATCACAAAATTCGCAATGCTTCCAGTAATTACCAGCTGACATGCATGTGTAGTTACAGCAAGTGAAAGCATAACACGCACACTGGCAAAAGCCAGGAAACAACATTCTGTGTGATATCTACATTGAACATGTTAATAGAATCCTTAAAGAATATATGTACCATTTACATGCTAATAAATCAAAGACAGCAATTTCTAAGGCTAGTCAGTGTATGGGACGGTCCAGTAAATAATGTTCTTAATAACAAGCATCAAATATACAGATCAAGTTCCCACTTTATGCATGATGCATGTCTAGTGCATGTCATTATTAAGAAATTAGACTGAGAAAAGGGACAAGTATTTGAATGGATTCCAGGACGAAGTCATTTATCTTTTCCAAAATGTATACTGATACAACCCATTGAAAGCGTTGAAATAATTTATGACAAACTGATCAAGTGGTTACAAGAATGTGCTCTAGAATTGTAAAAGTATACCCAAAAGAATAAAATAATTAATTTAAGTACAGTGCATGTACTTATTACCTATTAATGAATTGTTTTAAACAGATCTATATAGACATTTCTCACGCTTACACTTTTCTGCACACACATCACAACAATTACAGTTACATTCATAGATCTTGTAGCTGGAAAACCCTGAAAACAATGAGTCCCTTCTGCAAGTTGTGGTATTTTTGCTTCGTGTTCTTATCACAAAATTTCATCAGGTTTTTTGTAATTAATAGCCAACAATGAGATAGCTTTCCATTTCTTCCAGCTCTTCCTGTCTATTGAATATAAGTTTCAACACCATCTGTTGGTCCATAGTGAAAATTATTATTCTGTTAAAATCTACGTAGTCTTGCCCATACCATATGCAGCTGTAGCTGCATATCACCACTCTTAAACATGAATTACTTCAGTACATTACTGTAGTACAGATATTTTGATGTGTTCTTTGGTGGCCTTTGTATACATATTTACTAATTGATACTGTGGCGGTGAGCAAGGAACTCCAATTGATCATGAACTCCAAGGAACTCCACTCATAACTCCTTGAATATTCCTCAGATTCACAACAAACTTGGTGTATGAATCCACCGTTACACGCTCTTCATTTGTGCCAAAGATCAAGGCAATCAAGTTACACGTTTGCATATTTTATTTATTTTTTATTCATTTATTTATTTATTATCTTTAGTACTTGGTTGTATAATTATTGATACTGTGCAGGCCTCCATTAGGGAGTATAAAGCACAGATACACACAAGAAAACAAATAAGCACAAAGCATACAACATTATATATTTTTAGTGTATAGCTGGGTTAATACAAAAAATTTAATAGTCTACAATCCTTTTCTTAAAGTCATCTATATTACTTGCTTCAATTGCAGTAGCTAGCTGGGAGGCTGTTCCATATTTTAATAGTGCACGGGCAGGAAAAAATGAGTGAGAATAAAAATTTAAGTGAGCTGACACTTGTCTGAATCTCTGAGAGTGTCCTCTTGTACATGTAGTTATTGACATAGTGGAAGGTGGCGACTAGGAATTTTATAGCAATTTTTTTGCAATGTGTGCAAAAAGAAATCGAAGCCCCCCGTAGCCCCCGTACGGAATAAGAATGAAAAAAATGAAGAAATTAAAACGAAACTTTGAACACCCATATCTTGCAAATGGCTGTTGCGAATTTAATCAAATTTGCTGTGTGGCGTACCCTGGGCCAGCTATTAATGCAAAAGTGGTGTGCTTTAGAGAAGGGGCCATGGAGCTATGTATGAAAAAGCTGTTTGTTAATATACGTACTCAAGGTAGGTCGCCGGCTTTCTTGGTCGCACGACACACTACCGTGTGTCTTGATTCTTCATGACATGTATTTTTTGATATAGTGCCATTGAAGGTTTGACCTTTGGTGACTTTTATGGCCATTTTTGCCTAGAAAAATTTGATTATTTCAGTTGTCTTTATCTCCCTGAGGCATTAATTGATATGGTTAAACATGATACCAAAGAAAAGGTCTTGTTGAACGAATCAACTAGGTTTTCATTTGAAATTAACAGGTAATTCCATTTTGAAGTTACGATTACTTTTATTAGCTGCAAAATTCTCTGAGTTTACCTGCCCTTGGGGGTTTAATTACCCATGAGGAGGTAAATTATCTCAAAATTTAAGGGTAATATAAATGATCGTAACTTTGGAATGAAATCACCTATTAACTTCAAATAAACAAAACTAAGTTTGTTTCATGTAACAATATTTTTATTTTGGTACCATGTTTTAACAATTTGTTTAATGCCTCAGGGAGATGAAGACAAGAATGATTAAATTTCTGGGAAAAAAGGCCATAAAGGTCACCAAAGTCAATTGTGCAATGGCACTATGTCAAACAATTATACTATGAGGAGTACTACTTATGTGGAAAGTTTAATCCTTTTTTATGAAAAAGTGCACAATTTTTGTACTGTGCCACTTCAGATATTGACTAAATGCATTAGCATAATTATATGCAAGCCGTGGCTAGTAGCTAAGAACTCTTCTGTATTAGACAGGTAGCTTCAAGATGTGTGTGCATGGGATCCAGAACCCTTCTCAATGGCAAAAAAGCCGTCTGGCCGCATAAGGCTATATACACCACAAAGGCTGCTTAAACCTATTTTGAGCTCCAGTCACCATTAATTTTGTATAGATATAAGTATGATAATATTGCACAAAGGAAGCTTTAAAAAGCAAATAAACCTGTGTAGATGCTGCTGTTAAATTGTGTGACTTTAGAATCATTAGCTCTACTATTAAATTTTATATAGACCTGAGCTCAAAAGTTTGCCCAAACTGTTTCAGGAATTTCCCAAAATTTTCACCTATTATGCTCTTTCAGTGATCCCATTATGTTTTCACTATGCTCCTAGATTAACAATCTTTCTTACAATAAAATCTTGGAACATTTTAATCAGTGAATGCTCTGTTAGAGTGTTTTACTATAAAGTGACTGTTTTATTAGAGAGCACCGAGCATCTGGGTGCTCTATACTGTAGCCCGCATTTTCCACTGACTGCTTTATTAGGGAGTATAGATCTATATTCAAGGAATTAAACTTCATACTTCGAAATATTCACCAGCATTATACTGGCATAGCACTTAAACCTACTGTATTATCTTTTGTTATGCTGACACAGGCCTATTTATAGATATTGATAAAGCATTATTAGCCAAACCCCCTAAGTTGATCACCTGTAAGCCAAGGAGCAGGATGCCTGCAATATTTTTGGCACACGCATTGCGCATTTTAATTAAAATTCTTGAAAACCATCCTATTATGTTGGCATAATGCTTGATGCTTTTGCTAACCTATTATGCTCAAAATTATGCTGGCATAATTGGCGCAAGCCTAACAGTAACAGTGAAATGAAGTTGAAAACATGCAGTATACAATATATGTTGTCAAAAAATGTATACACTCATAACTGAAATGGGCAACATATGAGTTCCTTCTTCCTCTCATAACTGTATACACTCTATAACTGTATACACTCATAACTCAAAACCTCATATGAGTTCCTTCTTCCTCTCACCTTGTAACATGAGTACACTATAAAACAATATAAGAGCAAGATTGGTTGGACTTCTAGCCATGTAAAGTTAATAATAAGGAATTTTAAACTGTTGCCCCTAGCAACCTGAATTTACATTATTTTGTAGACATGAAATGAATGTCTAAAGTAATATTTCCAAATTTCAAAAGGATAGCATATAAGAAGTCCAACCAACCAGACACTAATGGATGAATGTCATAATAACAAAAGTTGCTCCTAGCAACCTGAATGTCTATAGTAACATCTCCAAATTTTAAAGGATAGCATATAGTTATAGCTATAATTTATGTACAGTAGGTCATGAGATATAATACATCTGTAGTTCTTTCATACATTTATCTATGGGAAGGGGCAACAGCTGCCCCCTTCTGGGCAACACATGGATAATTTGTGGGATTGAGATATGAGGTTTTGAAATAGGTGGTTTCCCCTTACATTGTCTATGTGATTGTCCAGAAGGGGCAACTGTTGCCCCCACATAGACAATGCAGGGGTGGATCCAGAGTTTGGAAAGAGGGGGGGCACCTTTCTGAAAAACAGTTGAAGACCAAAAAAACTTACTGAAAACCAGTTGAAGACCAAAAAAAAAAAAAAAAAAAAAGGTCACGACAATAATAGCTAGTTATCCTTACCAACTATATCATGTCTGTTATGTAAAATAAAATCCTTTTTATAGCTTCATAGGTAAGCTACACTGCCTCATGAACATTGTGACTGCTTTATTAGAGTAATTGACTGCTCTATTAGAGTATCTCGATCTTGTATGCAATTTCTTGAAGGGGGGCATTTGCCCCAAATGCCCCATCCTGGATCCGCCACTGCAATGTATGGGGAAAACTGCAAACTTTAAAATGTCATATATTGTGTCTGACTGGTTGGATCCATGTAGCAATTTTGTTTTCCTACGTGGCAGTGCTTAACTGCTAACTGCTGTCTCATGTTCATTCCATACCACTACCTGTGGTAGTATCTCACCTAAAGTGAAGAGAAAAAACTTACTTCAACAACTTTCTGTATGTTGATATGGACAAATAATGCTAGACTGATTTTGAGAGCTCTGCAAGGTGATGATGACGACTTGCCCCTTTCCCTGTAGTTGTGCTTTTTCATCGTATTATTCGTATAAGTATTTTTGATCGGGTATACTGGCTGTGCCTTTACCTGTAATTAATCATAATCATAGCTGCAGTTATTCTTTCTGCAATACACGTTATTATGTAATGCATCACGTTAGTTAGAACCAAGAAAGCATTTAATCAAATAGAGCAGTCGCTTGTTTTAACGGTAGATTTTGTCATGTGTTATCAAAAACGACTAAGGTCATATAGCATGCTATATAAACATAATAGACATTGGGTGACCTGCAGTTCGAATACTGGGGTTGGAGGGATTTTTATTCCTTACTTTGGCCCCTTTTCTGTTACACCTTTTCAGCTATAAGTCTCTAAGTCTAAGTCCTTGAAATTAGGTTAGGTAATCCTAAGGCTGCAACACATGTTGCTGTCAGACCTTCAGTGCTGGTCACTGTAAAGCACTAATAACAATATAGCTAAATTCAGACGTTTAAATAAAGTCTGTAAATCAATACACACAATAGCACATAGTGTAAAAGAACTATAGCTAGTTAAGAGTGTCAGCCTTGTTTGCAACGGTTATTGCATCCATTATCCAGCTATTTTTATTGGTCAAAACAGCCCTCATTTCCTCAGAAAATTGTAGATAGTTACTGTAATCAGTCGAAATCTCAAGGGTAAATCCACATGTATGTGCAATAGGGCGACGAGCGTAACCAGAAAGGCTGTTAAATGTAATCTGGATCTTCCTTGTAGGACACACACTACTTCCAGTAACAAATCGAAGGAAATTACCAACATCTTCAGTGGATGTGTTTCCAATAAACTGTTGTAAATATTCAAAAACTTTCTTTTCTCGTGGATTCAACAGAACAGGCTCTTCAATAAGGTTCAGGACTTTGCTAGGTGAAGCAGTGAGGCATTGAAAAATGGTGTAGAGGTCATCAGCAGAATACTTGGACCAAAACTGTACTTCCTGTTTTGGTATACCAGCATTAACACAAGAAATTGCAGCCAGAGGCTTGTGTAGAAATTCATACTCAGCAGCGCTAATCAGTAACTGTCTCAAAGTGTTTGGTTTAGGAACCTTCCTTGACCCAAATCGGTCAAGTATAGCAATCAGCTGGGTTTGCAAGTCAATTGAAAATGCACTAGATTTTATACCTAAGCACCTTTTTACAGTGTTTTGCTCCACAGTTGTTAGATAATCAATAAATGAACCAAAAAGGATACTTCTAGGTAGTTTAACACTGACACCCACAAGGCTAGCATACAAAGTTGGGAAGGCAAGCCGTGTTGGTAATACACCACAAAATATATAGCCATGAGACAAAATAGTTCCAATGAGATGCAAAGCTGTCATGTCTGTTTGAGCATTCCCCGAGGGCACTAACAAATTCGAGCCTTCAAAATATTCAGCATAGGCTGCTTGCCAAAACTCAGCAAACATATCATGACATACACCACCAGTGTCTACGGCTTTTTCACCAACAAAGTGTATCTTGAGTGGGTAGTGGTGCAACACTTCTTCAATCCCAAACAAAGCAAAAACATCTTTTAAGATGGTACTTCTGTTGACATCATGTGGTTTAAAAAATAACTTGGTGTTCAGTGATTGAATAAATTCTTTCCGATCTTTCTCAGCTAATGGAGAAATATATAGATAACTAAAGTGCTGCATCATTGCAAAAAGTAACCTTGCAATAGAATGGAGTTCAGATCAACACCGCCGTCTTGTGTAGATATGTCAAGTATTGATCCATAATCCTGCAACAATAATGAAAAATAATGCATTAATATACCAGTTCTTAAAATGTAAACAGTACTAACTAAAAGCTGGATGCTGTGGATACCCATAAAAATGTATTCAGCATTTAGCAGTGGGCTGCAGATTCTTGAACACCACTTAACTGGCAAGACTCAATACATTCAACCAAAGAATGTCCAAAAATTATGTCACTCCAACCCACTGAATAGTGATGGATGCAGTTTCCCATGTCATTTAGAAAACTGGATATCTATATAGTTCTTAGTATATTTGTGTACAAAGACTTTAGCAACAAGAGTGTGCGGGAATGGACTACTGGAGTGCAAGTCCAATATCATTTTTACATCCAAATAAGTACAACCCCTTCCCTTGTATAAGCAAATAAGTAGGATTTCCCTTGAAATCAACTCTTTTAGCTCACCATAGACAAACTTGATGTAGTAATGGACTTTAAAGTCAGTTATGAACATACACACAATAGCAGTTTGTCTGATATTGGGAATACCAAGAAGACTTCTGTTCCCAAATGGGAAATCAACCATAAAAAATTTAGCTAGCTGATTACATGTATGCACTGTAAAAGTACATGCACTATATAATGAAGTATCTTACAAGCATTTACAATGAGACAGAATTACGTCAGAAATAAAATTTAAGCCAAACTTCTTTGTGCATGTACCACATTACACACTGAACTGAACCTTCATTAAGACAACTGTTAAAGAATATATTTAAGTATGTTATACAAGTGATAGGTTTGCACTCCCAAATCCCTTGAAGTTCAACTTTAAGCTGCATCATTTATATTGTCAGTGTGTCCAGGAGCTAAAAAGGAGTTAGTCGCAGCCAAAAACTACAGTAATTATGTAATTGGGCATATGGTAATGGGGCCAAAGTCAGATTGGTTCACTTACAGGTGGCTGGATATAAATTTAAAAAAAAAAATTGCCAAAACTCGAATTTTAGCCTCACTGCCTCACTGACCACAGTCACAAG
This sequence comes from Dysidea avara, assembly GCF_963678975.1. NCBI lineage: Eukaryota > Metazoa > Porifera > Demospongiae > Dictyoceratida > Dysideidae > Dysidea > Dysidea avara. The sequence goes on from NC_089273.1 coordinate 13,750,501, forward strand.
GCTACAGGCCAACCGAAGCAGCGCAAGGCCACCATTCTATGCCACAATAACAAACTCACCAGTGGGATGTGCCTTTTTGGGTTCCGACGATTATTATTATTATTATTATTATTGATTCGCAAAACCCATTGGGTAAATCGCTAATGTACAAAAACAAAATTTTAGTGTCTATGCATTTTGCAAACGGTTCTTGAAAGTAAGTAAGTCTATATTGTCAAGATCTTCCATATCTAAATTGTTCCAGTCTGGTATTGATCTTGGTAAGAAAGAGTTACTATATCGATTTGTTCTGGCATACAACTGTAATAGCTTCAAGGGATGGTTTGCCCTGGTACTTGTTGCAGGAGATAACACTGGCAGATACTGATTTGGAACATAAATTAATTTGTTTACAAACTTAAACAACAGCATCAGACGTGCCTGTTTCCTACAATCTTCCAGTGTTAGCCATTTTAATTCCACTAACATTTCAGTTATGCTGTCCCTATGATTCCTTCTCCAAGGACGATTTTGTGCCCTCTGTGTCTTGTCTTTTCTTTTTATCTTCAATCAGGCTGCTTGTCTTCTTCATCCAACGAAACCATATCGAGGCATTAATTTTCCGTATCGACACTTTCTTTAAGCAGCATAATAGATGCCATAAGATTTTTTAAGGCGCTTAGACTACGTTGCTATACGGAGGAATAGATTATATTCCTTACTGATATATCTATGATGGAGGGTACTGTACGGAGGTACTGGTACTAGATAGCTTCACAATAGGTCACAAGATCACACCCATTCTTCATTCTACGCATTATCGATCTATCGATTGAAACAACGATGACACACCCCTTTTGCACTAGCTGTATTTCAGTGACCACACACCTTCAACTTGGAAGGCTGACTTGACATACTCTATAATCGATCGAAACCATGCCCCTTTTGGGGCAAGCGCATATCTTGCAGGCTGCATCGAGATACTCTAATACAACAGTCACCCTAATAGAACAGTCACATGTTTATAGCTAGCTGTATGCCTTAGGCCACAACTGAACAACCAAAATACTACACATTTACCATATTATTTCTCTGTAGGATCACTTTTAATGCTACCGAATGGCTTGCTTTAGGCAATGGAGACATTTGATGATGGGCTGGTGAATAAAGTTCCACACACCAGATGGGTTGGTGTATGATCCAAGTGCTGCCAATCCACATGGTGTTCTTGAGATCAAGTGTCCTACTCTTGTGTCTGTCAAAGATGTGTGTTCCAGCAAACCCAGTTTTTTTTCTCAAGGCCATCAATGGTGGATATAAACTGAAGCCACAAACACAATTACTTTTACCAAGTGCAAGGACAGATGCACATCATGAATCGTAAATGGTGTGACTTCGTTGTTTGGACCCTAGCTGACAGCTCTCACCTATTAATTCATAGAATCAAGTATGATCACAAGTTTTGGAAAGAAAAATATACCCTCAACTGAGGTTATTTTACCTAAGGTCCATGTTACCAGAACTAGTTACTCCCAGGTTTCACTTCGCACAAAAAATTAGAGAGACACAATATCATAGCACTTCTAGTTCTACATTAATTTATGATTCATAGTATCTTACTTACTCAACATAATGAATTCACAATTGTTAAGGGAATGCAGGATTAGCACACCTCTGCTATTATATACTTACCAAATTGCCTAAGCACTGTTAGACTTCTTCACACTGGTACTAGTAGTGATGAATAAATTTGACATTAGAAAGAAAACTAAACTATGAGTATGCCATAATAAGACTCAGTACCATCTACTATGGCTTTCTATGAACAGCACACACAATGTCGTGTGAACTCTGGCTTTTTTAAATGTAGGATCTTGAGTGTGGTGTCCATACCTGTCTTCGTGGGCCTCCTTTTTGCTCAATATCTTCAAATTTAAGTACCATAGACTATCAAAAAATTTGAAATAAACCATATCTAAATAAAAGTATGCTTCAATGTTTAGAGAACATTACGTTGGGTGATTTGTATGAACAACCACAACATCCAGGGGAGCATTTTCAGCAGCTTTCATGTCAGTTTACGTCAAAAGGAAAGCATAGAATTGCTCAGTGAGGTAAGAAACACCATGCTAGGATATTCCTAAGTAAAGTTATTCCAACAATTAGTTCAGCTATAACGCTGTATTGTGCAGCTAAACTTAACTGATTCGGTGCCACCTTAAGTGCTTAGTATATGGCAGGATATTTGGTACAATGGTGAAATACCAAAAAAGAATAGGTAGCTTACACACTGGTAACTTCTTGAATATTAGAGTAGTTGACTGTTCTATTAGAGTATTTCGATTTATATCAGCTTTAGTTAATCTTACTACAAAAGTATAATTTTGAACCCCAATTAACCATATGCCTTGTTCTTTCCATCTTTTCATTGCCCATGCATGCACATAAGATGATTTTCCATAAGTTAAACAGCTTCCTTTCCACTAAACATAGCAACTGGCTATTATATTTTCTATTCAACTACAACACCACTCAAAGGCAGGTGTTTCCTGTTAACATGGCAATGCAATTGAAAATTCCAAACAGTACTCCACCTTTTGTTGATAGATGTGCTTCTCTTGAGGATATCAGCTCTTTAATACAACAGTGCTGCTCTTGCTGGCTAAGCTAAATGCATGCCCTAGTGTTTGAGATCATCTGTGCTCAATTTGCTGGTTTAAATGGATATAAGTCTACAAATATTCTTAATTTAAAGTCTATGTATTACATGGAAAGAAAGCACTTAACTTCTGAGCAACCATCTTCCACAGGACCATATGGCATTAGATACCCTTCGCCATATTATAAACTCTTGGTAACAGTAGTAGATATATTCAGTAAATGTATGATGCATCCCATTCACACCGTCCCATGTTACTTTCTACTACAGCCAACTGTTACATATTGAATTTATTTGGTTAAGAATCAATACATTAATATTGAAAGGGACACACCCCCAAAAGTATGTAAAATGCTTAAAATGGTGTAAAACACAGTGATTTTTGTGCATTTTTAAAGCGCCCACAACATTACGTAGTGATACCAACAAAAAACGGCCCGCTAATTACTCACATGCCTCTAAGGAATACTCCACCTTATTTTCAAGATTGTAGCTGCAGCGGATACGTGGGCCCAGCACAGTTTCTGAACCCGGTTCGTCATTTTGCCCAATGCGTAATGTATTGTGGGATTCACCCGTTACCAAGACTATGGGAATTCACCTTAAATTAATTAGTCTAAACACAAAAAAACGGTCTGGAACATTGTGTACATGAATAGTACTTCTGTAATTCGAGGGAATTGTATGAAGAGTTGTTGCCCTTGAGCGGGCCATTCAGTTTAAAGACAAAAGTTAAGGAGACCTGCTTCGAGAAAGTGCCGTGTGAGTAACTTAATTTAGAATAGCTTTGTTCTAGTTTCTGTAGGCCTATATAAACAGACACTGTGTTTCCTAAGCCAACTTTTAGTGGGTTTCTCATACGTTTTTGAACTTACCATGTCGGTAGATATGCGAAATTTCACTACAATCAGTAAATTTTATTAGGTTCACAATCCCAATGGCTAATTTCAATATGAGATACCAAAAACACAAAAGCCTTACCTCATCTTTTGATTGCTGCTCACCAGTAGCCACAGCTTTACAAACATGCTCTCTGATAGTTACATTATCTCCATCAGCTATTTCAATCCCAGTTGTATCCACGAAACGGTGCCACTTGGTAGACCATCGTTGTAGTGCAGCTGTTCGCTTCTTGCTTTCATCTCTTATGGCTACTTCACGAACTATGATATCATGACCTATACATGTACAGCACAAACGGAATTACACATTATAACCTCCAGTAGCTAGTGTGATCTATATGCATTGTGCACAGCTGACAATCATATCGATTTCTGCACACAATACACTAACATACGTAGGCACTAATTAGGACTGACTGTAGCTAAGAGACACCTTTTAAATGACTCAGTGTGCTCAGTAGCTATAAAAATACAGTTTTCAGCAGTGCCCTGATACACAATTACATGTACGTGTATAATTTATATAGTTTTAAAATCTGCCAGTTTACTTAACTTACTATACCAGTGCAACAGTTTGCTACATACCTAATTTGGCTAGCTGCTTTTCTACAGATGGTATCACGTTTTCACGACTGACAGATAGGGGCTGAATGGAACCTTCGTATTCAAAAAGAATATCAAATAAGTCGCTTGAGGTAGACGCGGTCGCACTTCCGGACTCTTCTACACTCATATTCCACAGAACCGCGTGTACACCCTGAAGTCAAGTAAAGCAAGCCGGCACTCCACACAAAGCGATGCACTAAATAGAGCTATCTGCAAGAGGTGTGGGCGAGCCAACAATAGAGTTCTTAAATGGAATCCGAGATAAGACATAAATAGGGCCCAAGATAACTTAAATAGGGCCCGAGATAAGACGCTTAGCTAAATAGGGCCCGAGATAGCTTAAATAGGGCCCGAGATAGCATAAATAGGGCCCGAGATAAGGCTTAAATAGGGCCCGAGATAAGCTTGCAGCTCTTAAGTCTAGCCGGATTGTCTTAAATCGAGCCGGATTTGCTTAAAAAGGGCCCGATTTAACAGCCTATTTTTGTTACAGATGGCGTGCCATACGGCCGCCAAAAATTTTTTTTGGCGGCCGCCCATCTCTCGTTTAAGGCGGCCGCTCATGTAGGCCCGCTCAAGGCGGTGGGACTACTGTTGCTGCTGACTGCTAGCTGCTACTGCTACTGGCTGCTGCTAGTTACTATTGGCTGCTACTATCTGCTAGTTGCTGCTGCCTCTAGCTGCTAGCTGCTGTTGTTGCTAGCTGTTATTTATGACTAGCTGCTACTGCCTGTTGCTAGTTGCTGCCACCTTTAGCTGCTAGCTGCTAATTACTGCTACTTCCAACTACTAACTGCTGCTTGTTGCTGCTGCTGCTAGCTAGCTAGCTAGCTGCTACTGGCTGCTACTATCTGCTAGTTGCTGCTGTCTCTAGCTGCTAGCTGCTAATTTTCTGCTACTGTTTGCTGCTGCTGCTGCCGCCGCCGCTACCGCCGCCGCCGCTGCCGCTGCCGCCGCCACCGCCGCTGCTGCTGCCGCCGCTACTAGCTGCTACTGGCTGCTGCTGCTAGCTGCTAGCTGATAGCTGTTGGCTGCTAATCTCTTCTTTAAATGATTACTGTTCAATGTAATCAAAACCTGATCAACTGTTTTATCTAAATAATTGTTATTACATTCACATACAAGAACATAATATAGTGCCATCTTTTAGTGGTCAGTTGGTTGCTTATTCAGATAAGATTATGTAAACTTTCAAGTTATATTCATACCTTTCATAGCACAGGTATAAGACATTGGTTGTACTTAATTATTAAAGTAAGTTTTTTAGTTCATTTGGTGAACAAGCATTCTGAAACTGTTCTATGCATCAATAAAATCAACAAAGACTGTATTTACACACTGTAATAGCTAGAGCATTCACTCTAAAGTCACAATATTGCTGATTATGTGTACATTCTTTCTAGCATTGTTGTATTTCATGTGTATAATAAAAGAATGTTGGCTATATTGAATACAGGAGTCTGATTAATAATCGAAAAATCAAAAACTGTTAACAGCAGCTAGAAGCTGTAGCTATAAACAGGAGATAGCAGAAACTAAAGCAGTACATGTTATCAGCAGTTACCAGTATCTAGTAGTAAAATCTAGCAGTTATTGATAAGTAGCAGCATGTAGTTAGCAACTGACAAGAGTCATAATCAATGCATCAGTGAACACTACAGCAATTAGCGGGAGCAGTCAGCAGCTAGCAGCAAGTAACCACACAGCACTAGCTATAACAACAAACAGTTGCAGCTACTTGTGAAATTAGTAGGTATATAGCTAGCTAGCAACTTGCAGTTAAAAGTTGGTATAACAGAAGCTAGCTGTTACAACCACACTAGTAGATTGCAGTTTACTTTACTACCTAGTTACAGCATGGTCTATAATGAATTCAAGAATCTATTAGATAATTTTTCAAATCAAATAACTTGATTTCTTGAATACTTACCACCACTGTGCTAACCATTTATGTATTTGATAAAAATTTAAAGGCTTTGCCTCCTTTCCTTTAAAAATTTCACCTCCCTCCAGATTAGGTAGCTTTGAAGTACATTGCAACCCCTCCACCACTGACAAGCAATGACACTTCCACTTTGTCAGGATCTGCTGCTTATTTTATGCACTTCTATTACGTAAACCTATCTATGTGTTAACACTGTGAGGAACAGATTAAAGTCATGCTCCTAGAATCACTTTACACATAACTTTGACCTTTTTGACTGCATTACATCTGTCCCTACAGTCTGTATTGATAAACATTTCTCTGTAAACTACACACTGATATATGTAATAGTATACATTGTATCTATTGTGTAATCTTATAATTATTCCCTTTTATATAGGCTATAGGCACAAGCCTAAATAGTAGAGCGGCTTAGCCAAATATTTGTGCACTTTGTGCAGAAAGTATAAAACTTTGCACATAGTATCTACCTACCATGAAGTGTATTTTGAGATGTGGAGCCATTGCAGATTTGACCTTTGGTATCCTCTACAGTTCATTTTATGTTCAAAAATAGTGACCTTTGTCTATATATCACCCATACGACACTCAATTTGTTCAAACTAGGTGCCAAATTGAAGATCTTTGTCCAAGAAACAAGTTGATAATTGTTGCAAGTTCATAGCATATTCCATTTCAAAGTTGTGATAGTTTTTACCAGCAGCAAATTCATATAAAGTCAACCGTCCTGTGAGATAAATCAACAAACGTCATAATTTATGTAGTTTTGTCATCAGATTAAACTCAAATTTGAGGTTGTTTATGGCTATAATTTTGCTTCTGTATATAAATATAGCAATATTATTTTAATGCATCAAACTCTAAGGTTATACATGTTACTATCAGTTACGTCTGCTGAAAAGTCTTATACATATCTAACATACCGTATTGATAGCTCATTTTGTGAACTGGCTATGGGGAGATTATGGTCCTGAACTATACCCACATCTTGTATCCCTTTAAATATTTATTTGCCTTTAGAGAGACACACATCCAAGATGTGGTGGAGTCTGAGGGCATAACCAACTAGACAATTCAGTTGTGTTTCACAATTTGGTTCTATATAGCAAAATGTGTTCCATGTTTGCAAGTGTAGCTAAAAGGCTAACAACTTCAAAAAAAAGGCATTTTTCAAAGCTTTACAGCAATAGCATACAGGTTTTAGAAACAGTACTATCAGTCAGACCTTTGTCTAGGAATTGACTAAAGGGAAGTCACAGTGAGAGTAATGGGGGATGATGGTATAAAGATCTTTGTGTTCATAGCTAGTTTATACACATGGTATCTAAAAGGGCATGCCATGCATCCAGGATGTTGTATAGACTCCCACAGGTGCATTCTCAGGTGCAACCTCTAAAGTACCTGAGAATGACCTACAGTACCTAAGAATGATGAGAAGTAATCTCATGCTTGTATTCTCAGGTACAGTTCTGGGCTATTGTAACAGGCAAAATACACATGTCATGTATTTCATTCAAATATTACAGTTGCTGTTGACGTATTCACTGAGATTTTGATTTGTAGATAAAGGAGTTCATTTGTAAACGGAGGTAAAAAAGATTCCCCCCCTAAGAACTATTACAGAACCCCCATTGTAGTTAAAACTGTTGATAGAGCAACTTACGTATAATTATGAACTCTTTTATTGAACTACCACAAGAGAGGAGGGTACATGCCCCACTCCTGGATATCTCTCTCCACTTTTTGGTTGCATATGCAACCAGCAGTGCTCATGGTGAGCTAAAAAATATACAAAAATTGAGTGGCAACCAAGAATGTAGATGAAGAGCGTAATTGTGTGGGTGGTTGGATATATATATGAATTTGCTGCTGGTAAAAATTATTATAACTTTGAAATGGAATAGGCTATGAGCTTGCAACAAGTATCAACTTGTTTCTTGGATAGAGATCTTCAATGTGGCACCTAGTTTGAACAAAATGAGTGTCGTATGGGTGATTTATAGACCAAGGTCACTATTTTTGAGCATAAAATGAAGTGTAGAGGATACCAAAGGTCAAATCTGCAATGGCTCCACATCTCAAAATACACTTCATGGTAGGTAGGTACTATGTGCAAAGTTTCATACTTTCTGCACAGAGTGCACAATTTGCTAGCTAAGCCGCTCTACTAAAAGACCTATAGTATCCCACTATGTGCGTTGTTGTACTCTGTACAAACTCATGCATGTATGTGGTTATAAAGTACTAATAAAGAATTAAATAAAATACTAATACTACATAGCAAGCAGTCATTCAGTAATTAGCCAGCAAAAGTCAGATACTAGAAGCTGTCATCATCTAGCTAATATTATAACTATGGTGCAGCTTATAGTAGCATGTAAGAGGAAACTGTCACCATCATTAAAACAACCAGCAGCTACACAGGCAACACAGCAGTATGCTAGCAGCCACCAACAGTATAGTAGTAACAAAAGCAAGTGTCATAAGATGGAGATGAGAAATTGAGAATGCCAGCAGCCAGCAGCAGCAGCCAGTAGCAGCTAACAGCAGAATCTAGTAGCAGCAGCAGCAGCTAGAGGCAGCAGCAAGCAGCAGCAAGCAGCAGTTAGCAGCTAGCATACCTGCAGCAACTGACAGCAGCAGTCAGTAGCAACAGCAGCAAGCAGCACTTAGCAGCTAACAACAGCAACAGCTAGCAGCAGTTAGTAGCTGGCAGTAGCAGCTATCCATAAACAACAGCTAGCAGCAGCTAGCAGCTAGAGGCAGCAGCAACTAGTAGATAGTAGCAGCCAGTAGCAGCTAGCAGCAGCAGCCAGTAACAGTAGCAGCTAGCAGTAATCAGCAGCTAGCAGCCAGTCAGCAGCTAGCAACAACAGCCAGTAGCAACTAGCAGCAACTACCAGTAACAGCAGCTAGCAGTAGCAGCAACAGTTAGCATACCTGCAGCAGCTAACAGCTAGAGGCAGCAGCAGCTAGCAGCTTGCAACAGCAAGAAGCAGTTAGCAGTAGCAGTTAGCATACCTACAGCAACTAACAGCAGCAACAGCTAACAGTAGCAACTATAGCAACAGCAGCAAGCAGCAGTTAGCAGCTAACAGCAGCAACAAACAGCAGTTATAGTAGCTGGTAGTAGCAGCAAGCAGCAATTAGCAGCTAAAGGCAGCAGCAACTAGCAACAGGCAGTAGCAACTAGTCATAAATAACAGCTAGCAACAACAGCAGCTAGAGGCAGCAGCAACTAGCAGATAGTAGCAGCCCAGTAGTAGTGGCAGCTAGCAGCAGTAGTAACTCCACCGCCTTGAGCGGGCCTAAATGAGCGGCTGCCTAAGCACGAGATGGGCGGCCGCCGAAAAAAAATTAGGCGGCCGCCTAAAAGATTTGGGCGGCCGCTTGCGGGTGGGTGACCCTTCTCGGCCACCATAGTTTAGCGCTGCCGGAATGTTGAAAGCTCCAATCAGATCGCTCCATTTCAAATTGATTATGTAATGCGTGCATTTCAAAAGATTCGCGGCTTACGGTTAATTACATCCGGTGACTCTGCCGCTTAAACTCATTGAGAAAACAGCCATACAATTCTGTTGGGTTCATTTTAATGTTGAATAAATAAAGTAGCGCTATTAGTTTGGTGATGCTGTAAGCGGATCTAGTTGAATGGATGTTGTGACGTAAACAGTGCACTTACGTAACAGGTAAAACGTCATCCAATAAGCATTCCAGAGCTCAAACTTTTTGTGCAGTTTCACCAGACCCTCTTTTTAGGGTCGGGCGCCGCGAGACTAGGAGTGAGGGGAATTTTCAGGGAATTTCCAAGAGAAATCCTGCAGAACTATTATAAAGGATTATTCATTTTCTTCTCAAAATAATCTTACTGTGTACTACTGGCAAATCCACTCGATACGCATGTGGAGGAACTTTGTCACATCACTGCAGCTGGTTACGGCACTTTTAGAAGTTCCCTGATATATCATCGTGTCTGGGAATATGATTTATTAAGGAAGGCATTGCAAGCCACATATATTTGACTTTATATGTGCAGATGGTGTGCGTCAATTAAATATGACCTGATATGTGAAACAGTACCATAAATCGTTCACGCGACATGTGGAGGAACTTTGTCGCATTGCTGCAGCTGGTTGAAGTTCCCTAATATAAACTAAATAGTACCATATATCTTTCTGTGTATCCAGAGCTATCACCATAGTTTTCCGTCAATGAACGAAATATGTAACCAATGGTGTGTATGATTATAAACTTTAAGATAGTAATGAAATGAATTGATAGTATGCTACATGTAAGGATAAACAGTCAAGTATTACATACAGTGCCTGCATAGTTACATGGTTACATAAATAAGTGTACGTGAGTTCAATCTGCAACAGAAAGGCAATAAGTAGTGTGAAGTAACAGTGCCATCCTTACACTTGCATCCCTCCCGGCATCCCACCCCTCCGAAAGCTACAAAGATATAGTGGCATTAATAAATATACATCAAAAGCTGATTTAACATACTTTACATCTAGTCTCCCATTCCTCGCCAACTACAACAAACAAAAATTAACCCTTGAAATACCAGTACGCACACAGTGTACCCATACACACCTTGTCCATCCACCTCTTCTGTGAAAAGTAGAACAATATTAACACCAAGAAATATGGAACAAATCATACCTTCCCCCTCCTCTACCATGATGCCATCTGCAAATGCATGGTAGAAACCAGTAGCAAAAGTAAATACAATGCATACTGTGATAGTCCCCTTGGCCATCTATGAATAAAAAACATATCATAAAGTCACTAAATATAAAGCAAAACACCTCCTTCCCCCTCCTCTGCCACGTCTTCTATGAATGGGAGGCATCAGTAAGGACACAAAATCCAAGCCAAAACATACCCTGTTCCTCTCGGCCATCTGTGAACAGAAAACATTAGAATTATTGTGGTAATTCTGCACAAACCATACCTTCCTCTTCGGGGGCGTCTATTCCCCCTACCCCTTCTAGGAGGACCACCTCCCCCTCTTCTAGGTGGCCCCCCACCTCCTCCACCTGGTGCCCCTGCTGCTCCCCTCCCACCTGGGCCTCTTCTCCATCTGCAAACAGAACAGGACATGAACGAATTTTACAATAACATTAAACTACCTAGCTAACTAAATTACAAACACATGCATGCACACAAGCTAAATTTAAACCAAATAAAGTTAGAGCACACATACCTTCCACCACCTGTTCTCCCCCTAGGTGGATAAGGGGCAGGGCGCCTCCCACGCCGCCTCCTCCTTCGTCCTCTTCCTCCACCTTCACCCCTTTCTGGAGGGGGAGAGCTCTCAGGCTGAGAGTCATCGCCCTGTGGAGGAGAAGAATGGAGAGAAGCATACGAAGCTTCAGAGTTAGCTTCGTCCATCTCCTCCTCCTCCACAAGCTCGTACTCTATCGTACTTGCAGTTGCAGACATGCTAAAAAATACTAAACATACAGCTTCTACTCCGACACTAAAACAGCAACTCACTAATGCTAAGTAGAATGAGAAGAACGATAAACAAAACCATGGAAACAATAAAATAACCAATCATAAGGATTGATAGTTTGTTGCAGAGAAGCAGGAACTTGTACCCAATCACAGAAGAGGATCATAGTATTAAGCGCCTCTTCATGCCAAATCAAAAATTAAGCACCCATATCTGAATACCGTATGTGTTGTGTCCCTCATGCGTATTTTGCCCATACGCGTATACTCGTACGGGGTGCCTGTACGCGTATGGGATGCCCATACGCGTATGGGACGATGTTTTGAAATAGGTTCCATCTTACTATGCACGCCTAGATCTTGTCCAAATAGCTTTGTTGCACTACAAAATCACTGTTATCTAGCTGTAACTGAATGAATTGGCTAGACGATAAATGATTTTAGAGGCGCTTAATTCGCTATCGACAGCTTCAATGGGTTGACATGGCGTGGAGAGAAAAATGACTTTTATAGTTTTACTGGAATTTGCATGAAGGTGTAGTACACAGTCTATTGTATGTGAATAAAACAGTAAAGCTAGCTATAGCATGATATCAAATTTAATATAATAATTAACCTGAAGCTCCTTCCCCTCATATACATATTTGAACTGCAGGACATACTGTTTGCTATCAAGTCACTAAAGTCACCAACCTACCAGTTCAACATCAACAACTTTATCAGTTTCAACTCTTCTACTACTAGGGCTGGAGCAAGCAATAAACTCTTGATACCTCAACACCTTAACAACACAGCTCGGCATTCTTATTTCCATCGGTTACCATCTTTGTGGAATGCCATGCCGATAATGGATATAAACACATCATATTCTACTCTCAAATCTAAGCTTAAATCATTCTTATGGAATCACTTTCTAACGAATTTTGACGAAAGCAACGACTGTACCTTTCACTTCCTTTGTCCTTGCAGAACCTGTCATCAATCCAGACCTCCAGTCACAAACTTCAAACATTTATAATTAATCAACATAACATTGTACAATTGTAGATAATTTTGTATTTAGGCAGGCTGATGGTGCAAGTTACCATCAGACCTTTGGTGTCATTTTTCACCATAAAGCATTAAATAAATAAATAAATAAATAAAATGAATAATATTTATTCTTAATGCAAAACTAACTTATAGATAAAGCAGCTGGTATCCTGAATCCTGATTTGAACTATCAGCACTTAGAAGAGTTAAAATTGCAAAGGTGCAACAAATGCAGGAGTGTATAGCTAATGTATATAGCTAGCTATTCTGGAACATGTGGGGGACACCCCGAAAGGTGTACTGGGAACATCCTTTTTAACAGTGTGGGTCATAAACAACATTATAACTAGAGAAAATTACTTCATTGCATGGGGCAATTAAGTAATATGTAGCATCACCGATAGCAACTGCTGAGCAACATTACCTCAAGGAGCCATCCAAGCAGGAAGTGAAGTGGCTATCCAGTCAACAATCGAACATGCTCCTAGCAACCACTCACCCATGTGGCCTTTGCCACACATGCATAGGGCCGGGGCTGATCCAGGGAGTGGATGGGGTGGCTAGGCACCCACCTTGCTTGGCCTGTGAATTGCATAGGCATGCCTTTACTTCCTGCCAAAAAAATAATAAAATACTGTGGCTATGCATTTACATACTAGTTTCATACCATTGACAGCATGTAGAGGAGAAGTGAGTCTATATAGCATAGGCAGTTGGTAGTAAGAATAGTTAAACAAATCCTAGACTTAAAAGATTTTCTTCTATAGTTTTAATCTCAGGGAATTGGGAAGAATGCCCTTATATTCCTAGCAGGGCATGCTTTGCAGTATGCTAGCCTACAGTGTACTAAGAGTACACTGTGACTCATCATGTGTTTATCTAGACTGTAAGTCGTACACCAGCCATGGATATGGTCAGTAGCTATCACCACCCTCATTATCTGATACATTGATCATGCTCGAGTCCTACTAAAACTCACTTTCATTTTGTCCATGTATATATTATGCATAGAAGAAGAAACCATCATTAATAATTGTTGAGAAAACACGAATTACTGATTACAAACAAATTATATTATATTGTGTACAAGAGAATGTGTCCTCGGACAACATGCGACCACATGTCTGACCAACAGTGGACAGCAGTGGGCATGGCAAGGAAAAAAATTAAATTACAAAACTAAAGTTACAGGTTATATTATATACAGAATTAAAAGCAGTCTGGGTTGATTATATATTTTATGTAGATTCTACACTTCTATTCTCTCAGCTTGAACTTGGACCAGCCACCTCCCTTCATAATATTATGAACTCTTGATAATATATATTTCTGTATCAGTGCCTGATACATGCTCTCTCTATAATTTTAACATCTCTCTTTTGATCTTTGCTGCTCGCTTTACTGAGCTTATTTGCCGCCACAAGTGCTGATGCATGCAATCCTATAGTGTTTGCTAGCAGTATAGTTTATGACCTGAGAGTATCACCTGAGAGTATCGAGTCCCGCTTGAATGCCGTGATGGATGATAAAATTTCCGTGGAAAGGGTTCGGAGAGAATTTAACGAGTTCCTAGCTAGCCAGGCCGCGAAACGTTCTAATTCTTTGTTTAACCGTGAGAAATTCGATTTAATCAAGGCCACCTTGCTTGAAGGTAGCTAAGCGGCTGTGTAGTATAGGCTGTAGTTCAATGTTCCTCTTTCGTTCGTACATTAGACCACTCTGGTCATGGAGCTGAAGATGGCTCGGAAGATGGTGGTGATTCCAAGGACGATTACGAAATTAAACCAAGATTTAGGCAGTACGTCAAGGAGAAGCAGTTTGAACTGAAAGATTTTCCGCAGATTGGATTAAATAATGCTGTGATCGTTCCTACAAAGAGCAAGAGCATGGTGAGTTTAACGCGGCTGCGCGCTCCTTCAACACCGCGCATGTCGGTGGCATTAACTATGGAGTATACATGGGTACTTGACAGTCTGTCTCAATATTATACCCTGTTGCAATTGGAGAAATAAGTTTTTAACGCAAAATATATCAGACCCTTTCAATGTGTGAGTGGCTAAATCTTTTAAATATATATTATGTAGCTGCCTATAAAATTTGTACTAGTAATAGCATGGGTAGCAGTGAAATTTGGGATAAATATCACGAGTGTTGTATTGGAAAAGGGGATAAATTTCACGAGGCGAAGCCGAGTGAAATTTACCATTTCCAATACAACAAGAGTGGTATTTATCCCAAATTTCACTGCTACCCATGCTATTCCCAGTTAATACCATACTCGCTGCATATGCGCATGCTGTGCATTAGCGTTGCCATGTACGCAATTTGTCATAAACACGTGTCAACACTAATTGTTAACATAAATTCTAGCCAATGAAATTGCAATTACAACTTTTTCACTGCTACCAGTGAAATACGGGATAAATTTCACTGCTACTATTGAGACTTTTGTATGGGCACTGAAACAGGTATGGTATTAGGAGATATATAGCTAATATAGCTATTTTCACATGTATGGATGTTTCATTAATATATATAGGTTCCGGCCAATTCTCTGTTTGAAGGCTATAGAAGAGTAGTAACAACAGATGATATATTTGATATCATCCAGTCTGTTCATGAGAAAGGCACGGCACACTCGGGTGTTAGGAAGACTTATTCAGTGGTATGCATAATAGTATAATATAATTATGTGAGTGTTATTAATAAATCAGCTAGCATTAATGCATTAACTATGTACACTCCCTAGCTGCTATTGTCATTATTGCATTATTAAAAATGCATATTTTCACTGTATGTGTAAGCGGCATAAGCACTGCCACACAATAATTTTCATTCTTTCGCCTGAAGATTTCGTCAAACTACGAAGGGATAACACGAACTTGTGTAGAGGAATATTGCAGACTGTGCCCTCACTTGCTCTTGTAAGAAGCCTCAATTAACAAAAGCTCCTTTGAAACCCATCATTTCAAAGAGATTCCATGTTCGTGGACAGGTAAATAATATTGCTTTTATATTCCATTTATGCAGGAATAACATAATAAGTGTATTATATATATATACTTCATATTGTAGATTGATTTGATTGACATGTCAAGCATTCCAGACAGCAACAACAGATGGATTGGTCATTACAAAGATCACTTTAACAAGTTTTCCATTCTATGGGCACAATCTAGGAAGTGTGCTGCAGAAACTGTTTTGTGCTTGCAACGATATGTTTTCGCATACCTTGGGGTACCTAAGATACTCCAATCTGATCATGGTCGAGAATTCAACAATGAGGTTGGAAAGACAACTGTCTAGGTGCATGCTGTATTTTATGCATTCCTTTATAGCTTTTTGAGACGATTGTTCATGAGTGGAGACAAGAGACAATTTTAATTCGAGGTAGACCAAGCACCCCCAATCAAATGGGTGTGTTGAAAAAGCTAACGGAGTGGTGAAACACATGCTCACTTCACTCATGGCTGACATGAAGACAACAGAATGGGTTCAGTTTCTTCCCAGAGTTCAATGTAAGTTTTATTTAAAACAGGTGCTATTGATGCCAATTATTGTATATAATTTTGTTTTTCCAGTTACAATCAATAAGCAACCACATGCGACCATTAAAACATCACCATACCAAGTGGTGTTTGGTCTAGATCCATCTTCTGAACCCGTGAAAGGAATGTGTTTGGCAGAAGAAGAGACCATTATTATGGATCCTCCCACAGAAACTGATGATTTGACAGAGCTAGGTAACACAGATTCTTACTCTGATCCGGTGACCAAGGCTACGCAACCTGAAGTGGCCAAGGCCAGAACCTGTGTTGGTGACACAGAGTTCAGACAGCAGACACCTATCATTCCAGCAGGTATAAGGGGAATGATTTAAAATTGCCATTGCAGCTGCTTTGTTTGTTATTAATGCAGAAAATGAAGACAGGCACCATGAAGTTAGACATAGTGTTCCACCGATAATCGGATCGGTATCGTATCGGAGCCGATATTGAGTTTTTAATATAAAAGAACAACAAAAAAAACAACGTGTTATTGCAAGTTGGTTGTGTTATTTTTGCTCTCTCTCATCCTTCTAATTCTCTCGATTCCCTTCATCTATCCTCTCGACCTTCGTGTCAAACTCGGCCATAATGCCGAAGAAACGTGACAGATCGACTGGTATTTCCACTCCACCAACCAAGAAAACTAAAGAAGGGGTCACTCAGGCGGGAAACCGAGTCGTGTATTTCTTGTGACCAATCGATTGAAGATAACGGTTTGCTATGTGAATTTTGCTACCATTGGGAACACAGTCGATGTGCTGGCATCTCTGACGAAGCGTAGGACATCCTGAGCGACTCGTCGCCCAATATAATGTTCTTCTGTACCACTTGTCGACCGAAAGTCACTGGAGCTCTAAAATTTTTTAACGAAATGCAAGACAAACAAAATACTTTGGAAGCTAAAATTGCCAAGATTGAAGACGACCTTCGTAAACAAACTTCATTTGTGAAGAGGCTAGAAAATGTTGAAGCTAAGGTGGCTTCTGGTACCGAACGGTCCAACCAAGTCCTCAAGCCAAGCCAACCAATTGCACCAACCAAAAATGCTGCTGCCAACCTTGCTGCAACCTTTAAAAATAATAATCAACTATCTATCCCTAAACCTGCTTCATCACTTGACAAGAAATTCAATGTTGTTGTTTATGGCCTAAAGGAATCACCAGCAAACACTAGTAAGCACGACCGGACGAAGCATGACCTTGACTGTTTGATGAAAGTTTTCTCCGACCTCAAGCTATCTATTACACCTGAATCAATGAAGGACTTCCACAGACTTGGAAATATGATCAAAGCAATACTCGCCCCCGCCCCATTCTTGTCAAATTCCTGAGAGCCTTTGAAGCTACCCTTGTTCTATCATGTAAAAGTTCTTTGTCATCTGGTATAGCAATCAAACCTGATATGTCAGCTGAGGAGCGTAAAATCGAAAGTATCCTACTAAAAGAGAGACGAAGCCTCATTGATAGTGGCACCGAGAGCAAGCACATCAAAATTCGTGGGAATGGTCTGTACATCAATCATAAGCTCTATGCAGCAGTACAAAACTCTCAACTCTGCTTACTATCTGCAAGCCTCCAACCTGTGACCAATGTTTCAAACACTGCCACATCCAATGTACCAAATGCTTCCACCAACTCCTCAATCTCCACTCCATCCCCTATGGAAGAGTCAAATTGACTAGACTTCAGTGCCTGTTTGTGGAACGCACGTAGTCTAGTAAACAAGTTAACTAATCTGTCAAGCTTTGTCCTCTCGCATGATTTTCAAATTATTGCAATCACCGAAACCTGGTTGTCAAATTTTATCTACGACAATGAAATTTTACCCCCTTCCTTCTCAATCTACCGTCATGATCGTAAAACCAGAGGTGGAGGTATACTGATAGCAATTAAACAGACGATCCCCAGTAGAATTATTAGCATCCCTGATGAAGTTGAAGCCCTTACTGTCCAGCTAATGTTGTATGAACCTATTAACCTGTGTCTTATTTATAACCCACCTAACTGCTCTGAAGTATACAAGCAGGATCTCTTGTCCTATTTAGAGACTACAATGCAATCCTTAGTAAAGACCTATATACTTGGTGACTTCAACTCCCCAGACATTGATTGGGCCACTCTGTCTAGTAACTGCAATTTTTCTTCAAGCTTATGTGATCTTTCATTCCAATATGATTTCTCTCAAGTTATTGACAGTCCAACCCATATTCATGGCAATACCCTTGACTTAATCTTCACTAATTCACCCGATTCAGTCACAGACATTGTTATATCTAATGATCTAAATCCGGTAACAAAGTCTGACCATTACTTAATCAGCTTCAAATTCCAGCTATCAACTACCCAGCACAGTATCACCTCTGAACCAATCTACATTTTTGACTACAATAAGGGAGACTACGATGGCCTGACTAACTTTCTGTGCAATATTGATTTTTCTAGTTGTTTCCAGTCTAACAATGTTGAATTTATCTGGTTATATATAAAATCCTCCTTATGCGACGCCATGGCAAAATTTATTCCAAAGATCAAGCTCAATTCTACTCATCAGCCCTAATATTTCACTCCAGCAATCAGACATCAGATTAACTGTATCAGGTCTCTTAAACGAAGACTTTGCAGATCTCCCTCCTCCAGTATCAGGAATCGTTTACACACTGCTGAACAGTCACTGTCTGATGAAATCCATAAAGCCAGGTCAGAGTTTGAAAGAAAGCTAATAATTAACTTTGCACCAAATAGTAACTCCATGGTCTACAAATATATAAGAAGT
The DNA here is from genome assembly GCF_963678975.1 of Dysidea avara. Taxonomy (NCBI): domain Eukaryota; kingdom Metazoa; phylum Porifera; class Demospongiae; order Dictyoceratida; family Dysideidae; genus Dysidea; species Dysidea avara. The sequence goes on from NC_089273.1 coordinate 13,769,407, forward strand.
GTCAAAAAATCCAGCTCTATACCATCCTCTGTCCTTTACAACGGTGCTCCTGCCACTGACAGTGCTGACAAAGCCACTCTTTTTAATGAATATTTCTTCTCTGTGTTTACCTCCTCAGACTTCGTACTCCCACCCTACCCTGACAAAATTGACCCATCTGTCAGATGTCATTTAGTATCAATCCAAATATCTGAACAGGAAGTATATGAAGCACTCGTCTCACTCCATACTGACAAGGCCACTGGTATTGATGGTATTAGCCCAAGGATTCTCAAACAATATGCTAACATTCTTGCTAAGCCATTGCACCATTTGTTTACAATCAGTTTAAATAGTTGCTCCATACCTTATGAATGGCGCATACACACGATTGTTCCTGTACATAAATCTGGTGACAAGACTCAAGTTACTAACTATCATCCAATTTCTCTACTCTGTATAACATCTAAGGTATTAGAACAACTAGTTTACAACAAAACCATTTCTTACATTTCAAGTTTTCTCTCACCTCAGCAGTTTGGCTTCTTAAAAAATCGATCAACAGTGCAACAGTTGCTTCTCATGTTGAACACCATACATAGTACTAATGACCAAACTGATGTAGTCTATCTTGACTTCAAAAAGGCTTTTGACAGTGTCCCCCACAAGGAACTGTTATTCAAACTTCGATCACTTGGAATTTCTGGCAAGCTTTGGTCATGGTTTGAATCATACCTACTTAATCGTTATCAGTGTGTGAAGATTAACAACTCTTTGTCTCACCTTCTCCCAGTTCTATCCAGAATCCCACAGGGAAGTATACTTGGCCCACTTCTATTTCTCATATATGTTAATGATATTCCGGACATCATTAAATTTTGTCTATTGTTTCTATTTGCAGACGACACCAAATGCATAAAAACTATCTCCTCACCACTAGATTCACTTAAACTTCAAGAAGACTTAAATAATTTAAACTTTTGGAGTACCCACTGGAATCTTCTATTCGGTCTATCAAAAATCTTTCTGCTATCTTTTAAAAGGAAATCTCCAACATCTTACAATATCGGCGCCTCCCAGATTTCTTGTGTTGATACAAACAAAGATCTAAGAATTATGTTATCAAGCGACCTGTCTTGGGATGCTCACTATAACCACATTATCTCCAAATCCTATCAGGTACTTGGACTTCTAAGAAGATCTTTCTCCCTACAAAATTATGTCCAAGCCAAATCTCGACTATATACCTCTCTTGTTAGATCCCAGTTTTTCTACTGCTCGGTCATCTGGAAACCCCACCTAATTAAGCACATTCAGCAACTCGAACGTGTTCAGAGGCGTGCAACTAAATACATTCTAAATGATTACTCTACTGACTACAAGTCTCGTCTTATTAATCTCCATATGCTACCCCTGATGTACATTCTTGATGTAAATGATGTGATGTTCTTTCTTAAAAATCTCCACAACCCCCACAATGGATTTGACATCAATAATTTCATTAAATTTGCAACTGGTCACACGCGTCTAGCTTCTGGAAACAAGCTACTCCAAACAAGATCACCTGACAATTCCACTAGTAACTTTTATTTTAACCGGCTTCCTCGCATCTGGAATGCCCTTCCCGTTATCAACTACCAGGACAACCCACTCAAGATAAAGGCCAAACTTTTAGATTATCTGTGGAATCATTTCACTGCCAATTTCACCTCCAACAGCACCTGCTCTTTTTCATTTCTATGTCCATGCTCAAAGTGTTCAAAGATCCCTCACCAACCTAACTTCAACTCCCTTTAACTGTTAATTTCCCCCCCCCCCCTTTAAGTAATCTTAGACTAGTACGTAAACTTTGTAGCTAATCACTCTACAATTTAGCTTCCGGCCACTGACACAGGATGTCAGTGGACCATCAGTGTGCTGCCATATGTCCCAATTCTCTATCATAGAGTAACTAACCTAAAATCGGACGAGCTCCAAAATCGGACGTAATTACTCGAGCTACAACAGAAATTTTTGAACAACTCATATGTCTTTAGATAGTTCAAGGCTGTGGGACTTTGGGCACCAAGTATCAGCTTTCTCGACTTCTTTGTCTGGTGGCAGCAGCCCTGCAAAGTCATTTCCGATTAATACGTATAATCGGAAAAAACAGTCGATTCACGGACACTCACCGTCTACATATCAGACTTGCATTCAATCAACAGTTTTCTACCTTAAGTAGTAGAGTAACTCATCTACTTTCTAAATATCCCTGGTTTATTAAATCAAATCCTTTTAATCACGAATTACAAATCAAATAAAATGAGACGTCACTGGAGTAATAATCGCACTATGAATTTAAGTATACGGAAGTAAACGGTGTTTGTAAAAGTATACGGTGAACATTTCCCGTATACGTATCTCAAACAACGTATACTTAATCAAGTTTCCGTATATTTAAATTTATGGTGCGATTATTACTCCAGTGACGTCTCATTTTATTTGATTTGTAATTCGTGATTAAAAGGATTTGATTTAATAAACCAGGGATATTTAGAAAGTAGATGAGTTACTCTACTACTTTAAGGTAGAAAACTGTTGATTGAATGCAAGTCTGATATGTAGACGGTGAGTGTCCGTGAATCGACTGTTTTTTCCGATTATACTTATTAATCGGAAATGACTTTGCAGGGCTGCTGCCACCAGACAAAGAAGCCGAGAAAGCTGATACTTGGTGCCCAAAGTCCCACAGCCTTGAACTATCTAAAGACATATGAGTTGTTCAAAAATTCCTGTTGTAGCTCGAGTAATTGCGTCCGATTTTGGAGCCCGTCCGATATTAGGTGAGTTCCTCTACCAACATCTGCAACTTGTATGTATGTAGGTATATGTACACTGTAAAGTTAATTATTATTATTATTATTATATCGATCGGTATCGGTTACTAGGTACTCCGATACCGATCAATGACTACTCGCGCCAATCGTCATCACCATAACTATCATCATAAATGCTATGCTAGCAAAACGTGAGGTACAACAAACTGGAAATAGTGTTGAGCATTATTCTAGCATAAAAGGTGCTGGAATTGCTTTGTTAAACATTGAGCAACTGCTACTTACTATGTTTGCATGAAAAAGATCGAAATACTCTAATAGAACAGTCACTGCACAATAAATATTCTAATAGTGCAGTCACACATAGCTAACTTGAGAGGCGTGCAAAGTGTATGGCAATTATCGGTATCGGTGAGAATTTACTGCTAGGTATCGGTATCGGATCGGTAGGTATTTTTCTGTATCGGTGGAACCCTAGTTAGACAGTTTGCAAAGAAAAACATTGCAAATTCAGCTGCTAAAATGAAGAAACTTTATGATAACAGCAAAAGAATCAAGGCTGTAAAATTTAAAATTGGGGATGGTGTGACTGTAAGGATTCCACGACATGACAGAGGTGTAGGTGATTTGAGAAGAATACCAGGAGTTGTGGTTGCAAAACAACATGGGTCTTACAAAATAAGAACCGAGTATGGACTTTTGAAAGGAAGATGTCGAACTGACCAGCTTCAGAAGTGCTTTCATGCAACAGTACAAACCACTGGGTGGGAAGATGATCCCACAATAGCACTGCGATCGGCTGCAAAAAAATTCAATCGAAGGAAAACTGATGATTCACACTGCAATTGCAAATCTGTTTGTGTAAATGGCAAATGTGTATGTTTCAAAAGCAAAGTAAAATGCACAACATATTGCCACAAAGGGACAAGATGCAAGAATTCAGTCATCGGTATGAATAGTAGTTATTTTTGTGTAGTATAATATAATTATATTCCACTTTGACAGCAGATGATTCTAGCATTGATGATAGTTGCCTATTGAACACTGAGACCGGTGAACAAGCTAATGAGAATTGTACAGGAAACACCTCAGTGAAGACAAAACAAACTGGCAGTGGTAGCTTTCCAGTGAAGAGGGAACACGTTGACCTAGAGCCATCATACAGCAATGCTCGGGATGGATGTGAGCACATATGCATACAATAACTATCATGCCAGACATGATATTACAGCTACATATAGTTACAATAGAGCCTGTCTCTAAAAATAACTTTGTAATAAGGACAAAAAATATTAGCCCCATGAGTTCTGGTCCACATAAAAATTAATATGTGACCCAGTCTGACAAAATCAGTGTATATCCCGAAAATACACATGTTTACTGAATCTTGTCTATCTCCATCACTGTATTTGACCTAGAATAATTCTGTAAACTTCATTAAAATTATAAGCAATTTTTACATAAGTGGTTAAACGTTTATGTGGATGCTAGCTATAATCATGGACAAAGTAATGTAGCTTCAAGCATTTAAAAGTAGGTCAAATTTTGACAGGCTATAAGAGACTGATTTTGTCAGCCCAGGTCACATATTGGTCAAACTCTTGGTTCCAAATGGTAGAGGGTACACTGCATGTACTATGTTGAAGTGAGATGCATTGAAACATCTGCATGGACATGCACACAAAATATCTTTAATGCTCCCCATACATAGCATATTTGTCATGGATATGTCTAAGTAAATGTACATGCACGGGTAGATCATCGGTATAAGATGAATTGGTACAACAGGTAGTTCTGGGGTCCAGGGAGTAGAAGAAGAAGAAGCCAGTAGTATGTCAGTAGAAGAAACCAGCCCTAAGCTTGAAGGTAAGAAATAAATTCAATCATGTAGGTGTGTGTTAATCTGCATGGATTATACATTTTAGGGGGTCATGAAATTTTCAGCAATGAAGATATTCCACCAGGGAACAGCTTTCAGTTTGACAAAATCGTGAAACTTAGCAAGAAGATGAAAACTATTATACAGAACCATCCATCGTTTTTGTTTAAGCCATGTGGGCCTGCCCATGAATACATATCTAACAGTCTCAAAACCAACTTACCAGCTGCATTTCTGCACAGCTATGTTGTGGATAACTATGAAGACCAGAAATGTTTGAAGGATCTTTGCTATGCTCACAAGGAACCAGTTCCAATCACAGTTGTGCAAACGTTTACCAACAAAATGTATGATTTGAAGGATGATGTAGAGACAAACAAACAAACAGCCGACTTATTGAATCAAGAAGAGCCTACAATGGCTAATGTACTTATTGACTATTTCCACTTGCACAAATCCCGTAAGGATATTTTGTAGGCTGTAACTACTTTTCTCTATCTACACTTTTCATTCATTCATTTTCATCTTTATTTTGCAGGAGGGGTAGTTCATCAGTATTGTCCTAATTCATCAGATGAAGAAGTTGATGAAAATGATTATCAAACCGAAGGTTTTGTGCCCGGTATATCATCTGTCTGCATAATATTGCTATCATGCAGGCCGATTAATGAGAATCAGAAACAAAACCTAGATGCTTTTTGAAGCGAAGTTTGGTAGTTACAAAGTTTACGACGAGAGAATTCTGTCACTGATCGACACCAGTGGATGGGTTACTGATGAAGTACGTGCTTGTAAACTTTATGCAAGCAAGCATATATGTATATATGTTGTATATAGTTGATAGCATCTTATCTACTATACATGATCCGTGCCAACAAAAAGGTTAGAGATAATACATAGAAAAGTCTAGTGCATATGAATGTATGCATTATGTGCATGCTCACTTCCAAACACAGGAAGAAGAAATATTTATCATGGACGTGTCTGCAGTGAATGACATTTGTAATGGGACGTATATCCTTAAGAAGAAAGTTTTAAGCAATGTATGAGTTGGTACTTTACGAGGACTTACAGACACCTGTATACATATATTTCTGCAGGTTGATTTGTCTCATTACAATGCCCTCATTGGACCTTACTGCTACCAGAAGATGCACTGGATATTGGTGGTCAGACATATTTGTACATTTATATCTTTATAGCTACTATTTCTTTAGATCGTCGAACCAAAGAATGGAAAGGTTCTCTACATTGACCCAAAGAAGTATGAAGAAAGAGATCATAGACTAATACAAAGGATAAGAAAATACTGGAAGTTAGTACAGTTAATATTTTGCACACATAGTTAGTTAAGTATGTATACACATTAATTTGCATATCAACAGGAACACATTCTTTGAACTCCCTGGCTATTTGCATATAATCCCTGGCTATTTGCATATAATTCTCTTGCAGCGCTTACAGCACCTATCAATATTGTGGTGGATATTGGCCAAAGAAGTATGTATGGGAAGTCGTTACGCCTCCACACAGTATACAGGAAGACAATTTGTCTTGTGGAGTTTATGTTATGAAGGTATGGCCTTAAGTATATTCTGCAACACAACATAAAGAATTTCTAAAATAGTTTGCTGAACAATATTTAAGACATTTACCAATGAACATCCATGCTGGAACAGTTCACGATTTAAGAATAGAGATGGCAAAAGAAATACTTAACAATTCAGGTAAACAAGCAGTTGTAAGGTACTTATGAGTGTTGTTAGCAATCTATTTGTTTGCAGAACCCATAGAAGAGCATTGCAGGACCTGCTCATTCACTGCTACTAAAGCACAGGATTGGGTAAGTGTTGTTTGCTCTTTGCTTCATTGACTATCAGCTGAATATATACGTAGATTGGCTGTGGAACATGTGAATCGTGGTACCACCTGAATTGTGTCAACAGGCACATTAGCATTAAGTTGAATCCAGAGGATATACCTATAGTTAACTTTATTGGACCATGCTGTTCTACTGGTGCAACCTATGTAATTGACTTTATGTAATCATGGTTAAATATTAATGTATGGCATATTATAATTTATAAAATTGTGTTTGGCCCCCAGCGAACATGCATGGTGTAGAGCTAGCACTGCTACTGCTTAGTGCAGAATAGATATTATGATTATGTGATCCTATGTCAGAAAATCAGTCGATTTTTAGTAGTTTTATATACCGTTAAGTGGATGTGTAAACTTCAGTCTCACTTACGCTTGCGTTAACTAGTTGAAACGAATCTCTTGGACTGAACTCTGTGTTAGTGCATGGGTATTATGTTAGCTGTGCTGTTTGCTTTTGTTTGTAAAGCTTTACAGTGACCAGCTGCACTGAAGGTCTGACAGCACTATTATGTTATAAGTATGTAGTCTTAGTCCATGTCTAATTTATATGCATTAATTTATGACCTGGCTTGTTATAGCTAATAATAATTATATTGATTCATGGAATCGCAGCTTTCAATCGACTTTAATGATTTACCCGGTACTGCATGTTGTGCTGTGCATGTAGCTATTTATACTAACTTACCATAGTTCTGCTTACACAATAATTCACATTAATTTCTACCCAGCATGCATTTGACCACTGGTATATGTCCAGTCACATAATAGAATAGCTAGATATTTATGGTGTGCTATATAAATAATTTGCTATTTATCTATTATACTGGACAGGCAGACTGACATGCCCATCGCTACTCCATTAAGAACAATTAGTAATTATAGATTATAGAATTAATACTCAAATTGAGTTTGTACATTGCAAATAAATAAATAAGTAAATATTTTACTGGACAGGCAGAATGATGCCTGATTTGTTCAAGGGACTCGTGACTAGCTAGCCCAAAAGGTTGCTAGACTACTCAAGAAGTTCATCTGATTTAATCAACATATGCATGCTCCACATGATTTGAATGGTGAAGGCCAGATATATGATACATGCAGCACATAGCAGCTTATAGCATGGAGAAGAAACGTGCGCGAAGTAGAGTTGAGGCTGGTATTATGGGACAGGGGGTAATATGGGTCACATGGCTTAAAACAAGTGTAGTGGGTTAAATCCTGCAGATTCAGGAGTAAAGAGATAGTACCTATTCAGATCATCACAAATAGTGATTATAAGTCAACCACACTACTAATTAGGGAATAATATAGCTCCTAAAATTTGCTATATCATATGGAGTACTCTCAATGATTGTCTTTGTACCACTCACTATGCAGTAAAGAGTACGAAGATGTGAAGTGCATGTACTAAGTCAACTAATCTACTTTGACTGTCTACAGTGTCCCTGCTACCTCTTACATATGAAATTTACCATAATCAAACACGAAATAGTCAACTTGCAAGCACAGCGTCTCATAATACCCCCATATGTCTCATAATATGCACACCTACAGTGTTCCAAAAAATGATTAAACAGACCACCAAATGTTATGAAATTTTTTGAAATTTTAGGATAATATAGTTTATGGGCATACCTTTCCCTATTATAGTATTGTGAAATACCAGGGTTACAGTTTAAGGTAATAGCAATGCTTTGAAGTTAAGTGTCTCATAACTACTCTACTATGAGGCAAACAAATAGCTAGCTAGCTAGCTACAAATAAGCGCGACAGCAGTGTGCTAGCTATGTAATTTCTACATAGTATATGCCAGTAGGTAGTACAACCAAAACAAAGGTATATTTAATGAAACTGAACTGCAAAAGCTACGTATTTGTAAACCCAGTTGAATCTATGCAAGCAACGCTAAGCGCCTCAGAATTAAATTATATCGTCCCGTACGCGTACGGGGCCCTATACGCGTACGGGATGCCCATACGCGTACGGGATATCCCATACGCGTATGGGTTGTCCCATACGCGTATGGGACAAAATACGCGTACGGGATGCAACATATGCAAGGAAATTTTGACGTCAAAAAAATTTGACGAATTCAGACTTCAGCATATTTGACGAATAAAATGTTGACGAAAAAGAAGAAATTTTAGGTAAAACCTGTACTTTTAAGGGCGCTTATCAACATTTGACGAATTTAAATTTGACGAATTAAACCGATTCGTCAAATTCGTCAAATTTTTTGACATCAAAATTTCCTTTCTTACGGTAGTTTGGTAACGAATATCTTTTGATGTGAATGCTACAATTCATTGTAGTACAGACGTTTAATAAAGTTAGATGGGAAGAAGACAGATGTTTCAAAACGCTCTTGAATCAGACCATTGACACTGGAGCTCACAGTTGCGCTATATAAATGGTTGCAGTCACTGAGCGTGAATACATGGAGGTAGAATATTGTTGTGCCTATTTGAAAGAAACATTGTGTGTGTCCAATACTATAATATAACCCTATAGCCGGGAGTTTCCTTGGGTGTCCACTGAATGCAGCTGCTTCAGCTCGACCATAATATCAAGAGTATGTATTCAGTGCTGATATTATGAACTCAAGATACACCCTTAGCAGGCCTCACTTGGTGTTGGTGTTTGAACTAACTATCCCTGCCAATACCCAACAACATCTTTCGACTACTAGTGCTCAGAAGGATGATTGGTATAGCTGTTTGCAATATTACCTTCACCTTTCTGGCTTATATATTCATTACATTTCCATCAAGATTGGCTGTTTAGGCCATTCTATGCCAAACACAATCACCCAAGTGGCCAATGTTTGTAAAGTGACAGAGAAGACAATAAGATCCCTGTTTGAGCAGGCTGCTCTCATTGCTGTCTCTTGCTCATACAATACTCTTAATTCTAGAGCCTCTCCGGCTGGGATCTATTGGTTTGCCTAAACTAAACTTTTCTGCATACTATAATTATTATTGTTGTATTACTGTAAGTCTTGCCAGGGCTCCTGTACAGTCCACCCAGTGCATGGTACTCCTGATCCTGTACTTGTGTAGTATATTGTCTTGACAAAACAAGACATCTCTCTCCATATTATAACCTACTAAGATAGTGAACAGATAGTTTCATTACACAGTTGCATGAATTTAACGCATAAAGCTAACTACACAAATACAGTAATTGTCAACTTCTTGTGCTTGCACTCCATACAGCATTGTTCATTCTTCTCTAATCATAACAGTAGCAAATATCTGCAAAAGGAAAGGTAGATTACATGTACCATTATAATGTGATGCATTGTTAGCGCTTGGTTTTTAGATGGTCAAACATCAACTTGTTGATGTTCAACTGTAGATTCCATGTACAAGATGTTGGTTTAGTTCAAAATTTATCCAGTATTCATCTATTCCTTGCAGCCTCGTCATCTTTTAAGTGCAATTGAAAATCTTCTGAATATTAACTTGTTCATTGCAGAAAAAGATTTTCTCTTTACAAACAACTTTGACGATCATGAAAGATATTTCTTTTCAAAAGGGAGTACTAGGCTTGAAGTGACATGGCACAAACATAATAAATTCAAATTTTTAAAGAAATTCCACCAGCAATAGAGATGACAAGTGTCAGGGACGGAGCCCAGAAATTTTGAGTGGTCAGGCCATTTTTTGGAAGTAACTAACTATATTTATGAAATTATTACTCAAGTGGATTAGACACACTTTGCATGTGCTTTTGCACATACAGCATTCGTAAGCATGCCAATCCAGGGGGTCTGGGGGCATTCCCCACCCAGGAAATTTTTACACTGTAAAAAATGCCAAACAAAATGACAAAAAGCATACGTTGTTTCAGCAGAACTGTTAATTGCTGTTTTAACATTCTAGATGTTGTAACGAAAAGTGACTGCTAGTGTAACGACAATTTTTTACTTTAACAAGAAAATGATGTTATAGCAGCAAAAATTCCCCGTTGTTATTTTAATAAATGAAGTGTTTGCTGTTTTTTGCAGCAGAGATAACAAGCTTTTTGTTACAATGAAAAATCCTTTTTTTACAGTGTAAAATTTTGATGTTTGAGATTGCATTTAATGGCTATTTTAGCATTGACATTAGAACAAATTCTAGTACCTATTTGGGTGTCTTTTAGCCTTATACTGCACTGTATCTATACACTACACTGTACATGTATCAAGACACATGGTAGTGTGTCGTGCGGCCCAAGAAGCCGGCGCGTAACACCCGTGAGTATATTGACAGGAAGAAAGAAAACGCAATTTGCGCACCTCCGTAGCTCTGTGCTTCCTTGATGAAATAAGACGATTTTTGCTGTGAACATGCCCTCCAACTTCCGCACTCCACATTCCAAATTTGAGCGAAATCGCTTAGCGCGTTCCTGAGATATGCGACTTCAAAAATTGGCTCAGTTTCTTAGGTTTTTTTTCTTCTTATTTTTCTTTTTCTTGTCGCACACTTACAAAAACTGCTATAAAACTAGAACGCCATATTCGATTGCCTTGAAATTTGGCACACAGAAGGGGATATAAAGGCGCATCACGGTACCAACTTTGGCTGGAATACGATAAACAGGCAGAGTTATGAGCGATTATTCGCGAAAAATAGCACCAATATGTTGTCACGCCTACAGGGTAAACCGCGTATGGGAAGAAGCTGAAAATCGGTGGGTGAATAGGTTAACTATTGAACCTCAAACCTTTTGTGGTTTGAAAGAAATCGAGCTAAAAACCAGGAAGATACAACGAAAAAACCAACAGTATGTAACAATTACGCAATCGAGATCAGCTAATAAAAACGACTGCTTGCCACGCCTACCAGATAAACCGCTTGAGGTAATGCTTTGAAAATCGTTGTACAGATGGAGTAATCATCTTAGAAAGGCTCATCAATGGTGTAGAAGAATCAGACTTAAAGCCACGGAGTTATAACACGAAATCCAACTTGGTGCAGCAAGTGCGAGATCGAGATACTCTAATAGAGCAGTCATTCTAATAGAGCAGTCACCCTGAAGAGAATTCAAGAGATCAGCTAGAAATAAGAAACCTGTTTAGAGATCAGCTACACACAAGTCACCCTGTAGAGAGATCAGCTAGAAGAAGTTACCTTGTAGGGAGTTTATGCAACTATGGAAAGAGATAGTTCAGCTAGAAGAAATCACCTTGTAGAGTTCACGTACAAAGAAACCATCATGTAGAGAGTTCAGCTACAAACAAATCTCCCTGTAGAGAGATCAGCTAGAAGAAGTTACCTTGTAGAGAGTTCAGCTACAAAGAAACCATCATGTAGAGAGTTCAGCTTCAAACAAATCACCCTGTAGAAAGATCAGCTAGAAGAGGTCACCTTGTAGAGAGATCAGTTACAAAAAAACCACCATGTAGAGAGCTCAGCTACAAACTAGTGACCCTGTAAAGACATCAGCTAGAAGAAGTTACCTTGAGAGAGTTCAGCTACAAATAAACCATTATTTAAAGAGCTCAGCTGCAAACAAATCACCTATACAGAATTCAGCTACAAACAAATGACCCTGTAGAGAGATCAGCTAGAAGAAGTTACCTTGTAGAGAGTTCAGCTACAAAGAAACCATCATGTAGAGAGTTCAGCTTCAAACAAATCACCCTGTAGAAAGATCAGCTAGAAGAGGTCACCTTGTAGAGAGATCAGTTACAAAAAAACCACCATGTAGAGAGCTCAGCTACAAACTAGTGACCCTGTAAAGACATCAGCTAGAAGAAGTTACCTTGAGAGAGTTCAGCTACAAATAAACCATTATTTAAAGAGCTCAGCTGCAAACAAATCACCTATACAGAATTCAGCTACAAACAAATGACCATGTAGAGAGATCAGCTAGAAGAAGTTAACTTGTAGAGAGTTCAGCTACAAAGAAACCATCATTTAGAGAGTTCAGCTTCAAACAAATCACCAGTAGAGAGTTCAGCTACAAACAAATCTCCCTGTAGAGAGATCAGCTAGAAGAAGTTACCTTGTAGAGAGTTCAGCTACAAAGAAACCACCATGTAGAGAGTTCAGCTGCAAAGAAATCACCCTGTATAAAATTCTGCCACGAACAAATTGCCCTGTAGAAAGATCAGTTAGAAGAAGTTACCATGTACAGAGTTCAGCTACAAAGAAACCATTCTGTAAAGAGCTCAGCTGCAAACAAATCACCTGTACAGAATTTAGCTACAAACAAATCACCCTGTAGAGAGATCAGCTAGAAGAAATTACTTTGTAGAGAGTTCAGCTACAAAGAAACCACCATGTAGAGAGTTCAGCTGCAAAAAAATCACCCTGTAGAAAATACAGCCACAAACAAATTGCCCTGTAGAAAGATCAGTTAGAAGAAGTTACCTTTTAGATAGTTCAGCTATAAAGAAACCACCCTGTAGAGAGATCAGCTAGAAGAAGTTCACTCGTAGATCGTTCAGCTACAAACAAATCAACCTGTAGAGAGATCAGCTAGAAGAAGTTACCTTGTAGAGAGTTCAGCTACAAAGAAACCACCATGTAGAGAGTTCAGCTGCAAAGAAATCACCCTGTATAAAATTGTGCCACAAACAAATTGCCCTGTAGAAAGATCAGTTAGAAGAAGTTACCATGTAGAGAGTTCAGCTACAAAGAAACCATTTTGTAAAGAGCTCAGCTGCAAACAAATCACCTGTACAGAATTCAGCTACAAACAAATCACCCTGTAGAGAGATCAGCTAGAAGAAGTTAACTTGTAGAGAGTTCAGCTACAAAGAAACCATCATTTAGAAAGTTCAGCTTCAAACAAATCACCTGTAGAGAGTTCAGCTACAAACAAATCTCCCTGTAGAGAGATCAGCTAGAAGAAGTTACCTTGTAGAGAGTGAAGCTACAAACAAATCACCCTTTTGAAAAATCAGCTAGAAGAAGTCACCTTGTAGAAAGTTCAGTTACAAAGAAACCACCATGTAGAGAGTTCAGCTACAAACTAGCCACCTTGTAGAGACATCAGCTAGAAAAGTTACCTTGTAGAGAGTTCAGCTACAAAGAAACCATTCTGTAAAGAGCTCAGCTGCAAACAAATCACCTGTACAGATTTCAGCTACAAACAAATCACCCTGTAGAGAGTTCAGCTAGAAGAAATTACCTTGTAGATAGTTCAGCTACAAACAAATCACCCTGTAGAAAGATCAGTTAGAAGAAGTTACCTTGTAGAGAGTTCAGCTACAAAGAAACCATTCTGTAAAGAGTTCAGCTGCAAACAAATCACCTGTACAGAATTCAGCTACAAACAAATCACCCTGTAGAGAGATCAGCTAGAAGAAATTACTTTGTAGAGAGTTCAGCTACAAAGAAACCACCATGTAGAGAGTTCAGCTGAAAAGAAATCACCCTGTATAAAATTCTGCCACAAACAAATTGCCCTGTAGAAAGATCAGTTAGAAGAAGTTACCTTTTAGAGTGTTCGGCTACAAAGAAACCATTCTGTAAAGAGCTCAGCTGCAAACAAATCACCTGTACAGAATTTAGCTACAAACAAATCACCCTGTAGAGAGATCAGCTAGAAGAAATTACCTTGTAGATAGTTCAGCTACAAACAAATCACCCTGTAGAAAGATCAGTTAGAAGAAGTTACTTTGTAGAGAGTTCAGCTACAAAGAAACCATTTTGTAAAGAGCTCAGCTGCAAACAAATCACCTGTACAGAATTCAGCTACGAACAAATCACCCTGTAGAGAGATCAGCTAGAAGAAGTTACCTTGTAGATAGTTCAGCTACAAACAAATCTCCCTGTAGAGAGATCAGCTAGAAGAAATTACCTTGTAGAGAGTTCAGCTACAAAGAAACCATCATGTGGAAAGTTCAGCTGCAAAGAAATCACCACTGCCCAAATTTCAAGGCAATAGCTCTTTCCAATCTGAAGTTATCAATAGTCAAAGTTGGCAAATTGGATGTGTGTGGAAGGCCCCTTTTCGCAAATCCGGTCACATATGTATTATATAATAATATATAATTTGTACATTTACTGATAAAATATTTAAAGTACATCTACTTCATCTTTTCTTCTTCCTGTAGTAAAGAAAAAAACATAGGTTAAGAAAGTCCCAAAGCTGGCCATAGGCCGGCTTTGGGGTATACAAATACAAAAAGAAATGAAATCTAATCCAAAACAGCCAAGCTGTAAAAAAAGTGTGCGGCCCTCAGAAAGGCTATGGTGAAAAAAGATGTGAAATCCAAGGTGGCGGCCAAGAAATGGCTGTGATGGTAGGTTAATGGTAAAAAAATTAATAACAACATTCAAGTGAATTTTTGTGCCGCTTCACAAAATTTACCTGAATTGTCATTATTAAAATTTTTACCATTAACCTACCATCACAGCCATTTCTTGGCCGCCACCTTGGATTTCACATCTTTTTTCACCATAGCTTTTCTGAGGGCCGCACCCTTTTTTTACAGCTTGGCTGTTTTGGATTAGATATATTTATATACACATATAGAGCTGATTATTAGTATTTTCTCTTTTGCAGAAAGATAAAGGTATAATGAAACTGATGTGTATCCGCAATCACCATTATCACCAGTCATACAAACTGTTGTATAATTCTGTCACTTTCATGCATTTATGTATGTAGATGTCTGTAGTCAAGTTATAAACAAGGAGTGAACTCAGAATGAATACAGCACTGTTGAACTGTTGATATTTGTTAAATTCTGTATAGCATACATTTCAGACTTACAACTAATAATTATTACTCAAACCATCCATACAAGGAATGTTTTGACTCATGTCCACTGATAAATTCATTTGCTACATTTTTAAGATTCAACTGATCTGCCAACTCTTTATGTACATGTAGTACCATAAGTGAATTAAGCTTTCTTGTCCCATTGTGTTTCTAAGATAGCTTTTAACCCTTCTTAAAGCACTGAAGGAACATTCTGAGGTAGCATTGGTTGCAGGCATCACCATTTGCAACAAACGACAGACTTGTGACAACAGTTCTCTTTGGTTGGTAGACAGTAAATGAAAATACTCTTCTACATCAAAAATTGTGATATAGGATTTACCGTCGTACTTAAAGTCCAGTGCAATGGTGGAAAGTTGTAGATTTTGTTCAAAGTCATCTTTGTAAAATTTAGTACTAAGTCTAGTTCTGATTGAAAAGGCTCCTTCTTGCAAGATTTTAAAAGTAACTCCTCTGCCTGACGGTATATCTTGTAGCCTGGTTGATCAAAGTGATCATTAATGCATACAATAATCAAATCAATAGCTTCAAAGTACTGCTGGCGAAACAGATCTTTTGGGTCACTTGGAAAGTCACCTGCTGAAGTTCCTTCTTCATACCGGCTAGGCCGTTTGCAACGATGAGGCAATTGTGGTTCATCTACTTCCAATGATTTTGCAAGTAAAGAAACTTTTTCCCAAAACAAGTGAAATGACTCATCATTTCGAATTGATGGCAGTGTTTGCACTGTCATTTGAGCTACTCTCTGGCCAGCAGCTGCTGACATGGCCTTGTGTTGTAAAGTGCGACTAGGTTGTCACTGTGCTTCAAAACCATTTCAGCTAACATTAACCCAAAAAGAAACTTAAAGGTACACATTTGTGATGCTACACCTTGAATGCGAGCTTTTGTTTCAGTGTCCTTGGTAGCTTCAAGGGCCTCTTCCCAAGTACTTAGCAGTACTGTATAATTATTAATAATGCTAGCAAGGGAATCTGCTCGCACTGTCCATCTAGTTTGATAAAGTACCCGGATTCCAGGTGAATTGCTATCTGCAGTAGACGATGTATCCTTCAAGCCATGAAATATGTTGTCCCTTCGAGGAGAGCACTTCATGAGTTTTGTTATCTCATGGCTGGTATCCTGAAAAATTTTAGATTGCTTTATGACATCACTAGCAGCTAAATTAAGGGAATGACCATGATAGCAGTGAGTATAAAGAGCTCTAGATTCTAGATCTGTAATTTGCTTTGTTACACCATTTTTGATTCCACGCATTGAACTAGCTCCATTGTAGCATTGGCCACGTAATTTAGTTACTGATAGGTTTAAAAGCCCAAGAGCACTGATTATTGTAGTAAAACCATGATGCTTGGAATGCACGTAGCTACGGCTACAACTTTCTTCCCAAAAGACCGCTTGGGAAAATTTATCCTTGTAGGTTGATGTGGAGCACTAGGACTATCAGGGAAAGTAACTCCTGCCATAATACAATAATTATCTTCAAAGTATGCTGCCTCGCACGTGCAAGTTGCAACTCAAAACCACCATTGATTTACTTAGCTACTCAAAAAAAAATATTTTAATTTGTTCTGAAAAAGTGGTCCGGCCAATGCCGGACCGGCCGGACCGTGGGCTCCAGCCCTGACAAGTGTATTGAAGAAAACAGAAAGCCTAAATATTTTTAATGTTGATGTGAATGATGACATAGCTAAGAATATTGTGACATTAGTTACTGTGAGTACTTTATCAAAATTAAAATTGGAAAACCTTAAATTGAGTGACCAACAAATAATGCTAATACTCAAAAGTTAGAGTGTTCAACTTCATTGACCTGGCTTGAAATAAGTTACATAAATGCTGTGCAGTATTGTCAATATGAACTATTTGCTGTAGTTGCTAAAAAATGGAAGTTACAATTTATTATTGTTGAAAAGCATCTTGTATTCCATAGATACTGATGATGAGCATGGAAAGCCATTCTCTACACAAAAGGGCATCAGATTTCAATCACAACAAGCAAATTTCACTATATTCATAACAAGGGAACTGTTTGCAATTAAGGATGCAATAAAGATGAAAAACATAATGAAAGAGATTAATACATTCACGAGTTGTAGTGTTTCAAATGCTTATGTGACTGATGATAAAGCCAATGATATTGCAACACTTCTTTCCACTGACTCAGATACTTTGACTAAAATAAACATAACGAACCTGAACTTGAGTGGCAAGCAATTAATGATAATATTGAAGAGTTTGCAGGATGCCACTTCATTGACACATTTTGTAATAAACTCCACCAATGTTGTTAACTATTGTCAAGATGCTCTCTCTTCTATAATTGCCGAAAATGAAACTTTATCTCACCTTGAGATCTCCAATTGTAACCTAAAAGAAGCAACTATTATAAAGATAGCTGAAGCAATGTTCATAGTTTCAAAATCTATAAGATATTTAATTTTGAGTTACAATATGTAGAATTTCTGATGCAGCAGAAGCCAAATTGGCTAAAACATTGAGAAAGATGAATTCTCTAATGCACCTTAATTTAGCAAAATTAATACTAACCTTCAAACTGAAGGTATTATTATTATTGCACAAAGCTTAAGACAAACTACTTCATTAGAGACCTTTTGTATTAGCAATTGCAATATTCCAAACCAAGCTGTTGATTGTATTGTTAGAAATATACTAACGCACTCACTGAGTTGTTTAAAAATGTCAAACTGTAAATTAGAAGAAACCTCAATCTATCATGATATTAGCAAAATTAACTTATACTTCATCACTAAATACATTAGACTTAAGTATAAATAAAATCACTGATATTACAGCTGCTAACCTGGCTAAAACAATTAATAAGAATCAAAAGATTAAATTCCTGAAACTGTCCATGAGCGGTTTGAATGAAAGAAGTGTTATTGAAGTATTATCTTCATGTAAAGTATTAAAACAATTAGTTCAAGTTGATTTAAACTTTGCTCACTTAAGTGCACCAGTATCTGAAAACAGTCCTCATATGTACTTTTCCATTGACGATATTATTCAGCAAGTTGTAATTAGACACAAAGATGAAGGTGAAGAGGAAGATCCATATATGGGTACAGTGGAACTTCTCTTATCCAGGCGGTCTGGTACATACTACTGTCCGTATCTCAGAAATGTCCGTAACTAAGAATAACATGCTATTATGCTAAAGTGACTAACTTAAATACAAATAATGTTGTTATTGCTATCAGTTAGTGCTATGCAGTTTAGTAGACAGAGGGGAAGTCACTACAGAACATTCATGGTTACTCCCCTGGGCTGTAAAAATGCATTATCACCTAGCAACCAAGTGGCAGTTATTAGTAGTAGAATAAACAAGCCACCAAACAGGTAAACAGCAATCTTTGGGCTCCCTCCTTGTACTTTTATCTAAACCAAACTTCATTATGGTCAATAAACTACAAGCCACATGACCAATTTGGGTTGTCCAGACAATGGAGGTGCCCGGGTAATAGAGGTCCGGACAATGGAGGTGCCCGGATAATAGAGGTCCGGATAAGGGAGGTTCCACTGTATAATGAAAGATTAATAAACAATTGACACACCTTACACTAAGCAACTGTAGTCATAAGAAGATGTTTAGTGCTCTTGCAGCCTTGTCATCATTAGAGCATCTAGATGTAAACTCAAGCAGTATTCCTTTTGCAGCTATTTCAAGTACAATTGAAAATAATACAAGTTTGAAGCATATAAACATTTCAAATTGTTTCTTATGTGAGTACATGTTTCATATAGTAGTTAAAGCTTAGCTAAAGCTATGTCAACACTCACTCGGTTAAGGTACGTATCTTAATATAAGTGGCATCAGAGTAACTAACAAAGCAACAGGTTTTGTAGCAGCTACCACTGCTAAAAACCCTGCAATATACCATTTTGATGTGCTCAAATGTCAGCTACAGCCAAATTGACTTATGAAAATTGTGAAGAGCCTAATGCATTTAAAGAACTTATCTTACCTTGATATAGGTTATAGTTACTCCACTGCAGAAGCTGCCAATGAATTGGCTTACACATTCACCCAAGGTGTTGAACTTGAACACTTATGTTTGAGTAACTGCAACTTGTATGAACAATCTTTTCTTGCCATTGTAAAGTCTCTTGCAAGTATGACTGCTTTAAGGCATCTAAATTTAAGAAACAACATTATCAACTTTCAAACTGCTTTTGCACTAAGTGACTGCATTGCAAATAATTCTAACATAGAATATCTAGATTTGAGTAACTGCAGTTTATCTGAAAATGAAATTAGGAAAGTTACTGCCAGTCTGAAGCTACTTAGTTCCTTAAAACATTTGAATGTCAGTTCATCTGTATTAAATGATCATGTTGTAGATGATCTTGCATTTGCAATTGGCAACAATACTGGATTGGAATACATCAATTTCTCCAATTGCCAAGTGCAGATCTATACACATTTTACACACATACGATTACAATATAATATGTTGAGTCCATGTTACAGAGTTATTCATACAAAGTGATTGGAGATTAAAGTAGCATTTGGCTTCAAATTTATAGTGAACATATTGGGAGGTGGATGATTAATTGAGTCAAAGAAGGTTATGGTACCGCTCAAATATAATGTCATCTTGCACAAGTGCAAGTGATTAATAGCTTGCTAATTAAAGGGCTGTGCATCTATTTTGCTTGCGAGTATTCATCCCAAACGAAACAATATGAATACTCACAAGTAAAATGGGTGCCATGCTCTTTAATTAGAAGGTTTTTACTAACTTGCACTCTCGAGAGACAACATTACATTTGAGTAGTACTGTAAAAGAACTACAGATAGTCTAGGTTAGATTTTTATAAAGTGTGTTGCTCTTTTTAAATCCTACCCTGCTGCATGTAAGTATAATAGAAAGAGCTCATAGTTTTTTGGTAAGGGGCTCGCCATTGAAGGAATGTGTTTATTTGTTGACAGGACAATCACTTACGCACAACTGATTAAAGTACAAGGGTACAACATATTTCATAAACCATTACTAAGTGATACTACAGTAGGTGATGTAAAAGGATATGGTCATGCATGCATGAGACGACATCTAGTGTGGCTTCTGTTTCCATTTTGCTAGTGCTGCTATGGTAATCCTCTTCCAGTCAGCAGGTGGTAATTTAAAAGGAGTGTGAAGGAGCAGTAGCAAATAGGAGATGCCAATGATAAATGAAGTTGAACTTACTGATTGGAGGAGTTGCAGTTGAACCTGTCCTGTCTGTGACGTTAAGAATGGTGTTGACTTCACCAGTTAGGGAAACTATAGCGTGCATCAGTCAGCTGCATGTAGGTGACTTGGTTGATTCAATTATCAGTGCAGTGGCTAGCTGTGCTTGGTTGGCCAGGGCTAATTGATTAATACTGTGCATTGATGCGAGCTGTAGAAACAGGAGCAGAATTGATGCATTAAGATGTCAGTTGAGATGATGTGATGTTTGTGGAAGTGGGCAGCTGAGTGAGTTCAGAGGTAGTTTAGCTTACTGTAGTTTGATTGTTATAGAGTGAATAGGTAGTGCACATTCTATTTAAAGCTCACTGCTTTAGTACTAAACCATCATGATTACATTCTTGACGGAATCGCTATGTACAAAGTGAGCACTGTATAAGCTTATAGAGTGTTAAAATGTTCAGAATAATTTTTACTTATTCAACCTTTCTGGACTCGTGACTAGTAGTATAAGCTCACACTATGTAAGTTTAAATGTGTCACAATTTTATATCAGATCTACAATAATATTCTTTCCCAAATGGAAATAAAAATTCTAATTTAATAGCTACCTCTAAATTTAATAGTTAACCTGATCATTTTTCAACAGCAGAGTTTTATTTCATTGCGATAAATTTATACGAATCCTCTACACTTGAATGCTTTATTAAATCAACTTTACCATTTTTCTAAGCAAGTTCATGTCCCCTTTTTAGATGCTTCACTCATGTTAATATGAGTTGTGCTGTACTGCATGTATTTTGTTACTCATTACATCTGTGCTGTAAAGCTAAATGATGTGTTTGGTAACTTTGGTTTCTGTTGTAACTTAAATACCAAAGGGGGAGTTCCTGAAAGACTTGAAAATGCTTTCCCCCATACCGTGTATGTGGGTTAGAATTGAAGTTGGTAAGTGAATACATGATAAAAACTTGATTGGTTGCATTACAACCTATGTAGAGATTTTTTGCTGCGTAAGGTTTTGTAAGAAACATTTTAGAACTATTTTACACACAATAGAGTGCTGTACAAGCTGCATCATACATATTTAATCTACTAACCTTTTTGCGAACGTTTATGATTATAGCTTAGTTGTTCCTGAAGAGTTATCTTCGATGGTAAATAACCTGTAACAGTATGTATTATTATGATAATGTACTGTACTTTATTAACAACTGTGTGCAGTATGTAACGATGTTATGAATATTTCTCCAGTTGAGTTAATGCATACATATGTATGTTATTTCTGCCAAATATACATAATACCTATGTATAATAATTAAGGAAAGGTGTCAATCTTATAATGTCACCATTAAATTGCTGTCACAAGTAAAGTATCAACATGTTTATTAATTTATTTACCAATTAACACTGAGGGTGAATTACACTAATGTCGCAATCGTTGGTGTGATCATGAACGAGCTTTACTCAAGCTGGCAGGTGGTTATGTATATACTGGTGATAATATTACTGTATTATAGAGGTGAGCCTGAGTGAGCTTCTTTCTGGTAGTACTTGCTTCAACCATTGGTAAGACTGGTACAACTTTCATATTCTTGAATTCAAAGTTTACATCATGAACATGGAAAGCCCAATGATGTTAGTGTGTAGCCATTCAAAATACGACCAGTACGACCATCACATTCATTGTGTAACAATTAAAAGAAAGCCTCACTTTGGCAGTACTTGGATTCAACTGCAGTATGTAACATGTACGTAGGTTCACACTGCTGGATGGCTACCAATGTGGAAAACAAAGAAGCTAGAACAGAGGGGCTCAGATGAAGGAGAGTACTTAGATGAGAAAGATAACCTGATGAAGAAAGGGACACAAGTTTTATGTATGCAAGCTATTATGTGTATTAAGCTGTAGAAACATGCACACAAATTGGCTAGATGCAGATAGCGTGATAGAAATAAATGTTACATTATAGTATAAATAGCCACTTGGCCATTGGCAATCCAAAATGCTAGAACAGATATTCAGAAGAAGAGGCTTAGAAGCAAAAATGAAAGTGATGAACAAAAGGAATGCAAGGTTTGTGTACACAAACTAATTATGCAGCTATCACTCTATACACATTATTGCAGATTGGCTAGATTAGAGAGCGTGATAGAAATAGACATGCCACCGTGAATAAAAAACAGAAGAGAGCCTCGACCAAATAAGAGAATGCGATAGATTGAGAAGCCAGAATGAGACTAATGAAGAAAGAATATCAAACCATTTACACCATAATGTCAGTTTTGTGTCTTAAATCAAGCCAGTAAAATTTGAACAAATTTCACCCTCCTTCCTTTGTATTCCACTGCCACATACCTTTCAGGGAAATATATATTGTGTCTTAGACCTGTAAAATGAATGGCCTTCCTTTGCACTTCATTACCATATCCCCATAATATCCCACTTCAAAAAAAAATTGTACTGTCTTTGATATAAAGATGGTGTTGATATTTGTGAGGACAACAATACGAAGGTGTTTATAGTGTGTATGCTGACAACTTTTTCCTGAAAACTTCAGCATTCCACAGTAAAATAAGCAAGGTTGTCTTGCATATTGACATAAATTACTGATTTGTTGATGATAAGCAGTTTGAGTGTGGGTGGATGAGAAATTAATTAACATCCTACATCAGCCGGCATGCATGCATTACCGCTATATGGCATGCATTAGAACTATGCATAATTTGGGGAAAACGAGGCAGGCCAGTACATTGTTAGATGCTAGGTGCTTAATGCACCTGCATTTACCCTAGTGCGGAATTTAGCTGCTGTATTTCTATTGCTACATAGTTATAATAAGCAGCCTGACTGCACCACTCCCTGGGTGCCCAAAATATGAAATTATGTATTTATACAAAGCGTGCTAGCATGCATGATTGCACTGAGCTGGATGTCAGTGAGTAGTCAAGGGCAGGGTGGTTAGGCAACTGACTGTTCTTGGAATGTTTGCTGTAGCTTCAATCTTAATTCAGTATGAGCAATTCCAAATAGTACCTCTTCTGCCGCAAGCAGAGATCAAGTGATCGCCATTAAGTATGTGCAATGGTGTGGAGTATTTACAATTGTGGGTTCCAATTCTATTAACTGGGATTCACTACCAACTATGTCCCAGACTTCCTTGCCTGTTAACCTTATTTACAGTGGTAAATTGTGTATTAAGTGACCCACCAAGTGAAAATCCAGCTTGTTCACATGTTTCTCAAATTTCTTTT
The DNA here is from genome assembly GCF_963678975.1 of Dysidea avara. Lineage (NCBI taxonomy): Eukaryota > Metazoa > Porifera > Demospongiae > Dictyoceratida > Dysideidae > Dysidea > Dysidea avara. The sequence goes on from NC_089273.1 coordinate 13,793,133, forward strand.
TTTCCATATAGATCGGCTATAAACAGGTAAACTTACAGACTTAGGAGTGCCGCTATCAATGTGGAAGGTTGTGAATAGGCATGGAGAAATTATGCTAGCATAATTTTGGATCAATAGGTATGTATTTTGAAGCAATTATAAAGTTTAAACAGTAAGAAAATCTGTAAACTGTATTATTCCTTTCAGAAAGATCAAGATACTCTAATAGAGCAGTCAGTAATCTAATAGAACAGTCACTTTAGTTATACAACTCTAATAAAGCAGTCAGATAGACGTCGATGAAATACTCTAGTATAGCAACCAAATAAAGAAAAGATGCCAATTTGATTCTGAAGTGTCAATCTACATAAAAGGTCTTATACAACAATAAGGTGATAATTATAGCTAAAAGTGGTGGCATAATTTTGAGAACAGTGTGCATTTCTCAAAAGCGTAATAGGTGACTTTTTGAGAATTGCTCAAAAGCATAATGCTCACCTTCATGAGCAAAATAGCTTCATGCTTAGTTGTGAAACACATTAAAAAAATATTAAGGCTGTAGGCTCCAGCTTGTTATGCCCAAAATTTTACCTATTATGTTGTTGAGCATTGCTCAAAAATTAAGCATATTATGCTCAAAATTATGCTTTCAAAATCAAGATTATGTTCTAGAACTGACCATTATTTATTAGAGTATATCAGCCTTTCCAGACTGCTCTATTAGAGTAAGTGACTGCTCTATTAGAGTATCTCGATTTTATTTCTACAAAGTGTGAATGTCCAAAAAAGAAATGGTTTAATAAGGTTTTTAAATATGAAATGCACTAATAATACTACTGGCAATATTCTTTCAGGTGCTTGGATTGTGCATTTTAAATTAAATTTTCAAATATCGTCCCTATTATGCAGTCATTAAGCTTGATGCGTTTGGTCACCATTATGCTTTAAATTATGTCGGCATAATCGGCTGGTGCCTACTCAAGGGATAGAAGTCAATTAACAAGTGATTCCTTATTGGCTCAATTTAGAAACACAGTAGTTTATGATCCAGAAATAATCCAGGATTCAAAAATTTCATATAGCATTAACAGCTTTAGAAAACATACTATACAATATTATTTTGAACATCAAAACTAATGAAGCAGATGTATGCAATGTTGTCAAGGTAATAGTAAAGTCTCTATGCTATATTCTGCTGCGAAGAACATGGATTCTGGTCTAGTACCACCTGAACTTGTGTAGATAAATGTCCAATGTAATTTACTAAATTCATTGCTGAGATATTAAAACTGCTAAAAAATTCTGTTTGTAAGATTCAGGCACACGCCCTGCAGTTGACCAAAAGCCAGCTGTGGGGCGTGCACCTGGTTACTGTAATAATTTTTGAAAAAAATTTGTGTGTGCGTGTGCGTGTGCGTGTGCATGTGCGTGTGCGTGTGCGTGTGTGTGTGTGTGTGTGAGTCCATGTCATTTCGCCCACATGAGCAAACAGTTTTGTGTCAAATGCAGCCTTCATATGTGAAATTGAGGCTTTGTAAACATTGCATTCTTCTTTCAAAAAGCTAAGCTTTACACTGAGGTTGCTATTTCAAAATTTGAGTTAAATGAGTTAAAGAACACATTGTGAACAGCTTTCCTAATAGGCTATATGGGAATAATACAACCAAACAACAGCTTAATAGGCTTCATAGGATACCAGAGCAAATGAATTCCTTTGAAGAGATAGGGAACGTGTCCCTTATTTATGCAAACAAAAGTGAAGGGCAACCTTGGGGCCTTCTCTAAACAATAATTCTTCTGAGAAAACATGACAGACGCACTCTAAAACAGTTGAGAATGAACTTCTGTGCATTCAAAGTGGTTTGTTAGAGTTATGCTTCCTTAGAAGTGCATAGCAATGTAATTATAATCTAATCCAAAACAGCCAAGCTGTAAAAAAAGAGTGCGGCCCTGAGAAAGGCTATGGTGAAAAAAGATGTGAAATCCAAGGTGGCGGCCAAGAAATGGCTGTGATGGTAGGTTAATGGTAAAAATTTTAATAATGACAATTCAGGTGAATTTTTGTGCCGCTTCACAAAATTTACCTGAATTGTCATTATTAAAATTTTTACCATTAACCTACCATCACAGCCATTTCTTGGCCGCCACCTTGGATTTCACATCTTTTTTCACCATAGCCTTTCTCAGGGCCACACTCTTTTTTTACAGCTTGGCTGTTTTGGATTAGATTTCACTTCTTTTTGTATTTATATACCCCAAAGCCGGCCTATAGCCGGCTTTAGGGCTTTTTAACCTGTCATTTTTTTCTTTACTACAGGAAGAAGAAAAGATGAAGCAGGGTGATTTCTTTGTAGCTGACCTCTCTGCAAGGTGATCCTTCTAGCTGATCTCTATACCGGATGACTTGTTTGTAGCTGAACTCTCTACAGGATGACTTGTTTCTAGCTGATCTTTTTACAGGGTGATTCGTTTGTAGCTGAACTCTCTACAAGGTAACTTCTTCTAGCTAATCTTTCTACAGGTTAATTTGTTTGTAGCTGAATTCTCTACAGGGCAATTTGTTTGCAGCTGAACTCTCTACATGGTAGTTTCTTTGTAGCTGAACTCTCTACAATGTAACTTCTAGCTGAACTCTCTACAATGTAACTTCTAGCTGAACTCTCGACATGGTGACTTGTTTGTAGCTGAACTCTCTACAGGGTGATTTGTTTGTAGCTGAACTCTCTACAAGGTAACTTCTTCTAGCTGATCTTTCTACAGGGTGATTTGTTTGTAGCTGAATTCTCTACAGGTGATTTGTTTGCAGCTGAACTCTCTTACATGGTGGTTTCTTTGTAGTTGAACTCTCTACAAAGTAACTTCTTCTAGCTGATCTATCTACAGGATGACTTGTTTCTAACTGAACTCTCTACAGTGTGATCTGTTCATAGCGGAACTTTCTACTGGGTGATTTGTTTGCAGCTAAACTCTTTGCATGATTGTTTCTTTGTAACTGAACACTCTACAAGGTAACTTCTTCTAGCTGATCTCTCTACAGGATGACTTGTTTCTAACTGAACTCTCTACAGTGTGATCTGGTCATAGCGGAACTTTTTACTGGGTGATTTGTTTGCAGCTAAACTCTTTGCATGATTGTTTCTTTGTAGCTGAACTCTCTACAAGGTAACTTCTTCTATAGCTGATCTCTCTACAGGGCAATTTGTTTGTAGCTGAATTCTCTACAGGGTGATTTATTTGAGCTGAACTCTCTACATGATGGCTTCTTTGTAGCTGAACTCTCTATTAGGTACCTTCTTCTAGCTGATCTGACTACAGGGTGACTTGTTTGTAGCTGAATTCCCTACTGAATAACTTAAAATGTAATATAACTGAGTAAATTATAAATGTAGCTGTATGCTTTATTAGGGTGACTGTTCTATTAGAGTATCTCGATCTCGCATTTGCTGCACGTAGTTGCCTTTCGAATCATAACTCAGTGATTTGTAATCCGATTCTTCTGTACTATTGCAAGGACTTTCTATGATGATTATGCCAGCTACATACGGATTTTGAGCTCGTTGCTCTAAGCGGTTTGCCTGGTAGATACGAAAACTAATAGTATTTTTATTCATAAAAATCGATCGCGTAATTTTGACACAGGTTGGGTTTCGTGTCATATCTCCATGGTCTTTATCCCGATTCCTTTCAAACCACAAAAAGGCACTCCTACGATGGTTGCTCCATCTACATATCAATTTTCAACTGATTCCTCCAAGGGGTTTACCCTGTAGGCGTGACAGACCTTCGACCTTATTTTACGCAAATAATCGGTCATTACTCCGTGAATGTTCATCGGATTCCCACCAAAGTTGGTACGGAGATCCGTCTTAATGAGCCCTTTAAGTGTGCCAAATTTCAGCCCAATCCGAACACGCATTCGTGATTTATGGCGAATCTTGCGAAGTGTGCGAAATGAAGAAGATGAAGAAGAAGAAAAAAACGAAGAAATTAAAACGAAATTTTGTTGGCTCGTATCTCGGAAATGGCTGGAGCGATTTTCTTCAAATTTGGTATGTAGACTCCCCTAACTGGGCGGCACGTCTCTAGCAAATTTGGTTCCAATCGGATAAGGGATCACAGAGCTACATAGGTGTGAAAAGTGCATTTTCTTTCTTCCTGTTAATATACTCACGGTGTGGCGCGCCGACTTCTTGGGACGCACGACACACTATCGTGTGTCTTGATCCATGAATTACAAAATACACTAAATTATGGTGTTTACAAATCTAATTATCCAGCTGAATTAATAGTAGCAATACCATGAATATAAATTAAATTATAAATATGGTTGATTAATTACCTATATTTGGGATAGTACGTATTATGTAACTGCATGGGCAACTGTTTTTTTCAGAAGTATATACATAGTATAACATCAACTTGTTTCAGACAGAATTACTAACAAATAACACATTAACCCTTCAGATAATAAAAATGTGGTTTGCAAACTAGTCGTTTATGCATTTATACAATTTCCATGTAGGATTGTAAGTGGTCAAAGTTATGGTTATGTATTGACATACTTTCCAAGCATAGGGATTGTCTCAAGCTGAAGAAATGCTCATTGCAGAAGTTTTACCAGAAATGTGCGTATGCCACCTTCCACATAACAACTTGGCTATAGTAGGCACATCCTAAACCTTCCTCAAGATATCGCATTGTTCATTAACCCATTGTCAGCCAAATTCTCAAGTACCACTGGCGGAATTGCCAACTTAACTCGCATCATATTATGTAAACAAAAACAATGTAGTCAACCTCCTTAGTTTATGGCAAGCATTTAGATACATGGTTACTATAACAGCAACTGCAATGAAGCTATTAAGCAACATACATAAAAACCAGCCCAACAATCAACACAATCCCAACTAACTGTTTATAAAGATGTCTTGCACTCCAAAAAACTATTCTATATAGTTTACTTACAGTGTGATTCATTGCACAGCTGGTTTCTTTGTGTGTTTGTTCCATATTTAGCCTGTGAATGCTTATATGCACTCGTGTCTGCCATGCCATGTCCTGGTTACCTGTTGGCTTTATCTGTTTCCACCAATGTATAACACTTTGTTTCTTACTTTACAACTCGAAGAATGATTTAACTCGTTAATTTTGAAAGGTCTTCCACTGGATTACAACTTAATTGTACCTAGTGTGTTGCTGTTTTGAATGGTTTCTGTGATAGGTATGCAGCTAGTTGTGCCAGTAAATTTTGCAGTATACTGGTAGGTTCCTTTGCAGTAGTATGACAATTGTCTCTAGATAAGTTATTCCCTGGGTGGCTTTCATGTTTGTAGTGAAATCAATAGGGTATACTTACTAGAAAGCAAGATCAGTGGGTCTTTCATGCTGAGTAGCAGAATATTTGGTGGAATACTGTTGAAAGAATTCATTGAGAGTTGCTTTATTACTAGAGGTCTGCAAATTGCATTCTTGCAGCCTCGTCCTGAGCACAGCTGATAGTTAAGGTGGGAAATTCAACAGTAAGGGGTTATAGTAAAGAGTCAGATGGTACTGGGTTACCAGACTGTTTAGTGTCTGTAGGAGAGATATCCATGCTTTGGGTTAAGCAGTCGCATCTTGTTAATTTTTACTATTTTTATTATTATTTCTTAGTACTTGGTTGTATAATTATATGGCACACTACACTGTATATACATACTTTAAACCATAACTACTAACCTAATGTGGTTACATATGTCTGTAGTGAAGTGAAATTTTAGTTTACATAGCAGCAAAGGTGAGCTGTATACAGCAGTTTTGCAGCTAAAATTCTCTATTGTAGTAGCAATCTTTCTTTGGTACTTTGATAAAGCTTCACCTTGTTGTGTTCTTCAAACAGGTGTAATTCTTGTGAGCTGATAAACCCATCGAATTAGATTGTCAGGTCACAATTAGCCTCTGCCCAGGTGTGTACAAGCTCTACCAATGTCTTAATCAACCTTTTATGTTAACTGTAATTCTGGGTAATAAATTACATTATATTTTATAGTGAACAGAATTTTGCAAAAACCAAGGATTTTCACCCAGATGCTCACATTAATGTTTACAATGAAATGTACAACTACTGTACTTAATTGATGTAATGCAAACCTTGTGATGGTTGTGATACTAATGGTGTACTAACTACATGGGTTGACCCAATCACTGATGTACCACTTGATGTTTGGTGTAGTGTTTAGGGACTAGTCTATTTTGCTTTTTTTTCTACCTATTTTTCTTTACAGCAATTCTTTTATTTTTCACCTATTATGCTCCATATTTTGCTCAAGAATTATAAATTTTGCTCAGTACTGATCTTTGTTAATTGAATATTTCCAAGTGCAAAGCTACAGTTTCGCATTAAAGTGACTGTTCTATTAGAGTATCTCGATCAGAAATTACTTCTAACATGTAAAGCAAGAAGCCAGCTAATATTGCTTAACATGTGTGGCTGTTTTATTAGGGTATCTCGATTGTCACTTGTAGTTCCTGTAACAATTAGCTATGCATTGTCGATATTTTAGCATGTCTGACTGTTCTATTAGAGTATCTCGATCTTTTGTGCAATATTTTTATGTCCACTCCACAAAAGTTGCAACTATTATGCCAGCATTTTGCTCATTGCTTTTACCCAACCACTATGCCAAAAATTTTGCTGGCGAAATCGACGGGTCCCTAGTAGTGTTGTAAGATGGAGTGATCGAGATGATGAGCTGATGTCATTATCAGATGGTGTTATATTAGCGGTAGTAGTAATGGGTGGTGGTAAACTGACAGCTTTTAAATATACTGTAGTGAGAAAGTATATAATACAGTATTGTACAGTACTACCATACTAGTATAGTAGGAATACTCAAACAAAATGGCGTCTTCCAAAATGCTGCCATCTTTAACCCTCCATAGTAATCTTATGCACAACAAAAAGCCCCTTTTTTTCCAATATCAAATCTATGGTTAAACAAGAAAAGCGCTGGTAAGCCATGCCCCTTAATCTATTACACATAGCTCACTCAAGATGGTCAAACTACTCTAATAAAGCCATCACAGCCACACAAGCATTTCATAGATGCACATGTATGCTATATATATACCAAAAAGTTTATAAACTAGCTATATAGAGAGCAATTAAAACTTATTTTTGAAGGAAATAAAAGATACCGAGACAAGAGATACTGTATGAATACTTGTAGCTATAATGTAGGTAAAATTCTGATGAAGGTAAGAATGCAAATGCAGGCCACATAGCTACATTGTAATAGCTATATCATTCATACTTATTGTTTCACTACTTTTTATTGTTGGAAATCCACTTCATTTCAAATTAATAATTTAATTTCACTGTTTTAATATCAAAATACAATTTTCACAAAAACTATGATTTTCATTCAGTTGGTCATATTAATGTTACAATAAAATGTACAACTACTATACTTGTTTTTACATACGGCCAACCTTGTGATGGTTGAGATGCTAATGATGTACTAACTACATGGGTTGACCCAATCACTGATGTACCACTTGATGTCTGGTGTAGTGTTGTAGAATGATGTGATCCAGGTGATGAGCTGATACCATTATTAGGTAGTGATGGATTAGTAGGACCTGTAGTTGTATTGGGTGGTGGTGAACAGAGAGCTTCCAATAATTCTGTAGTGGGAAAAGTATACAGTACAGTATGTATGTATATGTTAATGCTATATGTTTAAGTAAAAAGAAAAAAAATTAATCCCACATTGTTAACCATTAACCTTGTACATAATCATATAGGTTTTTAGTTGCACTCATTGTACTCCAATAATAGGGGCATGTGATGTGAACCATATTACATGTATTTAAATGGTTGCTACTGTATATAGGATTATTGATTATTAAGAAATTTAATAGCATTAAATTTGTTTACACAGAATTAATCACTAAATTGCTATTGCATAAAAATGATACAATTGGCTGTTAATGAAACCCAACAGTGAGAATATTACTACAGTATTCTGCATAAGGTGATTTACTAAGAAAGTAGTTTAGACTATCACAAGTTACATAAAAGGTTATTTTCTTCACTAGCATTGTGAATTCATTTAGAAATATAACAAAGCATTTGTGACCAGATTCGCAATAATCCGTCATTTTCACGTATTCCTAAAGATCGGCTTTCTGTTATCTATAGCAACAAAGAAGTGGAGTGCAAAAGTTTCAGCCTTAATGATCTTGGAATTGTAGTGTTAACTAGACAGTTGGAACAGTTAATTGATTGCACATAGCTCACAAATGAAACATGTACAAAGATGAGAATTTGGCTCAATCTGGACTGCTAAATCTGTCAAGGCATAGTGGCTTTCCTATTTTCCACTGTGTGCACAAAGAAGACTATTCCGATAAAAAACGTGACCCAGTCTGGGAAAACTGGGCTTATCACCTGTTTTTAAAGTATCAAAAATACCAGTTTTAACGATTAGTGTGCTGTAACTTGCCAATGGTTAAAGCTATGTGTACCAAATTTTCACATGTTTTACACCAAATCTTTACCTTCCAGAGCATCCATTGCAAAAGTAGCCAGCATATAAGCTTCTCACCATTTAGATAAATTTTGAACCAAGGCTGGCTGTATCGGCTGAGCTTCAAATGGGGTGGGAGGCAGGGGCCCAGAAAGAGGGCAAGAGGCTGTTACAGGTTTTTGCAATTGAATTCGTTGCCTTTGCGATTGAATTCGTCCCGTTTGCAATTAAATTCGTCGGTATTGCAATTGAATTCGTCCCGTTTGCAATTAAATTCGTCGGTATTGCAATTGAATTCATCCCGTTCGCAATTGAATTCGTCGGTTTTGCAATAGAATTCGTCACGTTTGCATTACAATTCGTCATAAACAAAACGGCTCCAAGAAACTAACCTGTTCATTAAGAGATGAACTATTTATGCCTTGGAGAGTTACACTTGAGACACTAGAAGGTAATTGAAGCTGGTAGTACGCGAAGTTGATAGCTGTCTGACAAGTTAATTAACTTGCTCGCAAGTGACCACACCCATCGCAAATGGCGTAGTAGAGTTTGGAATGTTGCTCGATAGGCTGTAGAGGAAGAATTATTACCTTATAAGGAGTTGTTTACTACCGTTGTACTTGAACAAGTTCTTGTAGCAGCTGCTACATCACGCTTTTGTTTTTGCTCCAGCTGCCATTCTTGTTACAGATGAATTTAACTGCAAAAGCGATGAATTCAATTGCAAAAGCAATGAATTCAACTGCAAAAGCAACGAATTCAATTGCAAAACCAACGAATTCAATTGCAAACGGGACGAATTCAATTGCAACAGCGACAAACTCAATTGCAAACGGGACGAATTCAATTGCAAAGTCGCCGAATTCAATTACAAAAACCTGTAAAAAATTGAAGAGGAAGGCATAGGTATGAATTAGACCAAATCACTGTACGGGTAATTCAGGTATCAAAACTGGCTTAAATGAAAGGGAATTCACAGCACAGGTCTTTAGTCAACACTACAGAGCTACACAGCCACATACAGTCATCCCCAGGCTGACCATAGCTCCATTAAGGCCCCATGCAACATGTACGGATTACCATTGGGCTTGGAAAAAGCAGCCAGCAAAAGCAGACCACTCAAGTCTAGCTGATTATGATTGTGAAATTTGATATTTTATTCATGTAGCTTTGTGTTCTTGGTGAAAAATCTAATCTGCTGACATGGGCGATAAGACCGGTTTTCCCAGATCCAGTCACAAATGATGATAGTAAACTTTATTTCTACCTGGAATCTACCACATCACAAATAAGTTCCCACAATTCATGTGTTTTTTTACCATGCAAACATGAACAAAAGCTTTCTTACTCTCCATGAACAGGCAAATCTGCTAGTGTATAGGCTTCATCGGTTTGAGCTTTGTTTCATTGTCAACCAAAGTGATTGAAACATGAGTGTAAAGTTTTTAAATGTGGCATATATATTTTTACTCAGTTCATCTAAATAAATTTTTATAGCAAAATATATATATATTTTTTTGCAAAAAGATTAGATTTTAATTAGCTGGTTACATTTGTGAATTGAATGCATCAATTCATTCAAGACACCATGGCCAGTTACACTGTGCCATGTCCTGAATAAATTTGCAGCTCATAAATACCCTCACTGTTACAGAAAAGAAACAATTTGTAATCTACTGCTACACTGGAACAAAGCTATTGAAAAGCACTGAAGACTCAGAAGTACTTTCTATTCTTTTGAGTCAATCTGCAATTGGTATGTTGTTGCTTATATGTTTTCAGGATGGATAAGACCAAATGCCATTTTCAAGGTGTCAGATTCTGCTCTAAGCTGCAGATAACGCAGTCTCAAAATAATAGAAAGGTATTATTATAGCTTTATACAGACATTTGAAAAATGCGTGTAGCCAAGAAATACATTACTAAATTATAATAAATGTAGTTCATATTTACCAGCTGTATTGCAAGTATTGCAAATACACATATAAACAGATTATATTTAGTATGTAATTACTAACCATTTCTAAAAGCTTCAATTACTTGATTCTTTGGTGCTGTTTCCTCACACAACGTTTCCATAATATCACAGAATAAAAATACATTACCATCTTCCATCGTTAAACAAATAACATTGCCAACAATTGTTTCATTAATCATTTCAATAGATGGGAATAATCTTAACAGATCCAGATAATTAGAAGCAATTCCAGGTATTAGCTGTTTTAGTTTATGAACAGTTTTCACATAGTCTTGTGGTAGACATTGCCACAATCTTGTGTAGTTCTTCTTTAGTACAGATAGAACTAAGCACATTTAAACAAACATTAATGTGGTGTGCATACAATGGGGGATACTCATATAATTATTTTTAGGCATCAATATCATACATTATGATAGTAGTGTATAGTAGGGACCACAATGGAGTAGGCGTGGCCCACGAAATAACATCACCTGAAAAACAGCCTCAATTTTCCCAGATGATGATGAGGCAGTATTGGTTATGTAGGTAAAACTAAGCCCAAAAATGCTTTCAGATCAACCCGAAACACTTTCAACAATTTGCTATGGAATTTAATTCTTTTTTATTTAATGGAATTTCTACTGACTGCCTGACTGATTGACTGACTGATTCCTTCAGACAAGCATAACTCAATAATGGCTAACGCTTCGGGCTTGATTTTTTTTCACTGTTCGACGTTGCTTCGGTCCGACAGGTGCCTTTTCGCATACTGCAGTACGTACAAGCATTCTTCATGGACTTACTAATGTCCTCCTTTGTGTCCCATTCATTTTTGCTGACAGCAAAGTGTCGATTTGGCTTTAGTACATGATGGCTTCTCTTCATAACGGAAGCAACAACGGAAATCGTCCGTATTTGTCATAGTGGCTATTTTGATAACAGAGGTGCTTTTCAAACAGTTCTTGATTCGTACTGCTGTGTAACAGGTTGAACATAGCTGACAACGAAGCATAATGGATGCTTCACTTTTCAGATGATAATTGATATAGCCGGGGCACACGTGGCACAATTTCTTTTGCTATGTGTGGATCGCAGAGGTACTTTTCGAACAGTTCTTGATTTGAAATGCTGCATAACGGGTTGAACAAAGCTGACAACAAGGCGTAATGGATACTTCACTTTTCAGACCATAATTTGGGCACGTGGTGGCATTTCAGATATGGAACATGTGGGTTCACCAGTCATAATAATTATTTACAAAAATAGTTAACAAATGCACAGAAAAATTTGGAATGTTCAACTGGAGTAGGGACCATAGCACATCGATAAAAAATACTGAAACAAGCTGGAGTAGTGCACGATATTAAATCACAGTAAAACAACAAGAAGTGTTATATATATCCCTACTGTGCTCAAGATACCATAATGGAAATGCACAGTAGGGATATAACACTTCTTATTGTTTTACTGTGATTTAATATTGTGCACTACTCCAGCTTGTTTCAGTACAGTATTTTTTATCAACGTGCTATGGTCCCTATTCAAGTTGAAAATTCCAAATTTTTCTGTGTATTTGTAGGTAATAACCACTGCAGAAATTAAATTAGTCCCCTTTGCAGTTGAACTTGTCTCATTTTCAATAGAGTTTGTTGCTTTTGCAGTGCCTTTGCAATAGAAGTTGTCACCTTACCAATTGAATTCATTGTGCTTGTAATAGAAGTATACATTCTCAGCTGAGTTGGAATGACCATATAAAAGCAATTATAAAGATAGCTAATATGGTTTTGCATAGAAATCTGTCCTCCTGTCCAACCAGGGTTAAACTCAACTGTTACAAATGTTTAGTAAGACCAATCTTAGAATATGCATCACACCGCACAGCATAAGTGGTATTACAGCTGTTGAAAAAGTACAAAAGTATGGGGCAAGATTCATCTGTAATGACTATTCGAGATATTCCAGTGTGACCAGTACAGTGTATGTTACAGTCATCATCGTTACCCACTATAAACCAATAGAGAGTTACAGCAAACGTTGTCTTCTTGTATAATACACATTATGCTATTGAGTATGAACTATAGTCTCATTTGCCAGAAACTTTGTCACAAACATAAAAATTAATACAGTAGGTTTTTCTGGCCAAAAAGTACACTATTACAACTGCATAAATTTTTCCCTTCATGACATCTTACCAGTATTTGTGAGGTATAATCAAGACAATGTTTGCAGAGTAACCCCAAACCCTTCCTACAAGTTTAGTTTCAATGAAATTTTAAAGTTTCCAATTTTGCAGATTGACTAATGCCTCCAGCCAAGCATACCGCAACTATGGTTAAGGCTGTGACTTCAATTTCTTCACTGTTCAACATCGATCCAGCCCAAGTAGGCAAGAGGCTATTATGCTCCAAAAGTTGAGCATTATGCTTTTGAGCAGTGCTCAAAAATCACCTATTATGCTTTTGAGAATTGCCCATTATTCCCAAAATTATGCCACCATAATTGACTAATATTACCAGTTATTGCTGTATCAGGCCATTCTGCAGATTTTCCTAGTGTTAAAGCTTTATAACCACCTCAAAAATGCTAGCATAATCCCTGATTCCCACACATACCTATTATTCTTGAAATTAGGCTGGAATATAATCGCCGCATTTCACTAGCCACAAAAGCTACAGCACATGTATTATGGGCTTACCTTTGTCATCCTTTGTATCCCATTTCTTTCTCCACTATAATCCATAGGTATTGATTTTTGGTAATGCATGGTGGCTTTAGTGGAGCTGGCTATTACGAGAATTATTAGTAGTGGCTGAATTGATTACAGACTGAGGCACTTCTCATACTGTTCTTTATTTGTAACATTGTATATATAAAGGGTAGCACATACATAAAATAAAGCGGAATGGCTACCTCGTTTCTCAGTAAATTGATAGTTGGGGTGTGTGCAATTACTCACAATTTCTAAGTTTTATTTCTATGATCCCAACCCAAATATAAAATTACAAATTTTCCTTACACCTGTCAAGCAAATTTCTTTCAGAAAGTTATATCTTCAGGTGTAGGTGACATCCCTTGTTTCATTTACATTTTTCTATGATCCCTAATAGAGCTTAAATTCTTAAATTTTCCTTGTGTACTTTTTTGGAACATAATTACAACTGGTGAACCCACCCATACTGCATCAAAAGAAAGATATAAATCATGAAGCTGTTTATAAAGGGGCTACTGGAATACTAGATATCTAGTGGTACAATGGTATAAAAGGTGGGTGTGCACCTAATGGCTCGTCAATAATGAACAAAAGTAGTGGGAATCCTTATCAAGGTGACAAACATAGTACCATTGGTAAGGATTAATTTCTACAAATGATTATCTATTCAGCTGTTTCACGTAATGCTCTTGTTCAGCCAGGTGATTACTAATTAATGGTTACATATTTTGCTGCAAGTATTAACATTGAAATCAAATGCCAAAGTGACGAAATAAATTCAGTAGAAAAAGTGCTGAATTCTATTGAAAAAGTGACAAATTCTATTGCAAAAGAGATATAATGTATGAAGACACACAGTAGTGTGTCGTGCAGCCCAAGAAGCCGGTACACCAAACCGTGAGTATATTAACAGAAGAAACACAATTTTCACACCTATGTAGCTCTGTGATCCTTAATCTGATTGGAACCACCACAGAAGTGATGGCCAGTTAGGGGGGATACATACCAAATTTGAAGAAAATCGCTCCAGCTACAGTGTGTATTTCCGAGATACAAGCGAAGAAAAGTTTGTTTTAATTTCTTTGTGTTTTTTTCTTCTACTTCTTCATTTCACACACTTCACAATATCCGCCTTAACACACAAATATGTGCTCCAATTGGGCTGACATTTGGCACACATAAAGCGTTCATTAAGGTGGATCTTAGTACCAACTTTGGTAGAACATTCACAGGGTTATGACCAATTGTTTGCATAAAATAAGGTCAAAGGTCTGTCACACCTACAGGGTAAACCCCTGGGAGGAATGAGTTGAAAATTGCTATGTGGGTGGAGTAACCGTCGTAGGAGGGCCTTTGTGTAGTTTGAAAGGAATCGAGATAAAGACCATGGAGATATGACAAAAAACCCAACCTCTGTCACAATTACATGATCGATTTTTATGAATAAAAAACTATTAGTTTTCAGGCCTACCAGGTAAACCACTTAGAGAAATGAGCTGAAAATCAGTGTGTAGCTGAAATAATCATCATAGAAAGTCCTTGCAGTAATACAGAAGAATCGAATTGCAAACAACTGAGTTATGATTCGAAAGGAAACTACGTGTAGCAAATGCGAGATTGATACTCTAGGACTGGGCAGAGTTTACCTCTCTGCCCACTGTTTAAGTGTTTATTATTGATTTATATTATTATCTTTTATATATCTCTAATAGAATAGTAATCCTATTAGAACATTCAGCTACGTTTATAACTTACTCCATTATTATATTACATTGCAAGTTATTCTGTAAGGAATTCAGCTACAACCAGTTGTTCTGATAGACAATTCAGCTACAGGCAAGTCACCCTGTAGAGAGTTCACCTAGAAACAAGTCACCCTGTAGAGAGATCAGCTAGAAGAATTCACCTTGTAGAGAGTTCAGCTACAAAGAAACCACCATGTAGAGAGTTCAGCTGCAAACAAATCGGCCTGTAGAGACATCAGCTACAAAAAATCGCTCTGTAGAAAGATCAGCTAGAAAAAGTTACCTTGTAGAAAGTTCAGCTACAAAGAAACCATCATGTAGAGAGTTCAGTTACAAACAATTCACCCTGTAGAGAGATCAGCTAGAAGAAATTACCTCGTAGAGAGTTCAGCTACAAAGAAACCATCATGTAGAGAGTTCAGCTACAAACAATTCACCTTGTAGAGAGATCAGCTAGAACACTGTAAATTCAATTGGGTACAAATGACCCAAATGTTTGGGTTGTTTAACTTGCAATTCAAACGACCGATTTTTTGGTAGTAGTGACCCAAGAATGTACTTGGTTATTTTAACTTTGTAAGATATAGTCATATTACCCAGATGCCCTAAAGTCTCTTCAACCTCTAGCCAAGTGTTTGAAATAATCTTGCCATCATGGTTATTTTAACCATCTGTGGTAAAATTAACTCACATCACAAAATATTTGTTTTTGTTTGTTTACATTAATTAACAAGTCAGTCATCATTAGTAATAACATACATTAATCTATCTGTGACACATATTTGCAATAGTTGTTACATGCTGATTCTTAGTACTTTTAAACATACCTGATCTTATAGTTTTCAAATTGTATATAAACCTATGTTCTCCATGTTCACTTTTGATTGTGGGATGTAACACAAATGTTATAATGGCTAGTGTACTGTAAATTTAACCATGTAGCTGGTCATCTAATCTGTGCCATAGGAGACTTGACTATACACACTGAAATTACTCAAATATGTTATTTCAACATCCTAAGTGAACAGTTAGGATGTTGACCGATTAGTCCAAAAGCTACCCTAGTGATAACCACTTTTAGATAGTCATTTTAACAAATAAATTTGTAGTTTAAATTTACCCATGGAGGTTGAATTGTTCCTTTTAAATTTACTGTGAAGAAGTTACCGTGTAGAGAAATCAGCTACAAAGAAACCATCATGTAGGGAGTTCAGCTGCAAACAAATCACTCTGTAGAGAGATCAGCTACAAAAAGGTCACCCTGTAGAGAGTTCAGCTAGAAGAAGTCACCTTGTAGAGAGTTCAGCTACAAAGAAACCACCATGTAGAGAGTTCAGCTGCGAACAAATCACCCTTTAGAGAATCAGCTACAAACAAATCGCTCTGTAGAATGATCAGCTAGAAGAAATTACCTTGTAGAGAGTTCAGCTACAAAGAAACCACCATGTAGAGAGTTCAGCTGCAAACAAATCACCTGTAGAGAGTTCAGCTATGTAGAAACAAGTCACCCTGTAGAGTGCTGTAGAGAGTTCAGCTAGAAGAAGTTATTTTATACAGAGTTCAGCTACAAAAACAATCATCCTTTAGAGAGGTAAGCCAGACAGAGTAACCCTCTAGAGAGATCAGATAGAAACAAATCACTCTGTGGAGAGTTCAGCTACAAAGACACCACCCTGTAGAGAGTTCAGCTACTGTGTAAACAAGTTACCCTGTAGAGAGATCGGCTAGAAAAAAGGAAAGATCAGCTACAAACAAGTCATCCTGTAGAAGGATCAGCTAGAAACAAATCACCTTGTAGAGAGTTCAGCTACTGTACAAACAAAATCACCCTATAGAGAGTTCAGTTACAAACAAATCACCTTGTAGAGAATTCAACTACAAACAGAACCCTGCAGAGACTTCAGCTGAAACAAGTCACCCTGTAGAAAGAATCCTGTAGAGAGTTTATCTCTACAAGTAATTCACCCTGTAGAGAGTTCAGCTACATTTCAAGTCACCCAGCAGAGAGATCAGCTGCAAATTAAACAAGTTATCCGTAGGGAATAATTGACATGTAATACATGTATGAAATATATAATTTGTACATTTACTGATAAAATCAGAATTAATTAAAGGATTTAAAATCTGCTTCATCTTTTTTCTTCTTCTTCCTGTGGTAAAAAAAAACAACAGATAGGTTAAAAAAGCCCTAAAGCCAGCAATACACCGGCTTTGGGGTATACAAATGCAAAAAGAAGTGAAATCTAATCCAAAACAGCCAAGCTGTAAAAATAGTGCGGCCCTCAGAAAGGCTATTGTGAAAAAAGATGTGAAATCCAAGGTGGTTGCCAAGAAATGGCTGTGATGGTAGGCTAATAATAAAAAAATTTAATAACAACAATTCAGGTGAATTTTGGTCTTGGCCATCTTTTTTCACAATAGCCTTTTTGAGAGCTGCACTCTTTTCTTACAGCTTGGCTGTTTCGGATTAGATTCATTATACTATAGGTAACAAATTCAATGGTATAATATAATGCAAATGTGCTATATCAATTGAAATATATGCATATTAAATTATAGAACGAATTGAATGTGCATCATTAATGATCCTTTGAATGTCATGCATTGCAGTACACACATACATACTGTATGAAACTTAAATTTTGGAAAAGATCCCTGCAATCTCTTGTGTGTTAAACAAGAGATCCCTACAACCTTGATAAAAGTAGGAAGCACTTTTCAAACAAGATGATTGTACGCAAAACCCCCAAAAAATTGAACATCTTAGTTTAGATCTAAATATTGATGTGCCATAACATGACCATTTCCAAAATTTAGTCACAATACACAATATGATTTTATGCATCTTTTCTACATAGTGATTACTTCTTGAAGAAGGATCCAATTTAATAATAGAAAAGGTCATTTGATACAGTGGACTGTTCACACCTAAAACAATTCAGTATACAAACAAGTAATTACTGTAATAAGTGACATGTGATTCACTTACTAGGTGATGATGAGTGATGTTGTTGATCACTTGATAATGACTGAATATTAGTAGTGGATGTTGTACTGGTTGGAAACTGAATACTTTGTTGAAGGTCTAAAAAACACAAAATTGTAAAATACTGAATTAAACCTGTTACAATATCAAGACACATGCCAGTGAGTTGTGCTGCCCAAGAAGCCAGCATACCATACCAACATGTTACTAAGAGGAAGAATGAATCATGTATTATATGTACAGTAGTTAGGTGATCCTTAAAATGAGATCACTTTACAATACGTTTCAAGCCAGGTAGTACAGGCCACATATCAAATTTTAGCAAAGTAGTCCTATTCACACCTGGATTTTCTTTGTATTTCTATTCCTCTTCTACTTCTTCTAATGCACTTTATAAAAATAGTCATAAATGCAAATGTGCCATCCAATTATGCTGAAATGTAAAAGCAAGGTGTTGGTACGTAATGAATCAAAATCATCCAAGAACTTCACCCTTTCAAAAGATGTGTTTACTTCATTTTACTCCACGAAGTCTAAAATTCGTAAAACTATAATTTTTTGATTACATGGATTGTTACCCTAAATTTCATTATGAGCTTTTAATCCATTAAACATTGATGAGAGTATTCACATAAAATTAAAAAAACAAACAGTTTAATGTCATCCCTACAGGAGTAATTACTAAACTACTGAATGGAACAAAATGTGATCAGCACATACCTAGAGTACCCATGGAAATGTAAGCTTTTCGTGGTTAGAAAGATTTTAAAGAAACTATAATAAGTGTATAAGGACCATTGAGTTATAACGCAAAAAAAATAGACATGCGTGTCAGGCATGTGACCGACTATCGTAAATAAAAATGAGTTGTTGCTCAGCCTTCCAAACACATGGTTTACAGGAATAAGCTGAAAGTATGTAGATGAATAAGTAATCGTAGAAGAATAAGTAATCGTAGAAGAATAAAGAAATCAGATTAAAAGCATTACAAAAAACCGAACATGTCTACAAAGTACAAGATCAAGATATCCTAATAGTGCAGTCAACCCAAATAGGCATCCACTCTATGCATTGCACTCAGTTGGGTTATAGAATTACGATATACAGTTCTGTATAATAGGGCTACCCTGATGCACTCCCCCAAATTGCTGCCCTTTAAAAAATTATCATAGAAATACATTATGAAAAACACAATTATGAAAAGAGTCTAAGTGTCACTAATACTAGACATACATAGCATTGAATAGAGCTCACAGCTCATCTGTCTCGCCCACAGCTTGAACACACCCACAGCTTGAACACAACTCGTCAGCCTGCCTGCCCACCTGTCTGCCTGACTACACTACATTCACAAAGCTAGGCCTGAGGCTAAATGATGCATCATATACCAATAACAAACTCAGTATTGAACAGTCTTACTTGCCCCATTCTGCATACGCTGTCCAAAATAGTAACTGATAGTCAGTTATGTATATAATGAATATTTAACTTTGCCATTTTCATCCAAAGTTTTGGGACTGGTGTCATTAACTATTACCAGGCAGTTTACTCAACTTTATAAACCCCTTTTGATTTTCATGCACACAACACATTGCCATGAGTCTTGATAGTTTAACGTAATGGTCTAAATTATTATATCTTGACAAAATTGCAAATCACCCTCCACACAGTACCCACCAGATCTTATCTCAGTGATCACCATCATCAACTGATGCGATGTTGTAATAGTCTCCAGTTGATCACACAGATAAAATAATTCTTCTCTATAGCTCATCCCCTCAATCAGACAATCCAATATTAATTTATTAGCAGTAATGGAGTTACTACTACTCAATATCATGCAAATCTGATCATCACTGATATAAGTCTGTAACTTCCAAACACTCTGTTCATAGTTGTCAGGCATCAGTTGTAGTATAGTGTGATAATGTGTCTTGAGTATAGCAAAATCTGTGTTTAAACATGCATGTTTGTGAAATGGTATTGTTTAACACATGAATGATGTAGCACATTTAAATGCATAGCTACCTTTGTTCAGATTAATCTTTATTGGCATTGGTGGACTTTTCTCTGCAAATGCAAAGTCTTGAGGTAAAGTAGCTACATATAGAAAATCATTTAATTAAACAAAATTAGTTTGGAAATAATTGTGCATAATGTGTGACATACAGTGTAATCATACAGTACGGTAGTACTGTATATTAGGGATCACAAAGATTTGGGCTTTTCTGACCAAAAATAATAATTTTATTACCCTACAGCCAGTCTCACAATACCTTCATGGCACCTTGGTAATATTGGTAAGGTATAGTCAAGCACAAAAGTGCCTTCAGTACAACCTAAATTGCTTCCAAAAAGTTTCTATGAAATAAAATAAAAATTGTGAAATTTTCTACTGCCTGAGTAACTGACTAACTAATGCCTGCACCCTTCAGACAAGCACAGCTCGATACAGGATTGATTTTTTCACTGTTCGATATTGCTTCAGTCCAACAGGTGCTTTTTGGCATACTGCAGTACATACAATGCAGGCATCATGGACTTACCTTTTTCCTCTTTATGTCATATTTCTTTTTGCTGACAGCCCAAGGTGTTGATTCACAGTTGCATGATGGCTTCCCTATGTTTGCAAATGGCTGTATTTTTCATGAGATTGGTTTGATTGCAGAGGAGTTTCTTTTACTCTTCTTTGTTTTTAATGCTGTGTCATTGGACAGAGCATACAGTAGCTGAAAGTAAAGCGTAATGGCCACTTCACTTTCCAGCCAGTAATTGATAGTTGGGGAACGCGTTCAGATGAAAACATTAACTCAGGCACTATTCTTTCTTTTGATGCAGTATACATGAGTTAAATAGTCATAATAATGTTATTAAAAAAAAGTATGAGGAAAAATTAGGGATTTTTAGGTATCATAGAAAAAATTGGGAAACAAGAGAGGATGCCTACACCTGCAGATATACTAGTGGATATTCATTCCCTACTTCAGTCTGTACCCATGACTAGATTAAATGTCCACTAGTATATCTGCAGATGTAGGCAACCTCCCTTGTTTCCCTATTTTTTTCTATGATTCCTAATCGAACTCAAACTCCCTTTTTCCTTATACTTGTTGTATATAAGAGTGTTCAATCACAGTGCTATGTACACATTTTTAAAATAAATGGTACTGATTAACCCAATGATTAAGAATGCTATTAATTCTTGTGCCAGAAAACAACAAGCAAATAAAAAACTAAGAATACACCATTATAGCTAGGGACCTACTGATCATGCTGGCATAACATTGAGCATATAATAGGTGCCTGAAAGCATTGAACATAATGCTAGCATTATAGACAGAATCCTTGTTCCATGCTATAATTTTTTGTTTGTCAAAATATAAATCACAGAAAAAGATCGATATACTCTAATAGAGCAGTCAGTAATTCTAATAGAACAATCACATAGCTGACTATTCTATTTGAGTATGTTGATCTTTACTCTAAAATTCACATGTGAGTTAGGCAGAATGAAGTTTACTGTCATCATTTTTGTTGTTGTTGAAATGACCTTCTTTGTGCACATAGAGCAATTTAGGGAAGCACTATACCTTGATGGATTGTTAGTTCACAGTGAACAGATTGAGCCAAATTGCTTGTTGTTTCAGTTGGGAGTTAATTAATTAATTGAGTACCTGTAATTTATTCACTGTATTTTGCAGTACAAATAAAATGTTCCAAAGTGTCTTGCACTATAATGCCAAGATTATATTTACTATAAAAGACTTTAGCTGTCCAACTTATTAGTTACTTTAAATAACAGAGAAGCAATAAAGTAGAATGGGCTTTTGCTCAGTTAGTCAAAATATAGATAGCAAAATGTTTGTAAATACTTCACAAGTGTCTCTTTATGTCAGGTTTGGGTCATTACCTGTTGTAGCTAATATGCACTTCCATACATCATGTTAAACACTATTCCAAAAACAGTAATGAATAATTTTGATATTGTAATCTTGGAAAAAATTATTTAAACAATGATGTTTTCATGCTGGGTAATTGCATTTGTCATTATCTAAAGTGGGAGTGACAATCAACAGCTGTATCTGTTATATCACAGCATGGCATTATACACCAAGATACTCTAATAGAACAGTCAAAATTGCCTTCTGAAACCATTTACAAGTTCAATTTCACTTTATAACATGTGCATGATAGCTCTATACTAATTATTAATATCAAGGTAGAAATACTGTAATGGAACAGTCACCTTATTATAACTACAACAGTCAAGAAAATACTTTGCAATAAGATACTAGAATCTTTAAGTACTAGAATCGCTCTCATATTCAAGGGTGTAATTCTCTAAAATATTAGTCAACTACACACATTCCAAATGGTTAAGTGATAAGTAACAATGTTGCCAATGGGACTGAAGTAAATGATATTAAACCCCAGTGCGTGGGAGTATCAAAGCGCCGCGCTGGGTTATAACTACCATACAGCTAGACAGAGCGGATCTGCTACTGTACGATATATTAGTTATCACCTAGTGATAACTAACTTATCACCCTGTTGCGGAGCCACTCAGTCTCTTTCGCGACATCATAATAACCGCGAATGACATTGTTTACCAATGGAACAAAGAGCCAAATAAGGAAACATTGATACAAAACACATCAATACAGCACTTAAAACTACCTAAATCTTACAAGAAAACTACCTAAATCTTACAAGAAAACTGTTAATCCTTTACACAATAGCACTACAAGTTACCAATACGATAGTTTAACAAATGTAAAGAATAGTACGTGACGATTTTCGCTCCAGCAATCACTCCCAATGGTCACTATGTTGAAGAACTAACTTCCTCTAGCTTCATCGGTCTATCTTGGACTATGGTAGCCACTTGTTGGTCTTTATTTTTCTCTTGCACGTACACCACGCGACACCACCATACCAATTTCTGATGAAGGCGAATCGTACCTGGAACCGCTGCTTCATAACACTGCCCTTTGCTACAGTTTGTAGGTAGTATGTAAGGTCTCTCTTGTGGCTACGAAATAGAATCTCCACACAATTCGGACGAAATCTTGAGCACAGTGACAGGAACTCAAACTGGAACTTAATTTACTATCCGTAAACTTCTGCACACTCCCACGCACTGGGATATAAAACAGTTATATCCCGTATACTCGGATGATATCATTGTTATTACACTTGTCCTCGGCTCCGCCTCGGACTCGTGTAATAACAATGATATCACCCTCGTACCGGGATATAACTATAACTTAATCCCCAGCCTATTATGCTCAAAATTTTACCTATTGTGCCTTTGAGCAGTGCTCAAAATCAAACCTATTATACTCAAATTGTACCTACATTATGCTGACTGTTTTATTAAGGTATACCAGTGTTTCTTGACTGCTGTATTAGAGTAAGTGACTGCTCTATTAGAGTATCTTGATCTTACTTTTACAAAGTATGAATAACCAACAAAGTAATAGTATGAATGCAGTAATAATGCACAGTGGCAGTTATCATTTGCTTTTCCAGGTGCACATACTATGCATTTAATTAAATTTTCAACTATCATCCCTATTATACTAGCATTATGCTTGATGCTTTTGGTTACCTATTATGCTTTAAATTATGCCACCATAATCAGCTGAGGCCTAAATAATATGTACAATCGGGTTTATAGCATTAGGAAGAACGGATTATTTTTGTTATATATTAAATGACATGAGTAGCCATCTACCTACACAATGAGTAAAAGTACAGGTCCTGAATGTACATGTGAATTTATATGAATAATGGATGTTATTGCTGGAGAACTGTTGTGTATGCATGCATCCTGTATACTACACAAATCCTGACACAAATCATTACCTGGCATATCAATTGTTGGTAATTCTGTTTCTCTAGTGCTATTAGTTAAGACAATGTTGTCTCTGTTGTTAGTTACACAGAATGAAACTGGATCAGCAAACGTGTTGTCATGACCACTGATGTTGGCAGTTATTGATCTTTCTGAATTAGTGAGTTCTTGACAAGATGATGATACTTGTGGTGCTGAAATAATCGGAGTAGTGGACAGAACTACTGCACACATTAATAAAATTACAATAAAATTTGTAATTTTACATTATATATGAGTATTAATCATGTAGCATGGCAGCACTGTATAGTGCATAATGAATGTTTGTGCTTCCCTACTCTCACTTTTTCCTCATGACAATTTGGTAGTAATGTTTTAGTACAATTAAACACAATGTATTTTCAAAGCAATCCAAAATGGTTCTAATGAGTTTGGAATCAATTATATTTTACAGAGTTTTCTATTCACTGAATACTTACAGATACCTTATGTTCGCACCAGCCCAACCAAACAACAACAAATACTGCAGGCTTGATATTAATATTCGACATAGTGTGGGCAAATGACGTTCCCTTGCTAAATAGATTTATGTCCTGTTCTAATTCCAAACCCTCTGCTAAGATTCAATCTAAGGTCTTCATCAGATCTCTGAGTAATGCAATAGCCATAATAGTTTTTTCTAATTATTAGAACCTTTGAACTACCTATATAAACAATAATAATAATAATTTTGGAGCCTACATACTGTATAACTGGTGCCCATGGCTATTCACCATTACTCTCCCTCCACCCCAGTGTGAGCACCCCAGTGTGAGTACCCACAGTACCACACACCACAAGTTTTCTACAGTATCTTATTTGGGTAAAGTGAATAGGCAGTACATAAGCTTTGCAAGAAGAATCTCCAGTGCAAATTTCATACTGCTTCTCAGTGAGTTAAATTTTTGAAATGTAAAACCATAATATAAAAACAACTAATGTGCGATGTTGAAATGGATTTCCAAATCCAAGCAGTTAAACTTATTACCTGAAGCAGTTTGTAATCCCACTTTACTGGCACCAATGCTGTTATTTGTACTAAACACTTCAGTGACAACTGCTCCAGTAGTAGAGTACACTGTAGCACAAGAAATAACCACATCACCGCTAGTAAGTACTGTAAGTGCTTGACCAGTGAGCATTGTATTATCCAGTTTGTTAGTAGAATATGAAGTAGGCAAATCATAGTTCTTGGATAGAGCTACATTATCATATAGTAACAGTAATTGAGGATACACGCAATTGTCGCAATATCATCATCATGCTTACATTATGAATTTTATGTCAGTATAAAGTGTATGTACTGTACATACATCATGTGTAGTATGTCTTAAAGCTACTGCATTTACCTGGGCTTTAGCACACACAAGCTCAGCTCTATGCCAAGTATGCACAGTACTTCATCCTAAGGTATTTACAAGCTGAGGTGTATTTAAATGCAAGGATGATTATCACACTATCCTGTACTAAAATGTGCTAATAGTCTGGTTATATCAATCTAATCAAAAACAGCCAAGCTGTAAAAAAAGGTGCGGCCCCTAAAAATGCCAAGGTGAGAAAAGATGTGAAATCCAAGGTGGCGCCAAGAAATGGCTGTGATGGTAGGTTAATGGTAAAAATTTTAATAACGACAATTCAGGTGAATTTTGTGCCGAAGAAAAAAAACCCAAACTTTGGCCGATCATATCTCGGAAATGGATGGAGCGATTTTCTTCAAATTTGGAATGTAGACTCCCCTACCTAGCCGGCACTTCTGTAGCAACTTTAGTTTCAATCGGATAAGGAATCACTGAGCTACAAAGGTGTGAAAATCACATTTTCTTTCTTCCTGTAAATATACTCACGGTGTGGCGCGCCGGCTTCTTGGGCCGCACGACACACTACCGTGTGTCTTGATCTAATCTAAAACAGCCAAGCTGTAAAAAAAGAGTGTGGCCCTCAAGTATTGGCACAAAATTCACTTGAATCGTCATTATTAACATTTTTACCATTAACCTACCATCACAGCCATTTCTTGGCCATCACCTTGGATTTCACATCTTTTTTTCACCATAGCTTTTGAGGGCCGCACTCTTTTTTTACAGCTAGCTTGGCTGTTTTGGATTAGATTTCCCTTCTTTTTGTATTTGTATACCCCAGAGCCAGCCTATGGCCAGCTTTGGTGCTTTTTTTAACCTATTATTTTTTTCTTTACCACAGGAAAAAGAAAAGATGAAGCAGATGTTAATATTTCTGATTTTATCAGTAAATGTACAGATTATATATATAATCTAATCAAAAACAGCCAAGCTGTAAAAAAAGGTGTGGCCCCCAAAAAAGCCATGGTGAAAAAAGATGTGAAATCCAAGGTGGCGGCCAAGAAATGGCTGTGATGGTAGGTTAATGGTTACATTTTAATAGCAACAATTCAAGTGAATTTGGTGCCAAGACCAAGCGGCACAAAATTCACCTGAATTGTCATTATTAAAATGTAACCATTAACCTACCATCACAGCCATTTCTTGGCCGCCACCTTGGATTTCACATCTTTTTTCACCATGGCTTTTTTGGGGGCCACACCTTTTTTTACAGCTTGGCTGTTTTTGATTAGATATCACTTCTTTTTGTATTTGTATACTGCAAAGCCGGCCTATGGCTGGCTTTGGGGCTTTTTTAACCCATGTGTTTTTTTCTTTACTACAGGAAGAAGAAAAGAACTTAAAGAAGAATTTTAGTACTTCAATTATTTTTGATTTTATTAGTAATTATACAAATTATATACATATCAAGACACACGGTAGTGTATCGTGCGGCCCAAGAAGCCGGCGCGCCACACCGTGAGTATATTGACAGGAAGAACGAAAACGTCATTTTCACACCTTTGTATCTCGGTGAGCACTTATCTGATTGGAACCAAATTTGCTACACAGTTGCCCGCCAGCCAAGGGAGTCTACATTCCAAATCTGAAGGAAATCGCTCCAGCCATTTCCGAGATACGAGCTGCCAAAGTTTCGTTTTTTTTCTTCGTTTTTTTTTCTTCTTCTTCGTCTTTTTGCACACTTGCAAAAATTGCTATAACAAGCAAACGCGTACTCCGATCACCTTGAAATTTGGCACACAGAAAGGGAGTGCAAAGGCGAATCCTAGCATCAAATTTAGTACAAATCCGATGAATGGTTCAGGAGTTATGATCGATTATTCGCGTAAAACAAGATCGATTTGTTGTCACGCCTACAGGGTAAACCGCTTCATGGAATGAGTTGAAAATTGCTATGTAGATGGAGTAACCATCGTAGGAGTGCCTTTTGGTGGTTTGAAAGGAATCGAGATAAAGACCACGGAGATATGACACAAAACCCAACCTGTGTCACAATTACACGATCGATTTTTATCAATAAAAAAGTATTAGTTTTCACGCCTACTAGGCAAACCGCTTAGAGCAATGAGCTGAAAATCGGTGTATAGCTGGAATAATCTTCATAGAAAGGCCTTGCAGTAGTACAGAAGAATCGGATTACAAACCACTGAGTTATGATTCGAAAGCCAACTCCGTGTAGCAAATGCGAGATCGAGATACTCTAATAGAACAGTCACCCTAATAGAGCATTCGGCTAATTTATTTACTCCATTATAGAATTTTATTACATCACAAGTTATTCTGTAGGGAGTTCAGCTGCAAACAGTTAATCTTATAGACAGTTCAGCAGGAAGACAGTCACCATGAGGAGAGTTAAGCAAATATATCACTATAGAGATTCAGAACATTACAAGTCACACTGAAGAAAGTTCAGCTATAAACAAGTCATGCACTGTGTAGAGAATTCAGCTACAATTAAGTCACTCTCTAGAGAATTCAGTTACACAGAATTCAGCTACACACAAGTCACTGTGGAGAGAGTTCAGCTACAAACAAATTACCCTTTAGAGTGATCTGCTACAAACAAAACACTTTGCAGGGTGTTCAACTGCAACAAATCAACCTTTAGAGCGATCAGCAATGAACAAATCAACACAAATCTACCTGTAGAGAGATCAGCTAGAAACAAATCACCCTGTAGAGACATCAGCTAGAAACTAGACACAATGTAAGGAGTTCAGCTACAAGCAATCACCCTGTAGAGAGTTCAGCTAAAACAAATCAACCTGCAGAGAGATCAGCTACAAACAAAATTAATCACCTTATAGAGAGTTCAGCTACAAACAGATTACCTGTAGAGAGATCGGCTACAAACAAATCAACCTGCAGAGAGATCAGATACACACAAATCAACTTTTAGAGAGATCAGCTACAAACAAATCACCCTGTAGAGAGATCAGCTAGAAACTACACACAATGTAAGGAGTTCAGTACAAATAAACCACCCTGTAGAGAGTTCAGCTAAAACAAATCAACCTGCAGCGAGATCAGCTACAAATAAATCACCTTTTAGACAGTTCAGCTACAAATAAATTACCTCGTAGAGAGATCGGCTAAAAACAAATCAACCTGCAGAGAGATCAGCTACACACAATGCAACTTGTAGAGAGATCAGCTACAAACAAATCACCCTGTAGAGAGATCAGCTAGAAACTAGACACAATGTAAGGAGTTCAGCTACAAGCAAATCACCGTGTAGAGAGTTCAGCTACAAACAAACCAACCTGTAGAGCGATCAGCTAGAAACAAATCACTCTGAAGAGAGGTCAGCTACAAAAATCACCCTGTAGAGATATCAGCTAGAAACAAATCACCCTGAAGAGAGGTCAGCTACAAAAAATCACCTTGTAGAGAGATCAACTACAAACAAAACATTTTGCAGAGAGTTCAGCTACAAACAATTCAACCTTTAGAGCGATCAGCAACAAACAAATCAACCTGCAGAGAGATCATCTAGAAACAAATCAACCTGCAGAGTGATCAGCTACAAATAAATCAACCTGCAGTGAGATCACCCACAAAAACGCAATTGTACAGAGTTCAGTTACAAACAAATCACCCTGTAGAGAGATCAGGTAGAAGAATTCACCTTGTAGAGAGTTCAGCAACAAAGAAACCACCATGTAGAGAGTTCAGCTACAGAGAAATTACCCCGTAGAGAGTTCAGCTAGAAGAAGTCACCTTGTAAAGAGTTTAGCTACAAAGAAACCATCATGTACAGAGTTCAGCTACAAAGAAACCACCTGTACAGAATTCAACTACAAACAAATCACCCTGTATAGAGATCAGCTAGAAGAAGTTACTTTGTAGATAGTTCAGCTACAACAATTCACCCTGTAGAAAGATCAGCTAGAAGAAGTCACCTTGTAGAGTGTTCAGTTACAAAGAAACCATCATGTAGAGAGTTCGGCTACAAAGACACCACCATGTAGAGAGTTTAGCTGCAAACAAATCACCTGTAGAGAGTTCAGCTAGAAACAAAATACCCTGTAGAGAGATCAGCTAGAAGAGGCTACCTTGTAGAGAGTTCAGCTACAAAGAAACCATCCTGTATATAGTTCAGCTACATTTCAAGTCACCCAGTAGAGAGATCAGCTGCAAAAAAATATCCTGTGGGGAATAATGGGCATGTAATAAATATATGTATATAATTTGTATAATTACTAATAAAATCAAAAATAATTGAAGTACTAAAATTCTTCTTTAAGTTCTTTTCTTCTTCCTGTGTTAAAGAAAAAAACACATGGGTTAAAAAAGCCCCAAAGCCAGCCATAGGCCAGCTTTGCAGTATACAAATACAAAAAGAAGTGATATCTAATCAAAAACAGCCAAGCTGTAAAAAAAGGTGTGGCCCCCAAAAAAGCCATGGTGAAAAAAGATGTGAAATCCAAGGTGGCGGCCAAGAAATGGCTGTGATGGTAGGTTAATGGTTACATTTTAATAACGACAATTCAGGTGAATTTTGTGCCACTTGGTCTTGGCACCAAATTCACCTGAATTGTTGTTATTAAAATGTAACCATTAACGTACCATCACAGCCATTTCTTGGCCGCCACCTTGGATTTCACATCTTTTTTCACCATGGCCTTTTTGGGGGCCGCACCTTTTTTTACAGCTTGGCTGTTCTTGATTAGATATTTATTACATGCCCATTATTCCCCACAGGATATTTTTTTGCAGCTGATCTCTCTACTGGGTGACTTGAAATGTAGCTGAACTATATACAGGCTAGTTTCTTTGTAGCTGAACTCTCTACAAGGTAACCTCTTCTAGCTTGTCTCTCTACAGGGTATTTTGTTTCTAGCTGAACTCTCTACAGGTGATTTGTTTGCAGCTAAAACTCTCTACATGGTGGTGTCTTTTTAGCCGAACTCTCTACATGATGGTTTCTTTGTAGCTGAACTCTACTATAAGGTGACTTCGTCTAGCTGAACTCTCTACAGGGTAATTTTTTTGTAGCTGAACTCTCTGCAGGGTGATTTGTTTGCAGCTGAACTCTCTACATGATGGTTTCTTTGTAGCTGAACTCTCTACAAGGTGACTTCGTCCAGCTGATCTCTCTACGAGGTGATTTGTTTCTAGCTGAATTCTCTACAGGTGATTTGTTTGCAGCTAAACTCTCTACATGGTGGTTTCTTTGTAGCTGAACTCCCTACATGATGGTTTCTTTGTAGCTGAACTCTCTACAAGGTAACTTCTTCTCTACAGGGTGATTTGTTGTAGTTGAATTCTCTACAAGGTGGTTTGTATGAGACTGAACTCTCTACATGGTGGTTTCTTTGTAGCTGAACTCTCTACAGAGTGATTTGTTTGCAGCTGAACTCTCTACATGATGGTTTCTTTGTAACGGAACACTCTACAAGGTGACTTCTTCTAGCTGATCTTTCTACAGGGTGAATTGTTGTAGCTGAACTATCTACAAGGTAACTTCTTCTAGCTGATCTCTATACAGGGTAATTTGTTTGTAGTTGAATTCTGTACAGGTGGTTTCTTTGTAGCTGTACTCTGTACATGATGGTTTCTTTGTAGCTGAACTCTTTACAAGGTGACTTCTTCTAGCTGAACTCTCTACGGGGTAATGTCTTTGTAGCTGAACTCTCTATATGATGGTTTCTTTGTAACTGAACTCTCTACAAGGTAAGTTCTTCTAGCTGATCTTTCTACTGGGTGGTTTGTTTGCAGCTGAACTCTCTACATGGTGGTTTCTTTGTTGCTGAACTCTCTACAAGGTGAATTCTTCCACCTGATCTCTCTACAGGGTGATTTGTTTGTAACTTAACTCTGTACAATTGTGTTTTTGTGGGTGATCTCACTGCAGGTTGATTTGTTTGTAGCTGAACTCACTAAAGGGTGATTTTGCTTGTAGCTGAACTCCTTGCATTGTATCTAGTTTCTAGCTGATCTCTCTACAGGGTGATTTGTTTGTAGCTGATCGCTCTACAAGTTGATTTGTGTGTAGCTGATCTCTCTGCAGGTTGATTAATTTGCAACCGATCTCTCTACAAGGTAATTTGTTTGTAGATGAACTGTCTGTAAAGTGATTTATTTGTAGCTGATCTCTCTGCAGGTTGATTTGTTTTAGCTGAACTCTCTATAGGGTGATTTACTTGTAGCTGAACTCCTTACATTGTGTCTAGTTTCTAGCTGATCTCTCTACAGGGTGATTTGTTTGCAGCTGATCTCTCTACAAGTTGATTTGTGTGTAGCTGATCTTTCTACTGGTTGATTTGTTTGTAGCCGATCTCTCTACAGGGTAATTTGTTTGTAGCTGAACTCTGTACAAGGTGCTTTTTTGTAGGTGATCTCACTGCAGGTTGATTTGTTTGTAGCTGAACTCACTAAAGGGTGATTTGCTTGTAGCTGAACTCCTTACATTGTGTCTAGTTTCTAGCTGATCTCTCTACAGGGTGATTTGTTTGTAGCTGAACTCTCTATAAGGTGATTTGTTTGCAGCTGAACTCTCTACATGGTGGTTTCTTTGTTGCTGAACTCTCTACAGTGTGTTTTGCTTGTAGTTACTCTCTACAGGGTGATTTGTTTCTAGCTTATCTCTCTACAGGTTGATTTGTGTGTAACTGATCTCTCTACAAGCTGATTTGTTTGTAGCTGAATTCTCTGCAAAGTGTTTTGTTTGTAGCTGACCTCTCTTCAGGGTGATTTGTTTCTAGCTGATCTCTCTACAGGGTGATTTTTTTGTAGCTGACCTCTCTTCAGGGTGATTTGTTTCTAGCTGATATCTCTACAGGGTGATTTTTTGTAGCTCACCTCTCTTCAGGGTGATTTGTTTCTAGCTGATCGCTCTACAGGTTGGTTTGTTTGTAGCAGAACTCTCTACTTGGTGATTTGCTTGTAGCTGAACTCCTTACATTGTGTCTAGTTTCTAGCTGATCTCTCTACAGGGTGATTTGTTTGTAGCTGATCTCTCTACAAGTTGAATTGTGTGTAGCTGATCTCTCTGCAGGTTGATTTGTTTGTAGCCGATCTCTCTACGAGGTAATTTATTTGTAGCTGAACTGTCTAAAAGGTGATTTTTTTGTAGCTGATCTCTCTGCAGGTTGATTTGTTTTAGCTGAACTCTCTACAGGGTGATTTATTTGTAGCTGAACTCCTTACATTGTGTGTAGTTTCTAGCTGATCTCTCTACAGGGTGATTTGTTTGTAGTTGGTCTCTCTACAAGTTGATTTGTGTGTAGCTGATCTCTCTGCAGGTTGATTTGTTTGTAGCCGATCTCTCTATAGGGTAATTTGTTTGTAGCTGAACTCTCTATAAGGTGATTTGTTTGTAGTTGATCTCTCTGCAGGTTGATTTGTTTTAGCTGAACTCTCTACAGGCTGATTTGTTTGTAGCCGATCTCTCTACAGGGTAATTTGTTTGGAGCTGAACTCTCTACATGGTGGTTTCTTTGTTGCTGAACTCTCTACAGGGTGTTTTACCTGTAGCTGATCTCTCTACAGGGCAATTTGTTTGTAGCTAATCTCTCTACAGGGTGATTTTTTTGTAGCTGACCTCTCTTCAGGTTGATTTGTTTCTAGCTGATCTCTCTACAGGGTGATTTTTTGTAGCTGACCTCTCTTCAGGGTTTTTTTGTTTCTAGCTGATTGCTCTACAGGTTGATTTGTTTGTAGATGAACTCTCTACAGGGTAATTTACTTGTAGCTGAACTCCTTACTTTGTGTCTAGTTTGTAGCTGATCTCTCTACAGGGTGATTTGTTTGTAGCCAATCTCTCTACAGGTAATCTGTTTGTAGCTGAACTCTCTATAAGGTGATTTGTTTGTAGCTGATCTCTCTGCAGGTTGATTTGTTTTAGCTGAACTCTCTACAGGGTGATTGCTTGTAGCTGAACTCCTTACATTGTGTCTAGTTTCTAGCTGATGTCTCTACAGGGTGATTTTTTGTAGCTGAACTCTCTTCAGGGTGATTTGTTTCTAGCTGATCTCTCTACAGGTAGATTTGTGTTGATTTGTTCATTGCTGATCGCTCTAAAGGTTGATTTGTTGTAGCTGAACACTCTGCAAAGTGTTTTGTTTGTAGCTGATCACTCTAAAGGGTAATTTGTTTGTAGCTGAACTCTCTCCACAGTGACTTGTGCGTAGCTGAATTCTGTGTAACTGAATTCTCTAGAGACTGACTTAATTGTAGCTGAATTCTCTACAGGGTGCATGACTTGTTTATAGATGAACTTTCTTCAGTGTGACTTGTAATGTTCTGAATCTCTATAGTGATATATTTGCTTAACTCTCCACATGGTGACTGTCTTCTTGCTGAACTGTCTATAAGATTAACTGTTTGCAGCTGAACTCCCTACAGAATAACTTGTGATGTAATAAAATTCTATAATGGAGTAAATAAATTAGCCTAATGCTCTATTAGGGTGATTGTTCTATTAGAGTATCTCGATCTCGCATTTGCTACACGGAGTTGGCTTTCGAATCATAACTCAGTGGTTTGTAATCCGATTCTTCTGTACTACTGCAAGGACTTTCTATGAAGATTATTCCAGCTATACACCGATTTTCAGCTCATTGCTCTAAGCGGTTTGCCTAGTAGGCGTGAAAACTAATACTTTTTCATTCATAAAAATCGATCGCGTAATTGTGACACAGGTTGGGTTTTGTGTCATATCTCCGTGGTCTTTATCTCGATTCCTTTCAAACCACCAAAAGGCACTCCTACGATGTTTACTCCATCTACATAGCAATCTTCAATTCATTCCATGAAGTGGTTTACCCTGTAGGCGTGACAACAAATCGATCTTGTTTTACGCGAATAATCGGTCATAACTCCTGAACCATTCATCGGATTTGTACCAAATGTGATGCTAGGATTCGCCTTTGGACTCCCTTTCTGTGTGCCAAATTTCAAGGCGATCGGAGTACGCGTTTGCTTGTTATAGGAATTTTTGCAAGTGTGCGAAAAGACGAAGAAGAAAAAAAAAACGAAGAAAAAAACGAAACTTTGGCAACTCGTATCTCGGAAATGGCTGGAGCGATTTCCTTCAAATTTGTAATGTAGACTCCCTTGGCTGGCGGGCAACTGTGTAGCAAATTTGGTTCCAATCAGATAAGTGATCACCGAGATACAAAGGTGTGAAAATGACGATTTCGTCTTCCTGTCAATATACTCACGGTGTGGCGCGCCGGCTTCTTGGGCCGCACGACACACTACCGTGTGTCTTGATACATATATTTATTACAGAACTCTATACATAGAGGTTTCTTTGTAACTGAGCACTCTACAAAGTGACTTTTTCTAGCTGATCTCTCTCCAGGGTGAATTGTTTGTAGCTGAACTATCTACAAGGTAACTTCTTCCAGCTGATCTCTCTACAGGGTGATTTGTTTGTAGCTGAATTCTGTACAGGTGCTTTGTTTGTAGCTGACTCTCTATATGTGACCAGATTTTACAAAACCGAATCAAATCGCACATCAGGCAAAATCAAACTAACACCACCAGTGGATAGCTACACTATCGTAGTACAAGTTTTGACCCTCAGCACTACTCAAACTACACGATGCTGGTTTTAATAGACGTCTTTTCTGGGTGGTGTGGAGTGCCCAAATGGTGGTTTCAGGCCTTGTGAAGGACCTGGCTTGGCAAGAATCAGTGGTTTACTGGTGGACAGTCTTATAATGTTGGCCAGACGTGTTCTCTGTAGATTTTGCTACATATCAGCCACTAGGGAGCCAGCACAGCCCTGTAATCTCGTGTCTGGACACCAATCGTGGTCTGCCTCCATTTTGAGGCCTATCTTTTGCCCTCCCCGCCACCCCCCAGTCTCCACCCCTTTGTGAGCACTCGTGATACTACTTCGCTTGTCCAATTGCTCAGATTTTCTATCTTATTTGGCGGGAAACTGTACAAGCAGCTACAAGTACCAACCTGGACCTTGTGTGTACTAAGAAATCAATACCTGGGGGTAAATACACAGCAGCTGGGCTTATAAAAATACTGGATTCAAATCCAGATATACGTACAGTTAAATGTTTATGCTTTTATTGGTATTATACATAATGGTTATACACACCCTAAGTTTAAAATTCTTCACTTAGAGAAAAGCTGCTATTGTATTCCATTACACATGTATGCATAAAATTACACTTACCACATCTAACTTGTTGTACACAACCAATTGATTGTTTAGACACAATCAAAATATCCATCACATCACACAATCCTACTAGACTATCACTACTTCCATTATAACATAATTTTACTATAAGGAAAGTGACAATCTTCTCATTGATCAGTTGGGCTTCACATGATGATGATATCATAGTACCCAGTTGTTGATGATCATCATTTGATAATTGGGGTAACCTCTTCAACTTGACCAGTGTGGACTGGTAATCATTAGGTAAACAATTGCATAATAGAGAAAAGTGCTCATCTAGTATTGTCCATCCTGAAATAAATGGCAATCTTTAATAAATTTTGCAATTTATTACAGCCATGGCTGCGACTTTTTAATATACCACTTTGACACCTCAGATCAAAGGAAACCACAGGATTATATATCACATATTGCCCTAACCACAGGGCAATATCTAGATATTGCCCTGTGGTTAGGGTGATATCATGATATAGCCCTGACCACAACTGCCTTTGATGCTGAGGCAGCTATAAAGCACCAGTTCCCTTTGACCATTTATATAGAGATGCTTAAAGTTTTGCATTGTGGGTTTGAGTTGAGCATGTTGGTTTAGTTAAGGGCATTGTTGTGAAGCAAAAAGAATTGAGTGAGTCAGCATTGCATAGTTCAGTTACAAGACATCACTAAATAATCATTTTTGCAATGTGGGGATTGTTTTTCTACAGAGTACATTTCAACTACATGAAAAGATGCCACAAACATTCATAACCTATGTGTAAAAGTGTTTATATTAGCACCATGAGTTATTTTATTCATCCACAAAGTGGTTATTTGGTTTAAATGGTAACACTACAACCAGTGAAACCCACAATCATTTCTCTTTTGTGTCTACAATTTAAACCCACAATCAATGTTTGCAAACCTGTGTAAAAATGTAATGTGGTGAATGCAGGTTTGTCTTCCTTCACTTATTAGGTGAGTATACCAGAGTGGTATATAATAGACAAATCCCTTACAGGCCCTCGGGCTTGGGCATATATATCAGGCAAATCCCTCGTGGCCATGGTATAACTATTAAATATCACAACTATAGCTTAAAACTAATGGCCGCACCCTATTTTACAGATTAGCTGTTTTTGGAATAGATATCAATTCTTTAGGGAATGTATTTTTGCTTGCCTTCCTTCATTTTTACCTGGAATAAGCAAAATCCTGATAATGGGGACTATTAAAGCCATAACAAATTAATTTTTTAAAAGCAAAATTAAAAATGAAGTTTGAGGAAAATGCAAACGAGTTGGGGTTTTGCTCAGCAGGTCACATAAGTATGCTTGAAAATCACAGTTTCATTCTTCCAGCAATAATATGCTGGTATAGCATGCCCACTTCTTGGGCCACACAACATATATTACTATTCTACTGCAACATGTACATGTACATTAGAACATAGTTAGTGGGGAGCATAGAACATTAATTGTCTTTGTTAGAACATTGTTTTAACTCAAATACAACTATAGCTTAGGCTATAAAACAATTAGACAGTGGTATAGGTAGAGTTTACTTTGACGTGTGGAGGTGTCTTATTTACCATATAAAGAAACCTGATATCAGACGTCTTATTGGTAAGACACCTGAATCAATATGTAGGACACTTTTTTACAGCCACAATGAGATCCACAGTATATAACACGATTAGCCATTTTTGAACAATTAGTATAAAACACATCTATAAACACTAACAGAAGTAATGACATTGTGAACTAATTATAATGAAGAAATTGCACTAATTATGGTACTCCTGTTTCTGGGAATTAAACAACATGGTAGTGGGTTACTATGTAACTTGAAAAAGCCATTAATTCAGTTTTTTTGGTCTTCACCATAACATCACACCCTGCAGACCTAGATAGCTGGAACTGGCTATTTACATCTGTTGCCATTCTCATGTGTCTCTAAAGCCTCAAATACAAATATTGCCAACTTCACAAACCTCCATTACACTCTATAGCTCAAATCGTTTGCTTGCTCGGTGGTTATTTGAGAGTACATAGTTCTATATTGCTATGAACTATGTGATGCATGCTGGCATGCTTAGAGTTGTGTGTGATTTTATGTTATTCTGTGATAATTATTATAGATATGTTTATTATTACTCAGCATCAACTATTTCTGGTCTGATTGCTATCACAGCAAAATTTTATGAATGTACAGTAACACTCACCAAAAGAGTTAAGGAGAAAAGGCAATCCATTTTCTGGTTTCAGCAAATAAGATTGTCTTGTTGCCATCTCACCATCTAAATAATAAACAAAATAATGATCAAATGAATAAAAGAAACAGTTTTTAGTATACAGTAAGTCAGTAAGTATAGTATAAGCTACATATGCTTGGATGCTTTTATTAATGTGATAACTTAGCTGTTTTGATTGGCGTCAAATAGAATTGTCGTACTATTTCTATTACCTCCATAAAACACCTGCCAATTATATGATTGTCTCTTCATGCAACATGGATTCTATTCCCAGTGAGTGCCAAGCCTTAGGCCATGCAGTTTTCTCAGACGCTATTTATTTATTCATTATTATTATTTATGACGTAATTTTAACCATATTTCTTATTATTCTTAGTACTTGGTTGTATAATTATTATACACACTTTATAGAAATAATAATATTGTGATACTGTAATATATAGAGCAGTCACTTTCTCCAATACACTTTAAATGCAAATGGGTACAAACGACCCAGATTTTGGGTTGTTTTACCTGGAAAAAACATACTTCAAAGTCAACAATAGGCTGGTTATGAGCCTTATAAAGTACAAAAAGAAGTGAAATCTGCATGAAAACAGCCAAGCTGTAAAAAAATGGTGTGTCCTTAAAAAGCCTGGGTGAAAAAAGTTTTAAAATTAAATGTGGCGACCAAGAAATAGCTGCAATGATGTTAGTGCTAAATTTTTTAATGTGCATTGTTAAATTTATTAGCATTGACATCATTGCGGCCATTTCTTGGCTGCCACCTTGATTTCACAACTTTTTTCTTCACCCAGGCTTTTTAAGGCTGCACCATTTTTTTCACAGCTTGGCTGTTTTTGTGTGGTAGCCATATTACCCAGATGCCGTATAGTCTTTCAACATCTAACTAAGTGGTTGAACTAACCTTGTCATCATTGCATCTGTTGGTAAAATTAACTCACGTCACAAAATATTTGTTTACTTTTTTTGTTTGTTTACAATTAATGGGTCAGTAATCATTAGTAATAACATCATACAGTACGACAGTAGGGACCACCTAGGAGTAGGTGTAGCCCACAAAATAACATCACCCAAAAACCAGCCTCGATTTTCCTGATGACGATGAGGCAGTATTGGTTAGGTAAACCTAAGCCCAAAAAAGCTCTCAGATTGACCTGAAATGCTTTCAACAAGTTGCTACAGAATTAAAAAAAAAAATTTATGGAATTTTCTACTGACTGACTGATTGACTGAATAAATGACAGACTAACTGACTGATTCCTTCACACAAGCATAACTCGATAATGGCTACAGCTACAGGCTTGATTTTTTCACTGTTTGACGTTGCTTTCATAGCGCAGTATGTACAGTGTATTCTTCATGGAGATACCAGTATCCTCCTTTGTGTCCCAATCATCTTTGCAGACAGTAAAAAGTGCTGATTTGGCAGTAACACATGATGGCTTCCTTCATAATGCAAATCATCCATATTTTTCATACTGGTTATTTTGATTGCACAGGTGCTTTTCAAA
Organism: Dysidea avara; assembly: GCF_963678975.1. Lineage (NCBI taxonomy): Eukaryota > Metazoa > Porifera > Demospongiae > Dictyoceratida > Dysideidae > Dysidea > Dysidea avara. The sequence continues at coordinate 13,832,174 of NC_089273.1, forward strand.
CAGTTCTTGATCTGTACTGCTGTGTAATGGGTTGAACATTACCGACAATGAAGTGTAATGGATACTTCACTTTTCAGACAATAATTGATATAACTGGGGTACACGGCACCATTTCTTCTTTCAGTATGCATGGATTGCTGAGGTCCTTTTCGAACAATTCTTGATCCAAAATGCTGTGTAATGGGTTGAACATAGCTGACAACGAAGCGTAATGGATACTTCACTGTTCAGATGATAACTGGGGCACACGGCACCATTTTAGATGCAGTACACATGGGTTCACAAGCCATAATAATTGTTTACAAAAAGATAGTTAACAAATAAGTACAAAAAAATTAGAATTTTCAATTACAGTAGTGACCATAGCACATTGATAAAAAAGTACTGAAACAAGCTGGAGTAGTACACGATATTAAACCACAGTAAGACAATAAGAAGCGTTATATCCCTACTGTGCATTTCCATTATGGTATCTCCAATTAAATGCTTAGCAAGAGCTGAAAATGGCATTGCAGTAGTGTAATGCTATAAAAAGTTATGAATGATGGAAGTTTGAAAAGATAGGCAAAAATCATGTGCCCACATGCCCTATTTTTGCAGGCTCAGTCACAAATAATGTTTGAGAAACTACATGGCCTAAGGCTTCACACTCTTACCTTGAGCACAGTAGGGATAAAACACTTTCTTATGGTTTTACTGTGATTTAATATCGTGCACTACTCCAGCTTGTTTCAGCACTTTTTATCAATGTGCTATGGTCCTTACTCTAGTTGAAAATTCCAAATTTTTCTGTCTACTTGTACGTTAATCTATCTATGATGTACATTCACTATAATTGTTAAATACTGTACTTAAACATACTGTACCTGATCTTATAGTTTTCAAAATTGTATATAAACCTATGTTCTCCATGTTCACTTTTAATTGTCGGATGTAACACAAATATTATAACAGCCAGTGTACTGTAAATTTAACCGTGTACATGTAGCTAGTCATCTAATCTTTATCACAGCTTCAAATGCCTACCATGGTTACAACCACCTTTAGATGGTCATTTTAACCTAAATTTCTGTAGTTTAAATTTACCCATGGAGGTCGAATTGATCTATTTGAATTTACTGTGTACTACAATCAAGAATTACTAATGTATTCTCACCACAATTTACTGTGTATTTCTTATATAAAAAATCTATACCATGCAGTACAATAGTACTGTATATTAGGAATCATGAAGTTTTGGATTGTTATGGCCAAAAATATCACCCGACAACCAGCTCACAATACCATCCTAGTGCCTTTGCAGTATTGGTTAGGCATATCCAAGCCCAATAGTGCTTTTAATACAACCCTAAGTGCTTAGAATAGATTGTTACAAATGGATTTTCTATTGACTATTGCCTGCCTGCCTACCTGATGCTTTCAGGCAAGCATAACTTAGTAATGACTATATACTCAGTAATAACTCAGTAATGACTAGGTACGCCATTTATTGCTGCTACATGTATTTCCCCATTATTAAAGATTTAACCATTATTTAACCATGCAGTTCAGTTTTCAAGATTGCTGCATTCATACAGTAGCATTGTTTAGCTAGCCAAGAGAATGAGGAAGAATGGATGAAGTTTACAACAAGTAAGAAGTTGATCCTTGGGTGGAACTGGTCACATTACAAAGGACGACCATGATTAATTATGCAACTACATTTAATGAGGATATAGTTGCCAAACTTGCTATGTGGAGTTAGCTAACTTACCTGTTGTGCAGAGGGTATCCAGCCCTGTAGAGTATAGAGATGTGAAAATAAGCCTAACTAGCTAAATTGTGGCAAGTATGTGCGAGGAATAATGGATAATGGTAATTACCCACCTTCCCGCACTCTATATTAGGAATGTTCTGATGAAAACATAAAATAACCAAATGGTGGCCTAAACTAAGATTGAGCAAGTATTAAGTTAATTAGAAATTTTTATAACATAATGAAGGTACTCATATGCAATACTGTTGTTACTATTTCTGTGGTAATCAGATATAATATAGTAAATGCATGCCACATGTTGTACATGTTGTATTTGTATGTGTTTTTGTTTTGTTTGGATAACACCTTGTACAGACTTGCCCTTTGTGCTGTATCCATCCTTTTTTAGTGAATTGATAATATAAATAAACATGTTGTAGTTGTACGTGATGATCATCAACAAGATCTTGAACTATTACATGGTGTCAGAAGTGGGATTATTTCATACGATGGCCTCAATCTGCAAGCCACCTGAATCACTTTGTTTAATGGAAACATTTCCCAGAACTGGAAAGAGTTTGAAGAGCAGCTGATATGGTTCCTGGAAGTTACAGAGAGCTCTGTTAAGTCTGACATGACCACGTTTGGCATTATGTTGTCACATGCTGGTATAGAGGCAAGAGAAGTTTATAAAGCACCTTAGTGGGAAGCAGATGGTGATGACAATAAATTTGATAGTCACTGCTTCATTTGGCAAGTACTGTTATCCTCACAAACTGATTCTGTACAAGTAATACACATTTTGGAATGTTAGACAAGAAGAAACAGCGCTTGATACATATCTCAATTGCATTAGGTTGAAGCTACAGTAAAAATGTGCGAATATGCTGCAAGGGTTTGCCATGCAGGACCTAGCTCAATACAAGTTTATAAGTTAGTTGTGTTTGGACTAATCAAAACCCGCACAAAGAAAAGACTCCTCTGCAAGGAACAGTTTGATTTGGTTACAGCGGTAGCAATTGCACACCAAGCAGAATCCTGGACAACAGATTGGATAAATGAGTCCCAATATTCACACTGGGATCAACGTCATTAAATGCAGTCATGATCAGGCCAAGCCTATCAGCAAATCCCAAGCAGCCATGGTATAAGTGATATATATACCACTTGGAGCACACTCACCTAATAGGTAAAAGAACTAACAAGAACTCACCCCTTTTGTTTTACAATAATGCATTTGAAAAATGTGCAATCTTCATAGGTAAGGTGTAACAAAATTAATTGTTTGTATGTTGGGATATCATGCAGTTTTTAAGAAGGCATACAGTTACAGCAAGACAGGATGACAATGATTATGACCATGTATGTATCAAGATATGGAGCTGTTATAACTCGATATACTGGTGATTGTATATATTGGATAACATATAGCTAGTAACCCTGTAGAGAGTTCAGCTACAAACAAATCACCTTGTAGAGATTTTGACTACAAACAAATCATCCTGTAAAAAGTTTAGCTACATACAAATCACCCTGTAGAGAGTTCAGCTAGAAACAAGTCACCCTGTGGAGATATCAGCTACAAGAAACCATCCTGTAGAGAGTTCAGCTACAAAAAAGTTACCATATAGAGAGATAAGCTAGAAACAAATCATCCTGTAGAGAGTTCATCTACATTTCAAGTCACCTAGTAGAGAGATCATCTGCAAACAGGTTATCATGTAGGAAATAATGGCATGTAATAAATAGATATAATTAATTTTATATACTTACTTATAAAATCAAAAATAGTTAAAATATTAAAAATTTGCTTTTTTAGCTCTTGATATTAAATCTTTATCTTCTTCCTGTGGTAAAGAAAAAAGATAGGTTAAAAAATTCCCAAAGCTGGCCTATTTGGGGTATACAAATACAAAAAGAAGTGATATCTAATCCAAAACAGCCAAGCTGTAAAAAAGAGTATGGCCCTCAAAAAACTATAGTGAAAAAAGATGTGAAATCCAAGGTGGCGGCCAAGAAATGGCTGTGATGGTAGTTAATGGCAAAAAATTTAATAATGACAATCCACGTGAATTTGGTGCGAAAATCAGGAGGTACCATTCACCTGAATTGTGGTTATTAAAATTTTTACCATTAGCCTACCATCACAGCCATTTCTTGGCCGCCACCTTGGATTTCACGTCCTTTTGGGGGGGGGGCGCAATCTTTTTTTGCAGATTAGCTGTTTTGGGTTAGATATTAATCACTCCACAGGTCAGTAGTGAGATACCTTCACTTTGCTCCATCGGATCTACACTAATGACAGAAGTTGCATAATTGGCCATCACTATGTTGTCTTGAAGTGAAAATTAGTTAACATTACAATAGGTTTATAGCTGCATAAACAGCAGTGTGTAGGTTTTAGCTCACAGACAGCACCTTGTAATGTTACCAACTACAAGGGCACATATTCATGGTCTGGGAGAAGCACCCATAGAGGCCTTCTACCCTTCCCCAAGGACATTTCAGTTGAAATCCGAACTCCTTTCAGAATATCCTGGCTATGCTCCTGATTGTATTTAAAAAAAATTTCCTATGGTGCATATACAACACTCAAAGTTTGCCACATATGCTATCAATTCAGTACCTATAACCTAAAGTTGTTTTCAAAATAGATGCACAAAAACACAAACCTTCTGCATTAGCTATCTTAAGCTGTTGTTACAGTTGTATTTGTTATTGTAGCTGTTTGCTGCTGCTGCTGCTGCTGCTGCTGCTGCTGCTGCTGCTGCTGCTGCTGCTGCTGCTGCTGCTGCTGCTGCTGCTGCTGCTGCTGCTGCTGCTGCTGCTGCTGCTGCTGCTGCTGCTGCTGCTGCTGCTGCTGCTGCTGCTGCTGCTGCTGCTGCTGCTGCTGCTGCTGCTGCTATTGCCTCTTAGCAACTCTTAATGCTTTCTTTTCTACCCTCCACTACTACAACTGACACTTGAATTTTCCCTGGGTATTTGGGCAGTACTACTTCCCATAGTACTGAACATGATTGGTCTTCACTAAGCAAAAGGTGCTTGATAAAAATCCCTTTTTCGCAGTTACCACTCAGGCATAGTCTACTGTCATGATATTTGTGCTTGTGGCAAAGGTGGTAGTTTATTTAGTCCAGTAGCAACAGCCTAAGCTATCTTTTTATGACACCACAAGGTTGCCCAAAATACGCTTCCTTTAAACATGAACACCACATACTAAATCTCAATAAGAGTATTCTCCACTTCTTGCTCCTGTAATTGTAATTCCTGTATATATATAAATGCATTCAAACCTCAATACATAAATATAAAATTACCTAAAAATAAAATTATTAGCTTTTTTATGAGTATAGTACTAGGATGGTAATGAGTGACGGTACTACTGTGCATGTGACTTGGGCACCCATTGATGTACCAGTACCTCCTGTAAATAGTCATTCCTCTTGCCTGTCCACTAGTGCTCTCCAGCTCTGGAAATTTATGGACTGGTAATAGCCATGGAAGGAAAGAGTGGCTAGTGATGTGCTGGACTAAAAGCTATGTTCAAGCTAGCATTTCCGTCCTTTTCTCCTCCCACTTATACCACTTTTACTATCAATTAAACAGTCAAATTTAGTTATATTAAAGAAAATAACTAACCAAAGTGGTTTTATTGATGAAACACAGTCCACGGTTGGTCCTCTCCAGTAGGTCAAGTGAGTTATATAACATTAGTAAAGTATAGTGACATGCAAAACAATAATAATACCAAAATTAGAGGTTCCTCTGGCTTTTAATGTGCACAACAATTATACATATTTCCTCCACAATGCCACTCTCATGTGGAGATATCAGTGCTGAGCCTCCAGAGCAAAAGTACCTGTGGTAAAACAGTTTTAAAATGTACATAATTAGAAAAGGTAAGTGGTTGGTCACCCAGCTCAGTATAGTGTAGGTGTACCACTTTCACACCTCAGATCAAAGGAAAGCCAGTGCAAATTTATCACATATCACACTGACTCAAAATGTTAACGAGATATATGCACTGCGTTAAGGCAGTGCGCATATCTCATTACACACTGCCTTAACGAGATATATGCACTGCCATTAGTGCATATATCTTGTTAACTTGAGACATTGCACACCTAATAGGAGTGCACACTATAATTATCCAGAAATCATCAGATTTCTTTGATGTTATATGTGACCTGGCCTGCGAAAACAGGCATGTGGGCACAAACTACACCCCATCACTCTACAGGTCATATCTCAGTATTGGAATAGTATATTTGCATTCTGTAACTTTCATCATGATGCCAGGTAAATGCTTACTAAGAGCTGAAAATTGTAATGCCATAGCATAATGGTACAAAAACGTATGAGTGATGAAAGTGTGAAAAAGTAGGCAAAAATCATGTGCCCACATGCCCTATTATCGCAGGCCTGGTCACATATTGTTATCCTCTTCTCTTATATAAGGAATCAAGCAAGCTGTGATTGAATTCTGCCAAACAACCTGTGATTGTGGAATTCAGTTTTAATACATTAACAGTAGTTTGTTTTTACTTTTGTAAATGTAGCAATTAAAGTAACATAATTAACACTAGTCTCTTAAAATTCCTATAATAGCAAAAATAAAATCAAACTACTGTTTGATGTATTAAAATTGAATCCCACAAACACAGTTTGTTTGGCAAAATTCAATCCCACAATCACAGCTTACTTTGTTCCCTATATAAGAGACGAGTATAGCAATTAAAGGTTTTGCCAATTAGATGGGTCTACATGCTAAAGTAGAACATATTAGTTATACCATAGGCGATTCTAAGGGGAGGCCAGGGGGGGGGCACTTTTAAAAAATCTTGGGGAAAAGTTGCTGTATAGATTGGCATTGTTATTTTTAGCATTTTTCATGTTTTTAGAACAAATGTTAGGCTGTTTTCAAGCCTTTAAATTGCAAAAATCCTGCAGCTTCTGGGGGTTGCACCCCCAGACCCCCCTGAAAATTCTACTTTATACTATAGCCAAACAACAATAGTTATGCTGTTCCCTACTTGGCACCCCCTGTAGGTCAGGTCTAGAATCACCACTGAGTTATACCACGGGCACTCGTGCTTTGCCTGTATAACTCACTCGTGCCCATAGTACCCAGTTCCAGTGTGTTAGGTTAAGTTAATCCAAAAGCTGCAGCACATGTTGCTGTCAGACCTTCAGTGCAGGCCACTGTAAAGCTTTTATAATAATAAATACTTAGGTTTAAAGGAAGAAAATCCATCCCTCCTGGAGGAGACTGAGTGTGGCGCTCGACTAGACATTGGGTGGCCTGCAGTTCGAATCCTGGGGTAGGAGGGATTTTTTCCTTTCTTTGACCCTTTTCTGTTTCACCTTATTGTTAGCTAGGTCATGTAATCTTTAAGTCTCCAGTTCCAGTGTGTTAGGTTAGGTTAATCCAAAGGCTGCATGTGTTAGGTTAGGTTAATCCAAAGGCTGCAGCCAGGGCCGCCCACGCGGGGGGGGGGGGGGGGGGGGGCAACTGGGGCATTTTGCCCCGGGCCCCAGCCTGAAAGGGGCCCCAGCCTGAAAGGGGCCCCAGGAAGCCCCACGAAGGGCCCCATGAATACCTGCTTACAAGATCGATATACTCCAATAGAGCAGTCACAGTATTCTTCAGAGGAGCAGTGTAGCAAGCTTATAGATAAGGAGATATGGTTGGTGATGGGTAGTTATTGTCATTGCCAGCAGGTTGTGACTTTTCTTTTTTTTTTTTTTTTGGTCTTCACCGTACAACTTGGGTCAAGGGCCCCACTTTAACTTTTTGCCCTGGGCCCCTTAATTTCTCTGGGCGGCCCTGGCTGCAGCACATGTTGCTGTCAGACCTTCAGTGCAGGCCACTGTAAAGCTTTAATAATAATAATAATAATAATAGTATAACTATTACATATACTCCACTGTGGTTTGAGGCACATGACACTAGGCCTGCAGTAATTATGCTCATGTTTCTTTGCATTATTCTATTCAGAATTTCCTGGAAAATGCTTGCATTATGCTCCAAAAAATATGTAGTATTCTCAAAATTATTCCAATAAGCTGAAATAGAAATGCAGAATTGACTGTATATATTCTATGGTTAATTTGCACATAAACAAGACAATTATTTCATTTTTTAATAGCGTAATATGTAATTGATTGCTTTATTCAAGTATATATAGGTGAATGTTCTATTAGAGTATCTCGATCTGGTGAGTGTTCTATTAGAGTATCTCGATCTGATGACTGTTCTATTAGAGTATATCGATCCTTCATTCATGAAATCTTTGCAGTGCTAGAACAATGATTTCTGGCATTATGCTGAAAATTATTCCAGCAAATCTACTGCACCCATACATGACACTAATGTGTGTCATGCAGGCTAATAGCCCACGGCAGGTATCAGTATACAAGTGGAACAAAAAATTAGGAATTTTCAATATGAGTAGGGATCAAAGTAATAAAAAGTACTGAAACAAGAGAGATTATCTACCACCTGAAGTCATGCTAGTACACACGTAATCGCTACTTCAGTTGCCAAGATTTAAGATATAATGGCACTGAAGTAGGGATACGTGTGTACTAGCATGACTTCAGGTGGTAGATAATCTCTCTTGTTTCAGTACTTTTTATTACTTTGATCCCTACTCATATTGAAAATTCCTAATTTTTTGTTCCACTTGTTTGTGTACTTTTTACAAACATTGCATGGATCTTATCTTTTATGTGCATGCAGTTTCTATTACACAGGACACTAAAGTTACTATTTCTTCAATGTCCATGGTTTGCTAGCTATGTTGTAGACAACATTACCTGTGTTTAGATTCTTTGCACAGTTTCTCAATATTAGAAAAGTAGTACTTGCTGGTTGAGGATCTAGTAACAGCACAGGATTTGGCAACATCCTTGCGGTAATGTTCTTTAGAACTCTCTGCAGAATCCACACGAGACTTTTCCAAGTCTTGATGGTATATAGTGTTCCCTTTTCTTTTTTGCAACTTCAGTGCGAGACTTTTCCAAGTCTTGATGGTAGTATTCCCTTTGCCTTTCCGCTGACTCAATGCGAGACTTTGCCAAATCTTTGTTAAATGATGTTTTGGTGGCTTCAGCTGATTTCTCACGCGACGCTGTTACATTTTTGTAGTACTCATTAGCATGACGCTGTGATCGGCATTCACTGCTGTACTTGTCCTTTCTCTCTGAGAGTATAGACTCTCTCTATGAGCTTCATAGTACGCCCTGTTATTTTCCTTCTTTCTACTCTTCCGCGCCGCTTCCTTCGAAGGCATTGCCGCACCCAATATTGCCTCAGAGAAACACACAAAGCAATAATAACCACAATACCCTTAGCTAACGCTATTTTGCTACGAATTATTTCTAATATCACTCAAATACTTGAGGTAGATACGTTGTTTACAGCAAAGAAATGCGTTTACAAACGCAAGCAATATTAATTTTGCCGGTTAACTTTGCCAGAAACAAAAGATATAAGTCGCTAAATATATTCACTTACACGTACAAAGCTTCCCGATTGTGAACAGCTCGCTCTTCCTGCTCAAAATCAACTTCGAACTTTCAACCACGTGTATTCGAATATTTTACCGCGAAGATTATGATTACTCTATTTAGCGAGCACTCTTATTGAAACGGACGGCGCCGTACATTGAAGCCATTTTGTGGAGTTATTAACACTACCTGTAGTGAATCCAGGACGATGGCGACATTAAAGAACGATGAAAGGTAAGACCCTAGCGCAAGGATTGTATTTCTATCGGTGTAGGAAAGGTTTAATCTATAGGCAAAGCGAGCCGTTTTCATGCAAGAAGTAGGACTGTAGCTGTTGCCATCTTCCCGCTAGGCCTGGCTGAAGGCATCAGTTAGGGAGTCAGTCACTAGAAAATTCGATCAGATAGAATTTTTTTTAAAATTCGTGGAAACTCATAGGATGCATTTCGTGCCGTTTTGAAGGTGAAATCGTGCTTCACTTTTGTAATACAATACTGCTGAATCGCCGAGATGGTTTTGCAAGTCTGCTTTTGGTGCGTAATTTTTTGGAGGGAAATCGTGAACCTTGACGATCCCTACCATTAAGTACTACCGTACTTAATGATACAATTGAGTACCGAAGACAGTAGGGGCGGATCCAGGAGCTGGCAAGGAGAGGGGCACAAACTGGCTAAGTTGTAGGTGGTTGGAGAGATTCAGATTCTCTAATTCACATTTTTGAAGCAATATAATATAATCACCTCTTCGTAGTGTCTTACAGTTGATTTTTGCCATTTTGGCCTTTTCGGATGGTTTTGAAGTCTCAAAAAGCTACATAAAAGGCTCTGAATATAAAGAAAACAGCAACACGATAATTTATTTAGAGGCGCTTAATACACACCATGGTGCTGGGGTGGCAATTTTACAATTAGTTTGACTGGTTTGTTTTGGTTTCACGTGAATTTGTAATAAATAGTGCATATTTTCATGTATTATTAAACTGATCTTGGCCTGACACAAAGTTTAGTAGCTATTTTAATCAGAAGCATGGCTGCATAGCTCCTCCACAAGGTGGGGGGGGGGGGGGATGGCCCAAAATGCCCCATGCCGGATCTGCCACCGGACAGCATAGGCTAACAGTCCAGGTGACCAATCCCTCCAGCCGGTAAAAGTCCACCTATTTGATTCATTTTATAGACTTACCTCACAACTTTTATGATGGGTAGCAGCAGGTAACATTGCTCTTAAATTTGCTGATATAAAGGGGAAATATGTTTACTAAGTCCCACAATTGATTACACCTTGCTCACCACTAGAGGAAGTATATGAACAACTGCCAAACTATGGCAAATTATGCTGAGTTTATTTGTTAAGTTTGTTTGTGTGTGTACACTGTACATTGTGTGTGAGTGTGTTGTGTAGTGTGTGTTAATTATGATGAATTCTATATATCATAATTATGTGACCCAGTCTGACAAAACCAGCCTTATAGTCTTTCCAATTAACATGACTTGTGAAATTATAACTTTTCTTGTGAATAAAATAATACTTGAAACTTTGCCAGCGTATCACTGTTGCTATAAGCAGAATAATAGGTTAACGGGCAAAGTTTCAAGTAGATGCAATAAATATTCAGGATTCAGGAAGATATGACTTATCAAACGTCAATATCTGGGAAAGCTATAAGACTGGTTTACTCAGATTGGGTCACATGAACTTCACCTCGGCGTTTATCAACAGTAGATTTATTCTGACTGTGGAATTAGGGTGTATACAACTACAATACACCTGTTATAGTAGTAGCCATGGTACATAATCATTGTGCAAACTACAAAAGCAATATCCATCTTACCAATAGTCCAAAATCATAGTTACAGTATCACCTAAGACTACTACATTATATAGAATCTAAGGTTATAATATCATAGCTAAAAGTATGCAGCTGCATGTAAATAAAAAAACCATACCATATTTTTTCCGTTGTAAAATAATTTTCATATGTCGAACCTTGTATGAAAACTTAATTCTTACACTAAAATTTTTGCATAAGATCGAATTACTCCAATACAGCAGTCATTCACGTAAATTATACGAAAATATTTTTACACAAAATTTTATCACTAATTTTTTGCACGAAAATAAAGCGAATTACAGTAAATTCACATAAATAATCAAAAATGCTTTGTATCAACAGACTGCTTTATGTGACTAATTGAAATTAAACCTCTTTGCATGAATTAGATTCTTTCTCTCCTTCCTTGGCACGAGATGTTAACAAATGTTACTCTAAATGCATGACATATATAGCTACTTTTAAACAATGTACAGTATGTACGTATCATTAATTGTGCATATCTTTTTCTAAATTTTTGCACATAATTATATCATATAGGCATGAACTTAAAAAATTGCTATAACTTATGTAAGCATGTAGACAATGCTTAATATTTAAGAATTGTGACGGACTTGCGAAAATGGGTCTTCCACACACACATCCAATATTCCAAATTTGATAATTGATAACTTCAGATTGGAAAGGGCTACTGTATTAACTTGAAATTTAGAAGTGAGCAACGACATAGTTGAATACATGGTAAAACTTCAGGATACTATGTTACTTGAATGCTTAGTTATAGTCTCCCAAGTTTACAGAATTGGATGTGTGTGGAAGACCCCTTTTCGCAAATCTGGTCACAATTGTGTTCCATCACACCCCAGCTAGCCTCTCTAGTTATAGATATTTATTGCCTTTATATTTATCGGGGTGATTGTTCTATTGGAGTGGTTTAAACTTGAGTCCTATCAAGAGTCATAACAATTCATATGATTACTATATAATATTATGCAGCCTGGAAAATTACATCTTGACCACTACATATAGCACTTACTGTATATATACATACCTATAAGGCCTTGATTTTATGTTTCGGATTCTGTTCACATAGACTGCATAAATTTGATCATTATTATGAGTTTTCACCACAACTTGCTTCCACCCAAACTAGATGGCAGCACTTCATAAGAATCTAGCAAGCAACTGTTGCTAGAAAATGATGTTTCTTACAGGAATCCTACTATGTGGTTTTACTGGACAAAGCTAGCATGGAAAAAGAAGGCTAAATGGGCTGAGGCCTGTGGACCCATCTCATTGTCACGCGATGATATTAAAACTGCCTGCATTGGTTTAGGTTGATATTCCTGACTTGAAGCATAAAGCAAAACAATAAGTGGCCTAACATCCAGTTCCCAAATTTCCACCTGATTTTGCACTTTTCATATAATCACTTTACAATGATGATAAAAGCATACCATTGAACAACAGTTATGTACTACATTACCAGTTATAGGCTGTACATCAATAGTTTCTATGAACCCAGTTAGGAGAATCCTTTTGTAACTTGATGAAACGATTAGTTGACAATAGCTGTAATTCTTGGTGAGCTTGTCCAAACCTTAAGTAATGATAAGTGGCTTGTATTTCAGTTGATCCCATCTGTAAGGAAGTGTTAATTTTCTGAAGTCGTTTTGTGAATAACTGTATTATAGGTAATATAAATGTGTTAATAGGATGATAATCAATCGTCATCTTCTGGAAACATTCAATCAAACCATAAAAATAATCATCATTAAAGTATGGTGTGATCTTTATCAAAATGGCTAAACTTTGTTGTATTACCATTCCCACAGGATATTCTTTGCCATATGCTTCTACGGTTTGGATTAAGTTGTGGTAGTTTCCTTCAGAAAGACATCGTTGAACATTTTGATTGAATTTTCTACTTAATTTGTGAACATCATTTATTATTTTGTGACAATCATTAATCAGTGATTGCACTTCAGTAGTTATTGAGGGTAAAAATGTTTCAATGTTTTTTGAAGATATTAAAGCATCGTGTATATGTTTTAAATTTTGCTCAGTAGTGAGTGGATCTGTCATAGTGTGCATGTTGATCACTTTAAGGTAAAATGGCAACACATTATATACTATATCTCTTGATGAAAACATCAAAAACTCCTTAGAGGTTAATGCTGATACTTCACTTACTCCAAAGCTCCTCAAACATAGTTGAGTTAGTCCATCCAAAACTGAGCTTTGACTATCTAATCCACCGAAAGGTGACAAATCCCACGTTTCATTTCTGTCCATGCACTCAATAATGTACTGACTGATCACAGCATGAACCTCAACACAATGTTGTTTATTGTTATGTGGAGGTATCATAATATCAGTAAATAGGACTAGGCCATATGCCCATAGTAGATCTACCATGTCAGTTGCCTCTTCTTCAGGGATATTCCATAGATTGTGCAATACTGCTGTTTGTAGTGATGTACCAATTCCAGTCCACAATAACAATGACTTAATTTTTTCTGATAATGATTTTGTTAGTAAATCCAAGGTCACTTCAATGCAACTCTTAACAGCATATTTCCGACTTCTGGCAATGTTATTCTTGTCCAAAGCTGTTAGTCCTTTATTATTTAATTTGGCTTGTACACTTTGAATTGCTTTATGGCTCGGTAATTTATACTGTTTCAAACAATGAAACAGTTGTCCTCTTACGAGGGAGAGAAGTAGTGGCCAGAGGTGGACATCTTGAACAAGTTCATCAAGTAAGTTCACATGATCTGGTGACAATTGACTAATATCAATCACTCCACAGGTCAGAAGAGAAACAGCTTCTTTGTGCTCCATTGGACCTACACTGACTACATGTTTGGTAGGTATGTATTGTTCAATGTCATTCATCCTGGTAGTGAGGACTATTTTACAGTTACTAAATGCCTTCACTATTGGCTCAGCATCTTCAACATGCCACACATCATCAATAATGACAAGAAGGTTACGACAATAAAGATTTGTAAGTTGATTGATTTCCTGTTCAGCATGATTGATGTCACCTTGTTTCAAGTATTGACCAGTTAGTAAGTGATACAATTGGCTTAGTTTAATACTAGGATCAGTAGCTTGAGGTCCAAGTTCTATAAAGACAACACCATCTTTGAATTGTTCCATTATTACATGGTGATGGCATAAAGCAGTAACAATAGAAGTCTTGCCAAATCCACCTGCTCCAGTAACTGTTAAACTTGTTCCATAATGATCTGTGTCAATGGCAGACTGACATAACTTATTGACCATTTCTTCCAATAGGGTTTGACGGCACACATAGTTGATTGGTAGTGGTGGGGGTGGTGGACACCTAATACCTGGGATGAGAAATAGCCAGTAGCAGAAGTTGATCACAATATAAGTCTGAGCAATACAGTAAATATTTATCCAATCCAAAACAGCTGAGCTGTAAAAAAAGAGTGCGGCCCTCAAAAAGGCTATAGTGAAAAAAGATGTGAAATCCAAGGTGGCGGCCAAAAATGGCTAGGTTAATGGTAAAAGTTTTAATAACAACAATTCAGGATTGTTGTTATTAAACTTTTTACCATTAACCTATCATCACAGCCACTTCTTGGCCGCCACCTTGGATTTCACATCTTTTTTCATCATAACCTTTATGAGGGCCGCACTCTTTTTTTTACAGCTTGGCTGTTTTGGATTAGATTTCACTTCTTTTTGTATTTGTATACCCTAAGCTGACCTATATGGCTGGATTTCGTGCTTTTTTAACCTATCTTTTTTTCTTTACCATGGGAAGAAGAAGAAAATGAAGCAGATTATAAAAATACTTTAACTATTTCTGATTTTATTAGTAAATGTACAAATTATATATAATACATATACTTATTACAGAAGGTGACTTCTTCTAGCTGATCTCTCTACAGGGTGATCTGTTCATAGCTGAACTCTCTACAGGGTGATTTTTTTTTCCAGCTGAATTCTCTAAATGATGATTTCTTTGTAGCTGAACTCTCTACAAGGTAACTTCTTTTAGCTGATCTCTCTACAGGCTGAATTGTTTGTAGCTGAACTCTCTACAGGGTGATCTGTTCGTAGCTGAACTCTCTACAGGGTGATTGGTTTGCAGCTGAACTCTCTTCAGGGTGATTTGTTTGCAGCTGAACTCTCTACAGGGTGATTTGTTTACAGCTGAACTCTCTAAAAGTTAACTTCTTCTAGTTGATCTCTCTACAGGATGACTTGTTTCTAGCTGATCTCTCTACAGGGTAACTTGTTTATAGCTGAACTCTCTACAGGGTGCATCGTTTCTAGCTGAACTCTCTACAGGGTGATTTGTTTGCAGCTGAGCTCTCTACATGGTGGTTTCTTTGTAACTGAACTCTCTACAAGGTGACTTCTTCTAGCTGATCTCTCTACAGAGTGATTTGTTTGTAGCTGAACTCTCTACACAGTAACTTCTTCTAGCTGATCTATCTACAGGGTGAATTTTTTGTAGCTGAACTCTTTACAGGGTGATTTGTTTGTAGCTGATCTCTATAGGTTACTTGTTTCTAGCTGATCTGTTCATTTCTCTTCAGGGTGACTGTTCTATTAGGATGACTGTTCTATTGGAGTATCTTAGAGCAGTCACCCTGAAGCGAATCTCCATGGAGATACAGAGAATCGCTGCATCTCCATCTGTACAGTAATTTTCAAAGCATTACTCCAAGTGGTTTTTCTAGTAGGTGTGGCAAGTAGTAATTTTTATTAGCTAATCTTGATTGCATAATTGTTGATTTTTTGTTGTATCTTCATGGTGTTTAGCTCAATTTCTTTCAAACCACAAAAGGTTTGAGGTTCAATGGTTAACCTATCAACCCACCGATTTTCAGCTTCTTCCCATGAGTGGTTTACACTGTAGGCGTGACAACATATTGGAGTATTTTTCGTAAATAATCGATAATAACTCTGTGCCTATTTATCGTATTCCAGCCTAACTTGGTATCAAGATGCGCCTTTATAACCCCTTTCTGTGTGCTAAAGTTCAAGGAAATTGGATATGGCATTTGCATTTATTGTAGTTTTTGTAAGTGTGCGAAAAGAGGAAGAAAGATAAGAAGAAAAAACTAAAAACTAAGCCAATTTAAAATTTGGTGTGTGGAGTACTGAAGTTGGTGGGCGTGTCCACAACAAAAATTGTCTTGTTTCATCAAGGCAGTACAGAGCTACGGAGGTATGAAAATTATGTTTTCTTTCTTCCTGTCGATATACCCACTGGTGTTGTGTGCAGGCTTCTTGAGCTGCACGACACACTACCCTGTGTCTTGATATTGTATCATGAGCCATGATAGTGGGTTCATAATACAGATTGCTCATGTTTTTACAAAAATCCTAATAAAATCTACACCTAAACCACCTTGGAAAGCATCTTTCAACTTAAAACAACTGTTTGATTGTGTTTCTTTGATAGGCCCACTAACATGTCCATGACTCATAATCCACAGATCGCAAACCACCTTAGACCTCAACCAATTTCTAAGATTGCCAAGCCACCTTACACCCTCAATAAATTTCTAAGTTAGCTTCACTATTACAGATAAGAAGTGCTAAAGCAGTACTCCTTATCCTTAGAAGATTGTGTAAAGAATCTCAACATGATGAGTGTAAGCAAGTGATTGCGATTTGCTATAAAAATATGCTCTCACAGAGTTCAGATAAGTGATAGTGCTGATACCAGATTATTCATTGTTATGAATTAACTGATTTCTACAAACCATTTCCTTTACACATTAACACTCTTTGTTGGTGCCATACTGTATTGTCTAACCACATGGTGCATTACAACATGGCTCACCTCATAATGACCAGGCTTTGTTGACGGCCATGGTTTCTGTGTGCTGCCTCTTGTTTGTACATGGCAAGTATCTGACTTTGTTAGAGGGAATGATGTCTGAAGCAAGATTAGGGACCCATAAATTGTGCTTTTATTTTACCTATAATGCTTTTGAGGAGTGCACAAAATTTTTTTGCCTATGATGCTCAAATTTATGCCTCTGTTCCTATATAATAGTTAGACGTCAAGAACCAGGGCTCTACTGGATTTAGAAAACTTGAATTCCCTGGGCTGTAGTACCCGAGCGCAGTGGGGACGCTACTAAGGGCCTAAGGGTTTTCTAAATCCCACAGAACCCAGGTCTAACTTCTTTAGACTACAACTCATTAGTGTACCTTGAGTTAGCAGCTGCTTGTAAATGAGAAAAGTATCGCTAAGTACTGGAAACAAGCCCTCTACACCTCCCTACACCTCAGCATGACTGTTGCTACCCATTTAAATGCCCATGTGTTGCCAATGTTACAGGTGCGTGCTATGTTTCGAAGTACTGGACTACTACAACTCATCGTTGCTGTTTTTGTACCTTGACAGCTGCTTGTAAACAAGAAATGTAGTGTTGATTAGTACAAACAAGCCCATTACACATCCCTCTAATTCAGTACGGCTTTAACTAGCCATTTAAATGCCCGTGCATTTCCAATGTTACAGGCATGTAATTGTCGTGTTTTGTATCACCTCAGAGCGTGGTCTCTATAATGCTCTATTGGACATTAGTGTGGCTCTACGGGATTTAGAGACCATGTTTTCAGCCAATAAAATTTCAGTTTCAAACTTGTTGTAGTCTAAGTTTTGATAATAAACTTTGTGGGTAAATAATGAGTGACTGAAGTAGAAACTATGAATATTTGCTTGTCTAAACACTGTTTGAAGGTTCTTAGCTTACTAATTTGTTAAGCTGCTTTACTGTAGTTGTACCCAGTTATACTGATAGTAAAATATCAGTGACTTTAAGTATATGGAAAATGTTGTTTTACTATGTTTTAATCTCTCAGTAAAACAGCAGTGAATACTTGTTTACTGAAAAACTACTAAAATAACAAATAATTAACTGTTCCATATACTGGGGATATACCACTCTAATAAACTAAGAAAGTTCAAGCAGTGATCAAGTTCAACTAGTGATGTGCGATATGTGATATATATCGAAATATCGTAATAATTTTTTTTATATCGTGATATGATATAGAATCTTTATATCGTGATATAAGCCGAAGTATAGATTTTAGTTATAATTAGAGAAAAATGTACCCAAGATGTCATTGTACACTGTAATATTTTTTGATAAAAGAGCTTGTAATGTTGTATGCTAGTGATGTACCATGTTGTATTGTACTTCTAGTACATTAGTGCTACATGTGTCATCAGTGTAAGTACACAAGCTGTGTGGTGAGTTTGTATATCGTGATATATATCGTATCATGATAATTGTGTGCAATAATCATGATAGGAAAATCGCACTCCACTATAATCAACATAGTCTATTAAAACAGATCAACATACTCTAAGAGAAAAGATCAACATACTCTAAGAGAAAAGATCAACATACTCTATTAGAACAGTCAACAGCCTGAGTGTTCTATTAGAGTTACTGACTGTTCTATTAGGGTATAATTATTATCAATCTCCTTCTGTGATATGTATTTTAACAAGTAAGGATTCATAGTATGGCACAAGAATTCTGCCTATTATGCTAGTGTTATGCTCAATGTTTTCAGGTTCCTATTATGCTCAACATTATGTCAGCATAATCGGCAGGTCCCTAAGCAAGATTTACAGACTAGCTTCATGTATATATGTGTTGGATGTGAACACCACCCTGTATGTGTGTAAAATCACGTCCACTAGCTTATTTTCCTCTAGTGACACTGATCAGGCAGAGCTGTTTTGATCCATTTAAAGCAGTTTCAATTTTGCTCAGAAAATGTGACTTGGCCGGCGAAAATAGGGCATGTGGAACATGATTTTTGCCTACTGTTTCAAACTTCCATCACTCATAACTTTTTATATCATTATGCTATGGAAATGTAATTTTTTGATCTTAATTAGCATGTAATTGGCTTTATGATGCAATTTACAGAATGTAAATATTCTGTTCCAGTACTGCGATATGACCTGTAGTGTGACAGGGTGTAGTTTGTGCCCACATGCCCTGTTTTTGCAGGTCTGGTCACAAAATTTAATATTGATTTCTAATTATCATCCTTAACGCTTACAGTGCAACAAACTAAAGCTGAGTGCTGTCCAAGCAAATCTATTTACAATAATAATAATCTTACCTGCTTGTTATCTTTTTAAAATAACGAAATGTGATACAATCATTGTGTTATATAATATCACAGATTTATCTAGTTATCCATGAAAATGCATTGGCAACCTGTGTATAGGGACCCGCCTAATATGCTCAAAAGTTTGCGTATTTTGCTAAAATTATGCTCAAGCTTTATGCCTCATTTCCCATGTAGCAAAACGTGCAGTTATGGGTCCATAATAAGTGGCTGAAGTACATCTTCGCTCTTCAAAATGCATGCAGCATAAAAGATCGATATACTCTAATAGAACAATCAGCTGCCTGATTGTTCTATCAAAGTGATTGACTGTTATATCGATCTTTTTCTGTGATATGCATTTTGACCATCAAGGATTTGCAGTATGGCTCAAATACCTTTGTATGCTTAGTATTCTTCACTTTTCTTTGTGAATCACATGCTTTATTCTATAATGAATGGTCAATCTACAAAGAAGTGATAACTCTTGAGAGACTTATTGAGCTCTCCAACATACAATGATGAAAATTTCATGTCATCAGTTTCCTATCTGTTTTCACAGTATAATAGCAAATTAGATATTGTGTTTGGTGCTGTGCGATGTACATAAAAGCATTGAAAATGCTGTATATAAAAATATTCATTTTTTCTCCTGATAGGAGCCACCGATTGAGGTCAGGGGCATAGCTAGCCAGAAGGTGATGGAGGGGCAGGCATGCCCCCCACGAAATACTCAAAATCATTCATGATTGCAAAAAAAGGCTAATGACCCAATGGTGGGCTAGCCAACATACAATGTTGTATTATTACAGCTACACAACTAGCTATGTAACTATTTCAGTACTGGCTGCTTCCATGCAATCGAGGTAGCTATATTCGTCGAGCATCATCGCACGTGCCACAACTGTACTCCAACAAATTCATCCACAGTCCGGTAGAGCTAATACTTTAGTACAAATACAACGTTAGCCACAGTCTGTGCTGCAGTCCTATCACACTGCTGACAGGATGACGTATTCACTCACTTCACTCAGCGAAATTCAAATGCCATGTATTGCACGAAATCCCACCTGTCTTGCTAGCAGAACTTGTAAGCTTGACTGATCCACCTGACTGACAAAGTAAAAACAGACTGCACTGCCGTACGTACAAAGGTCCAGTGTGATCGACTCGATAAAATAAACTTGGTACATTTATTTAGCTAACACTTTATCACCTCATAGGCTGTACGTTTGTAGCGTCATTTGGTCTCCTTTGTCACTAGTGAGTTGTGACTCCTGCCGCGGAGAAGCGGGTCACTCTTTTTAGATTCAAAAATGTTCTATCACGCGAGTAATCTAGGCTAAATATAGAAGTATGTCTCTAATATTTTCGTTCGATGGATTCACAAGCGAGCTGAATGTTGTGTGTGTGCATTCACTAGCAACCCCTGGTGATACCGCATAGCTAGTACTGTACATAATTTACAGTCATTTTCGTGTCAGTTTAATACTGGTAAACTTGTGACGAAGGTTTTAAAAAAATCATTTAGTGATGGGGGGGCAAATGCCCCCCCTTGCCCCCCCTTAGCTACGCCTCTGATTGAGGTGAGGCACAATATTTATCATACCAAAGAAAATTTTAAGGAATTTAATTTGGATGAAAAAATCCCTAAAACTGGCTATTTAGTTGAACTCTATACAGGGCAACTTGTGCTGTAGCTAATGAATATGTAGCTCACTACACTTTTAGAGTATTTTGATCATGCATTTGCTGCAGGCAATCACATTATAACTGACAAGTTTTAACCCAGTTATTCTCTTCCACCAAAAGGCCTTTCTAAGGTGATTAATCTACTTACATATAAATTGTCAATCCTTCAGCAATTTGTCTGGTAGGCATGCCAATAATATTTTATTCATGTATACAACTACGTAGATTCTGCACCTGATAGCTGCACACGATTGGCATTAATTTTGTTATAACCTTAATGTATTTACCTTGATTCATTTCAAACGACCAAAAGGCACTCCTACAATGCTTAATGTACAGTACCTACAAACCAATTTTCAAACTGTTTATTGAAGAGGTTTACTCAGTAGAGGTTTGCAGTTTTGAAATCACACATAACTATATCTTGTTTTTTCTTATCTGTATGATTATTGAACCATATAGTCAGGTCCACTATGTACTTTTGTTCAAATTTTACGGGGATTAGCAAACCTATATATTTTCAGAAAGCTTAGAGCATGGAGAATCTGAAAATCATTGTTTACATTTGCACAGATTCCTGCAAGGTCAGCATTTTAAAATGGCAGCCAATAAAGTAAGAAATTCCTGATATATCAATTTTAATTTGGCATAAAAGTTCATTAATGAACTCAACAAATTCTCTGGTGACATTTTTACATCGCTATTCACTAGAGGTGACATGGCTAATCATGAAAAATTTAAAGTTTTAACAAACGGAATAGAAGAGCGTCCATTATGCTGCAATAACTCTGGAATAAATTTTAACAAAAAGAATTGAGGAATATTCCAGATTAATTGGATGAGATATATGTATAACTGGTGTTAGGTATTAGTTTGGCTTCCACAGAAACAGTTCAAGCCTAAAAACAGCAGAAAAGATTGAGTTACTCTAATAGAGCAGTCACTTACTCTGATAAAGCAGTCAACTTTTGACTCCATATTTCCAATGTAGCAGTCACTTTTGTGAAAGCCCTAGCTAGTGTGCTTATGTTGGGCATAACTTTCAGGAGTTTACTAATTCTAGGTTTGAAAGAATGATTGAAATTTACATAAAATATTCTCCCCTAAAAGGTAATTTTGTTAATTTGCAATTGGCAACTGTGATTTCACCATGACTGACACTTTTGTCAATTAGTGGTATGCATTGACATAGTCATATAACTATGTCAAAGATAACTTTGCTCAAAAATTACGGGCCTACATAAAGCTCGGAGCATGGAGAATGCATGGAGATCAGTGAAAATCAATGCTTACATTTACTGTATACAGATGCCTGCATGGTAGTGAATCAGCAGTTCGAAAATAGCAGTCTTTATGGTGCTAATTTCTTCATATATCAGCCTCTTATTGAAAGTGAATTGCAACAAATACCATTTCTATGTTCTCACACCCATATAGAATCCATTACTTAATGGCCTCTAAACCACTAAGAAACCTAAAAGTAATTTATTTGGCAGATAATTATTGCATGAAACAAAGTAAATAAGTGAATTATTTACATTGAGAAATAGCTACATATGAAGACATCATGTCTATGCACGTACGTTCATATACATAACAATCATCAGCAGTGTCACTGTTGTCATTATCAATGCATCATACAGTATATACTGTATATTTGGGATCATACAGAATTGAGCTTTTCCAGTTCAAAATATCACCCTAAAACCAGTCTCAATTTCCCCTCATGACAGCTTGGCAGCATTGGTTAGACACAGCCAAGCCCCAAAATGTCAACTCCAAATTCTTCCAATAAGTTTCTACAGTATTATAAACTTTTCTATTCAATAAAGTTTTATGCTGACTGACTGACTGACTGATGTACTGACTGATGCTCCCTGCCAAGCATAACGTGGCATACAGGCTTGATTTTGGCAACATACAATATATATACATGCATCATGGACTTGCCTTTGTCCTCCTTTGTGTTCCAGTTCTCTTCACTGACAATGCAAGATGTCAATTCATGCTATATTATATCGTGATACGGCTTCCCTGTGGCTGTATTTTCCATAAGCAATATGATCAAGAGTATCCTCCCCATTACATACTCTTGATATGATTAATTGTTGAGACGCTTCTCATGCTGTTCTTTGTTTGCAATGTTGTGTAATGGGCAAAGCATACTGTAGATGAAAATGAAGCATCATGGCTACCTCCCTTTTAGCTACATAACTGATAGTTGGGGCATGCGTCCAGACATATGGCTTGTCAGGTGCCTGTCCTCCTTTTGGTGCAACATATGTGCAGGTACACCAGTCATAATTATGTTACAAAAACAGTAAACAAATAAGTAGAAACTTGGATTAAGGATCAAAAAAGTAAAGAAACAAGGGAACAACTAAACAGTAGTGAAACAAGAGAGGTTGCATGCCTATATACTGCAGATTAAATGTCCACTAGTACATCTGCAGTATATAGGCAACCTCTTTTGTTTCACTACTGTTTAACTATTCAATTGTTTTTTTACTTTCTTGATCCTTAATCCAACTTTATGCTTAAAGCAGTTACTTGGCTAGATGTGCCAAATGTCCTCTCTTTTTTGGATAAGAATCAATTTGTTGACAATGGCAATCTTTGGATTATTTGAATATGTCTGATATACAATCTGGAAAGCAAATTTTCATTGGATTTAAAGTGGATAATAATTTTCAAGATTGTTTATTTATCAATTTTAACTTGTTGGTGTAAGTCTGTCTGGTGCAAAAAATTGCTCTTGGTGATCAGCGTGAATTCATTCTTGCCAATTGTTATTTTAAAACTATTAAGCAAATTCCAACTACTGTCTTTGAAAATGAAAATTCTTTCAAAATTTATCTAGTAATAATTATGCTAAACATGTATAAACACATTAGCAAAAAAAAATAGGCTCAAAAGTTGACTGCTTTACTAGATTATGTGACTGCTCTATTAGAGTATCTAAATTTTCAGGCTTGAACTGTTTTATTAGAAGTCAAATTATATGTTGCACCAGTTACACTTTGCTCCAGTTATACTCCAGAATATTCATTAACTTTTTTCACTGTAAATTATTCCTAAATTATTGCAGCATATAATGGGCATTCTTCTACTCCCTTTGCAAAAACTTTCAATCATTCATGGTTAACAGTCACTTCTTATGAATAGAGGCGTAAAAATGTCACCAGAGAATTTGTTGAGTCCATTTATCAAACTTTTATGTCAAAATTAAACTTGATGTATTAGAAATTTGTTATTTTTAGCTGTCACTTTAATATTTTAAAATGCTGACCTTGCAGGAATCTGAGCAACCTGCAGAGAGATCAGCTACAAACAAATCAGCTTGTAGAGAGATCAGTTACACACAAATGCTAGAAACAAATAACCCTATAGAAAGTTCAGCTACAAAAAATCACCCTGTAGAGACATCAGCTAGAAACTAGACACAATGTAAGGAGTTCAGTTACAAGCAAATCACCCTTTAGAGAGTTCAGCTAAAACAAATCAACCTGCAGAGAGATCAGCTACAAACAAATCACCTTATAGAAAGTTCAGCTACAAACAAATTACCCTGTAGAGAGATCAGCTACAAACAAATCAACCTGTAGAAAGATCAGCTAAAACAAATCAACTTGTAGAGAGATCAGCTACAAGCAAATCACCCTGTAGAGAGATCAACTAGAAACTAGACACAATGTAAGGAGTTCAGTTACAAGTAAATCACCCTGTAGAGAGTTCAGCTAAAACAAATCAACCTGCAGAGAGATCAGCTACAAACAAATCAACTTATAGAGAGTTCAGCTATAAACAAATTACCCTGTAGAGAGATCGGCTACAAATAAATCAAACTGCAGAGAAATCAGCTACACACAAATCAACTTGTAGAGAGATCAGCTACAAACAAATCACCCTGTAGAGAGATCAGCTAGAAACTAGACACAATGCAAGGAGTTCAGCTACAAGCAAATCACCCTTTAGTGACTTCAGTTACAAACAAATTACCCTGTAGAGAGATCAGGTAGAAGAATTCACCTTGTAGAGAGTTCAGCAACAAAGAAACCACCATGTAGAGAGTTCAGCTGCAAACAAATCACGCAGTAGAAAGATCAGCTAGAAGAAGTTACCTTGTAGAGAGTTCAGCTACAAAGAAATTACCCCATAGAGAGTTCAGCTAGAAGAAGTCACCTTGTAAAGAGTTCAGCTACAAAGAAACCATCATGTAGAGAGTTCAGCTACAAAGAAACCACCATGTAGAGTGTTTAGCTGCAAAAAAATCACCTGTAGAGAGTTCAGCTAGAAACAAATCACCCTGTAGAGAGATCAGCTAGAAGAGGTCACCTTGTAGAGAGTTCAGCTACAAAGAAACCACGACATAAAGAGTTCAGCTGCAAATAAAAAACTTGCAGAGAGTTCAGCTACAAACAAATCCCCCTGTAAAGGGATCAGCTAGAAGAAGTCACCTTGTAAAGAGTTTAGCTACAAAGAAACCATCATGTAGAGAGTTCAGCTACAAACAAATCACCCTGTAGAGAGATCAGCTAGAAGAAGTTACCTTGTAGATAGTTCAGCTACAAACAATTCACCCTGTAGAAAGATCAGCTAGAAGAAGTCACCTTGTAGAGAGTTCAGCTACAAAGAAACCATCATGTAGAGAGTCCAGCTGCAAACAAATCACCCTGTAGAGAGTTCAGCTAAAAAAAAATCACCCTTTAGAGAGTTCAGCTACAAAGAAACCGCCATGTAAAGAGTTCAGCCTCACACAAACCACCCTGTAGAGAATCCAACTACAACAAATCACCCTGTAGAGAAGAAGTTACCTTGTAGAGAGTTCAGCTACAAAAAAACCATCATAAAGAGAGTTCAGCTATAAAGAAACCACCATGTAGAGAGTTTAGCTGCAAACAAATCACCTGTAGAGAGTTCAGCTAGAAACAACTCATCCTGTAGAGAGATCAGCTGGAAGAAGTCACCTTGTAGAGAGTTCAGCTACAAAGAAACCATCATGTAGAGAGTTCAGCTGCAAACAAATCACCCTGTAGAGAGTTCAGCTAAAAAAATCACCCTGTAGAGAGTTCAGCTAGAAACAAATCATCCTGTAGAGAGATCAGCTGGAAGAAGTCACCTTGTAGAGAGTTCAGCTACAAAGAAACCATCATGTAGAGAGTTCAGCTGCAAACAAATCACACTGTAGAGAGTTCAGCTAAAAAAATCACCCTGTAGAGAGTTCAGCTAGACGAAGTCACCTTATAGAGAGTTCAGCTACAAAGAAACCATCATGTAGAGAGTTCAGCTACAAAGAAACCACCATGTAGAGAGTTTAGCTGCAAACAAATCACCTGTAGAGAGTTCAGCTAGAAACAAATCACCCTGTAGAGAGACCAGCTAGAAGAGGTCACCTTGTAGAGAGTTCAGCTACAAAGAAACCATCCTGTATATAGTTCAGCTACATTTCAAGTCACCTAGTAGAGAGATCAGCTGCAAAAAATATCCTGTGGGGAATAATGGGCATGTAATAAATATATGTATATAATTTGTATAATTACTAATAAAATCAAAAATAATTGAAGTATTAAAAATCTTCTTTAAGTTCTTTTCTTCTTCCTGTGGTAAAGAAAAAAAACACATGGGTTAAAAAGGCCCCAAAACCCAGCCATAGGCCAGCTTTGCAGTATACAAATACAAAAGAAGTGATATCTAATCAAAAACAGCCAAGCTGTAAAAAAAGGTGTGGCCTCCAAAAAGGCCATGGTGAAAAAAGATGTGAAATCCAAGGTGGCGGCCAAGAAATGGCTGTGATAGTAGGTTAATGGTAAAAATTTTAATAATGACAATTCATGTGAATTTTGTGCCGCTTGGTCTTGGCAACAAATTCACCTGAATAGTCGTTATTAAAATTTAACCATTAACCTACCATCACAGCCATTTCTTGGCCGCCACCTTGGATTTCACATCTTTTTTCACCATGGCCTTTTTGGGGGCAGTACCTTTTTTTACAGCTTGGCTGTTTTTGATTAGATAGTTATTACAAGGAAATTACTGTGCTGCAATGAATTTATACAATAACATAGATGATGCAATTATAGTGTTTTTTTTTTAAATTATAAGTAAACCATACATTGTCATGATTCTTACCTGGTAGTTCATTATTTACCTTTTTCTAAGCGCTCATAGTCATATTCCAGTTGTTGTTGCAATTCCATCCTTGATAACACATATCCTGTATACATAAACAATCAACTGTTGAATACATTTTGTATGTTACATCTAATCCAATACAGCCAATACAGCAATCTAAAGAAGAGTAGTATGGAAAAGATGTGATATCAAAGAGAGGTATTGCAGCCAAGAAGTGACTGCAATGACATTAATGATTGAATCTGCAATGTGATAACATGATTAATTTTAGAATAAATAAAAAATATATACTGTATATACATATCAAGACACATGGTAGTGTGGCGTGCGGCCCAAGAAGCCGGCGCGCCACACCGTGAGTATCAACGTTGAAACCGGGTCACTACTGCTGACCCGGATGACCCACAGACCCGGATAGCAATCCGGGTCAGACCCGGATTTGACCCGGATTGACCGGATTAATTAAAGCCGAGACGTGTTTCTGCTAGTCTCGAGCGAGCGAACGAGTCTACATTTTGAGCGTTCAATTCGTGTTGAGTAAATATTGCAACTTCAGGATAGCTGTAGGTTGAAGACCAAAAAAAAAAGGTCTTCACCTACTGACAATAGCTACCCCTCACCATAAATACCCTCAATTTTGTGCTACATACTACACTTACTAACAAATGAGCATGGCTGAGCGTATGTTGGTAATGCGATAAGTGGGCGTGGCTCACGAAAGAGCTACGCGATAGCGTTTATAAGTTTCCACGTCGTCAAATGAACAATTTCGTTTCTCATGTGATCCAATCCGGGTCAGACCCGGATAAATTGTAAACCGGGTCAGACCCGGATAAATTGTAAACCGGGTCAGACCCGGATGATCCGGAGAAAATGTGACCCGGATGACCCAACCCGGTTTCAACGCTGGTGAGTATATTACAGGAAGAAAGTAAACGCGATTTTCACACCTTTGTAGCTCCGTGATTCCTTATCCTATTAAAACCAAAGTTGCTACAGAAATGCCGGCGAGGTAGGGGAGTCCACATACCAAATTTGAAGGAAATCGCCCAGCCATTTCCTAGATACGAGTGGCCAAAGTTTGGTTTTTTTTCTTCTTCTTTTCGCACACTTTGCAAAATCCGCAATAAAACACAAATGCTTGCTTGGATAGGGCTGAACTTTGGCACACTTAAGGGGCTCATTAAGGCGAATCTCAGTACCAAGTTTGGTAGGAATCCGATGAACATTCACGGAGTTATGACTGATTATTTGTGTAAAATAAGGTCGAAGGTCTGTCACGCCCACAGGGTAAACCACTTGAAGGAATGAGCTAAACATTGCTATGTAGATGGAGTAACTATTGTAGGAGTGCCTTTTTGTGGTCTGAAAGGAATCCAGTTAAAGGCCATCGAGATATGACACAAAACCCAACCTATGTCACAATTACGTGATCGATTTTTATGAATATATAATCTATTAGTTTCCACGCCTACCAGGCAAACCTCTTAGAAAAGTGAGCTGAAAATCGGTGTGTAGCTGGAATAATTATCATAGAAAGTCCTTGCAGTAGTACAGAAGAATCGGATTACAAACCACTGAGTTATGATTCCAAAGCCAACTACGTATAGCATATGCGAGATCGAGATACTCTATAGAACAGTCACCCTAATAAAGCATTCAGCTACGTTTATAACTTACTCCATTATAGATTTATATGGCATTGGAAGTTATTCTGTAGGGAGTTCAACTACAAACAGTTAATATTATAGACAATTCAGCTACAAGCAAGTCATCCTGTAGAGAGTTCAGCTACAAATATGTTGCTGTAGAGATTCAGAACATTATAAGTCACACTGAAGAGAATTCAACTATAAACAAGTCACCTTGTAGAGAGTTCAGCTACAACAAGTCACGCTGTAGAGAATTCAGCTACAAACAAGTCACTGCGTAAAGGGTTCAGCTACATTGAAATTGATTATTTAGGCCACTTTTTTGTCGGAAACAATTTCTCAAATGGCTACTGCTTGTGAAGTGCCAAAGAAAACCGTAAGATCCTTGTTTGAGCAGGCAGCTCGCATTGCTGTGTCCTGTTCTTGCAGAATTTTTAATTCTAGAGCCTCCCCAGACTGGGATCTTTTAGACCACCTTAGTTAAACTTTAAGTATTACTTATAGATTTTTTTTGGTGTATTGTAATTTAATTAGTTAATGTAAGTCTTGCCAGGGCTCCTGTACTGATCCATCAGCACATGGTACCCCTGTGTCTAGGCCCCTATATGCTTGAAATGTATATTTTTGTCTTAATCATTAAGACGTTTATTCTCTCCCTTTCTCCCTACCTAGTAGAGAGTTCATCTAGATCAGCTACAAATAAGTTACTTTATGCAATGTTCAGCTACAAGTAAGTCACTCTGTAGAGAGTTCAGCTACAAACAAGTCACTCTGTAGTACAAACAAGTCACCGTGGAGAGAGAGTTCAGCAACCAATCAATAAACCACCATGTAAAAGAGTTCAGCTATACAAACAAGATATAACTCTATAGAGAGATCAGGTAGAAACCTAACAGATCACACTGTAGAGAGTTCAGCTGGAACAAGTCATCCAGACTGAGTAGAGAGATCAACTAGAAAACATCACCTTGTAGAGAGTTCAAATCACCCTGCAGATAGTTCAGCTACAAACAAATCAAATCACCCTATAGAGAGATCAGCTAGAAGAAGTCACACTGTGTAAAAGGTGGGATATAATATGGTATTTCCAGTGGCTTATTGAATACAAATAAGCCTTAATATAAACCCTGTATTATACTCATGTTATACTTTAGTATAATGCATACTATACTATTACATATATGGTTTCAGTTTATTTACCACAATACCTGAAATAGCTTTTATCTAATATAATGCCCACACTATACCATCACATATACGGTTTCAGTATGTTTAACACACTAACTAAAGCCTTACTTGAGACTGTTAGTATACTACAGGTTATATCAAGCTTTTTTGTATTCAATAAGCCACTGGAAATACCATCTTATATCCCTCTTTTTTCACAGTGTCACCTTGTAAAGAGTTTAGCTACAAAGAAATCACCGTGTAGAGAATTCAGCTATGAACAGATCATCCTGTCGAGAGTTCAGCTAGAAACAAGTCATCCTGTAGAGAGATCAACTAGAAGAAGTTACCCTGTAGAGAGTTCAGCTACAAAGAAACAACCATGTAGAAAGTTCAGCTGCAAATAAATCAAACTATACAGAGTTCAGTTACAAACAAATCACCCTGTAGAGAGATCAGCTAGAAACAAGTCACCCTGTAGAGAAATCAACTAGAAGAAGTTACCTTGTAGACTGTTCAGCTACAAACTAACCATCATGTAGAGACTTCAGCTGCAAACAAATCACCCTGTAGTGAGTTCAGCTACGAAAGGATCACCCTGTAGAGAGTTCAGCTAGAAGAAGCTACCTTGTAGAGAGTTCAGCTACAAAGAAACCACCATGTAGAGAGTTCAGCTGCAAACAAATCGAATTGTAGAGAGTTTAGCTACCAACAAATCACCATGTAGAAAGTTCAGCTAGAAACAAGTTATCCTGTAAAGAGATCAGCTAGAAGAGGTTACCTTGTAGAGTGTTCAGTTATGAACAAACCATCATGTAGAAAGTTCAGCTGCAAACGAATCACCCTGCAGAGAGTTCAGCTACGAGAAGATCACCCTATAGAGAGTTCAGCTAGAAGAAGTCACCTTGTAGAGAATTCAGCTGCAAAGAAACCACCATGTAGATAGTTCAGCTGTAAACAAATCATCCTGTAGAGAGTTCAGCTACAAACAGATCACCCGGTAGAGTTCAGCTAGAAACAAGTCACCCTGCAGAGAGATCAGCTAGAAACAAGTCATCCTGTAGAGAGATCAGCTAGAACAAGTCACTTTGTATGTAGAAAGTTCAGCTACAAAAAAATCACCCTGTAGAGAGGTCAGCTACAAACAAATCTCCCTGTAGAAAGATCAGCTAGAAGAAGTTACCTTGTAGAGAGTTCAGCTACAAAGAAACCATCATGTAGAGAGTTCAGCTGCAAACAAATCACCTGTAGAGAGTTCAGCTACAAACAAATCACCCTCTAGAAAGATCAGCCAAAAGAAGTCAACCTGTAGAGAGTTCAGTTACAAAGAAACCACCATGTAGATAGTTCAGCTACAAACAAATGTCCCTGTAGAGAGATCAGCTAGAAGAAATTACCTTGTAGAGAGTTCAGTTACAAAGAAACCACCATGCAGAGAGTTCAGATGCAAAGAAATCACCCTGTAGAAAATTCAGCCACAAACAAATTGCCCTGTAGAAAGGTCAGTTAGAAGAAGTTACCTTGTAGAGAGTTCAGCTACAAAGAAACCATTCTGTAAAGAGCTCAGCTGCAAACAAATCACCTGCACAGAATTTAGCTACAAACCAACCACTCTGTAGAGAGATCAGCTAGAGGAACTTATCTTGTAGATTGTTCAGCTACAAACAATTCACCCTGCTGAGAGAGCAGCAAGAAGAAGTCACTTTGTAGAGTGTTCAGTTACAAAGAAACCACCATGGAGAGTTCTGTAATAAATATATGTATTATATATGTGACTGGATTTTGGAAAAACGATCCAAATCGCACATTAGAAGTTTCGAGATAAACGGTTTTAAAGAATTGAAGCCAGCATAACTCTCCAAGGATAGCAAGCACGCGTATGAAATCTACACAAAAGATGCATCAATCTGTTACCTTTCAGGCCACTTCCAGTACTTGTAGCTGCTTGTACAGTTTCCCGCCAAATAAGATAAGAACATCTGAGCAGTTGGACGAGCGGAGTAGTATCACGAGTGCTCACAAAGGGGTGGAGGCTGGGGGGTGGCGGGGAGGGCAAAAGATAGGCCTCAAAATGGAGGCAGACCACGATTGGAGTCCAGACACGAGATTACAGGGCTGTGCTGGCTCCTTAGTGGCTGATATGTAGCAAAATCTACAGAGAACACGTCTGGCCAACATTATAAGGCTGTCCACCAGTAAACCACTGATTCTTGCCAAGCCAGGTCCTTCACAAGGCCTGAAACCGCCATTTGGGCACTCCACACCATCCAGAAAAGACTTCTATTAAAACCAGCCTCGTGTAGTTTGAGTAGTGCTGAGGGTCAAAACTTGTAGTACGATAGTGTAGCTATCCACTAGTGGTGTTAGTTTGATTTTGCCTGATGTGCGATTTGGTTCGGTTCTGTAAAATCTGGTCACATATATAATTTGTACAGTTACTGATAAAATCAGAAATATTTAAAGTACATCTGCCTCATCTTTTCTTATTCCTGTGGAAAAGAAAAAAAGACAGATTAAAAAATTCCCAAAGCCGGCCTATGGCCGGCTTTGGGGTATACAAATACAAAAAGAAGTGAAATCTAATCCAAAACAGCCAAGCTGTAAAAAAAGAGTGCGGCCCTCAGAAAGGCTAAGGTGAAAAAAGATGTGAAATCCAAGGTGGCGGCCAAGAAATGGCTGTGATGGTAGGTTAATGGTAAAAATTTTAATAACGACAATTTAGGTGAATTTTTGTGCAGTTTTTTGCGCAATTTTTGTGTAGTTAAGATATATATATCAAGACACATGGTAGTGTGTCGTGCGGCCCAAGAAGCTAGCGCGCCCCACCGTAAGTATATTTACAGGAAGAAAGAAAACGTCATTTTCACACTTTTGTATCTCGGTGATAGCTTATCCGATTGAAACCAAATTTGCTGCAGCGTTGCCCGCCAGCTAGGGGAGTCTATATTCCAAATTTGAAGGAAATCACTCAAGCCATTTCCGAGATATGAGCGGCCAAAGTTTCGTTTTTTTTCTTCTTCGTTTTTTTTCTTCTTTGTCTTTTCTCACACTTTCAAAAATTGATGTAAAACGCAAACGCGTGCTCTGATCGCCTTGAAACTTGGCACACAGAAAGGGAGTCCAAAGGTGAATCCTAGCATCAAATTTGGTGGAAATCCGATGAATGGTTCAGGAGTTATGACCGATTATTTGCGTAAAACAAGATCAATTTGTTGTCACGCCTACAGGGTAAACCGCGACATGGAATGAGTTGAAAATTGCTATGCAGATGGAGTAACCATCGTAGGAGTGCCTTTTGGTGGTTTGAAAGGAATCGAGATTAAGACCACGGAGATATGACACAAAATCCAACCTGTGTCACAATTACGCGATCGATTTTTAGTAATAAAAAAGTGTTAGTTTTTACGCCTACTAAGCAAACCGCTAATAGTAATGAGCTGAAAATCGGTGTATAGCTAGAATAATCTTCATAGAAAGTCCTTGCAGTAGTATAGAAGAATTGGATTACAAACCACTGAGTTATGATTCGAAAGCCAACTCCTTGTAGCAAATGCGAGATCGAGATACTCTAATAGAACAGTCACCCTAATAGAGCATTCGGCTAATATATTTACTCCATTATAGAATTCTATTACATTACAAGTTACTCTGTAGGGACTTCAGCTGCAAACAGTTAATCTTATAGACAGTTCAGCAAGAAGCAAGTCACCCTGTGGAGAGTTAAGCTACAATTATATCACTGTAGAGATTCAGAACATTACAAGTTACACTGAAGAGAGTTCAGCTGTAAACAAGTCATGCACCCTGTAGAGAGTTCACCAACAATTAAATCACTCTCTAGAGAATTCAGCTACACACAAGTCACTGTGCAGAGAGTTCAGCTACAAACAAATTACCCTGTAGAGAGATCAGCTACAAACAAAACACTTTGCAGAGAGTTCAGCTACAAACAAATCAACCTTTAGAGTGATCAGCAACAAACAAATCAACTTGTAGAGAGATCAGCTAGAAACAAATCAACCTGCAGAGAGATCAGCTACAAACAAATCAGCTTATAGAGAGATCAGTTACACACAAATCAACCTGTAGAGAGATGACCTGCAGTTCGAATCCTGGGGTTGGAGGGATTTTTTTCCTTACTTTGGCCCCTTTTCTGTTACACCTTTTCAGCTGTAAGCCACTAAGTCTAAGTCCTTGCAATTAGGTTAGGTAATCCTAACGCTGCAGCACATGTTGCTGTCAGACCTTCAGTGCAGGTCACTCTAAAGTGCTAATAATAATAAAATAATAAACTAGAAACAAATCAACCTGCAGAGAGATCAGCTACAAACAAATCGGCTTATAGAGAGATCAGTTACACACAAATCAACCTGTAGAGAGATGACCTGCAGTTCGAATCCTGGGGTTGGAGGGATTTTTTTCCTTACTTTCGCCCCTTTTCTGTTACACCTTTTCAGCTGTAAGCCACTAAGTCTAAGTCCTTGCAATTAGGTTAGGTAATCCTAACGCTGCAGCACATGTTGCTGTCAGACCTTCAGTGCAGGTCACTCTAAAGTGCTAATAATAATAAAATGATAAACTAGAAACAAATCAACCTGCAGAGAGATCAGCTACAAACAAATCACCTTATAGACAGTTCAGCTACAAACAAATTACCCTGTAGAGAGATCGACTACAAACAAATCAACTTGCAGAGAGATCAGCTACACACAAATCAACTTGTACAGAGATCAGCTAGAAACAAATCACCCTGTAGAAAGTTCAGCTACAAACAAATTACCCTGTAGAGAGATCAGCTACAAACAAAACACTTTGCAGAGAGTTCAGCTACAAACAAATCAACCTGCAGAGAGATCAGCTACAAACAAATCAGCTTGTAGAGAGATCAGTTACACACAAATCAACCTGTAGAGAGATAAGCTAGAAACAAATCAACCTGAAGAGAGATCAGCTACAAACAAATCACCTTATAGACAGTTCAGCTACAAACAAATTACCCTGTAGAGAGATCAACTACAAACAAATCAACTTGCAGAGAGATCAGCTATACACAAATCAACTTGTACAGAGATCAGCTAGAAACAAATCACCCTGTAGAGAGTTCAGCTACAAACAAATTACCCTGTAGAGAGATCAGCTACAAACAAAACACTTTGCAGAGAGTTCAGCTACAAACAAATCAATCATTAGAGTGATCAGCAACAAACAAATCAACTTGTAGAGAGATCAGCTAGAAACAAATCAACCTGCAGAGAGATCAGCTACAAACAAATCAGCTTGTAGAGAGATCAGTTACACACAAATCAACCTGTAGAGAGATAAGCTAGAAACAAATCACCCTGAAGAGAGATCAGCTACAAACAAAACACTTTTCAGAGAGTTCAGCTACAAACAAATCAATCATTAGAGTGATCAGCAACAAACAAATCAACTTGTAGAGAGATCAGCTAGAAACAAATCAACCTGCAGAGAGATCAGCTACAACCAAATCAGCTTATAGAGAGATCAGTTACACACAAATCAACCTGTAGAGAGATGACCTGCAGTTCGAATCCTGGGGTTGGAGGGATTTTTTTCCTTACTTTGGCCCCTTTTCTGTTACACCTTTTCAGCTGTAAGCCACTAAGTCTAAGTCCTTGCAATTAGGTTAGGTAATCCTAACGCTGCAGCACATGTTGCTGTCAGACCTTCAGTGCAGGTCACTCTAAAGTGCTAATAATAATAAAATAATAAACTAGAAACAAATCAATCTGCAGAGAGATCAGCTACAAACAAATCACCTTATAGACAGTTCAGCTACAAACAAATTACCCTGTAGAGAGATCGACTACAAACAAATCAACTTGCAGAGAGATCAGCTACACACAAATCAACTTGTACAGAGATCAGCTAGAAACAAATCACCCTGTAGAAAGTTCAGCTACAAACAAATTACCCTGTAGAGAGATCAGCTACAAACAAAACACTTTGCAGAGAGTTCAGCTACAAACAAATCAACCTGCAGAGAGATCAGCTACAAACAAATCAGCTTGTAGAGAGATCAGTTACACACAAATCAACCTGTAGAGAGATAAGCTAGAAACAAATCAACCTGAAGAGAGATCAGCTACAAACAAATCACCTTATAGACAGTTCAGCTACAAACAAATTACCCTGTAGAGAGATCAACTACAAACAAATCAACTTGCAGAGAGATCAGCTATACACAAATCAACTTGTACAGAGATCAGCTAGAAACAAATCACCCTGTAGAGAGTTCAGCTACAAACAAATTACCCTGTAGAGAGATCAGCTACAAACAAAACACTTTGCAGAGAGTTCAGCTACAAACAAATCAATCATTAGAGTGATCAGCAACAAACAAATCAACTTGTAGAGAGATCAGCTAGAAACAAATCAACCTGCAGAGAGATCAGCTACAAACAAATCAGCTTGTAGAGAGATCAGTTACACACAAATCAACCTGTAGAGAGATAAGCTAGAAACAAATCACCCTGTAGAAAGTTCAGCTACAAACAAATTACCCTGTAGAGAGATCAGCTACAAACAAAACACTTTGCAGAGAGTTCAGCTACAAACAAATCAACCTGCAGAGAGATCAGCTACAAACAAATCAGCTTGTAGAGAGATCAGTTACACACAAATCAACCTGTAGAGAGATAAGCTAGAAACAAATCAACCTGAAGAGAGATCAGCTACAAACAAATCACCTTATAGACAGTTCAGCTACAAACAAATTACCCTGTAGAGAGATCAACTACAAACAAATCAACTTGCAGAGAGATCAGCTATACACAAATCAACTTGTACAGAGATCAGCTAGAAACAAATCACCCTGTAGAGAGTTCAGCTACAAACAAATTACCCTGTAGAGAGATCAGCTACAAACAAAACACTTTGCAGAGAGTTCAGCTACAAACAAATCAATCATTAGAGTGATCAGCAACAAACAAATCAACTTGTAGAGAGATCAGCTAGAAACAAATCAACCTGCAGAGAGATCAGCTACAAACAAATCAGCTTGTAGAGAGATCAGTTACACACAAATCAACCTGTAGAGAGATAAGCTAGAAACAAATCACCCTGAAGAGAGATCAGCTACAAACAAAACACTTTTCAGAGAGTTCAGCTACAAACAAATCAATCATTAGAGTGATCAGCAACAAACAAATCAACTTGTAGAGAGATCAGCTAGAAACAAATCAACCTGCAGAGAGATCAGCTACAAACAAATCAGCTTGTAGACAGATCAGTTACACACAAATCAACCAGTAGAGAGATAAGCTAGAAACAAATCAACCTGCAGAGAGATCAGCTAGAAACAAACCACCCTGTAGAGAGTTCAGCTACAAACAAATCAATGTGCAGAGAGATCAACTACGAACAAATCACCCTGTAGAGAGATCATCTAGAAACTAGACACAATGTAAGGAGTTCAGCTATAAGCAATACACCCTGTTGAGATTTCAGCTACAAACAAATCAACCTGTAGAGCGATCAGCTAGAAATAAATCACCCTGAAGAGAGGTCAACTACAAAAAATCACCATGTAGAGAGATCAGCTAGAAACAAATCACCCTGTAGAGACTTCAGCTACAAAGAAATCAACCTGCAGAGAGATCAGCCACAAACAAATAACCTTATATACAGTTCAGCTACAAACAGATTACCCTGTAGAGAGATTGACTACAAACAAATCAACTTGCAGAGAGATCAGCTACAAAAAATCACCATGTAGAGAGATCAGATAGAAACAAATCACCCTGTAGAGACTTCAGCTACAAACAAATCAACCTGCAGAGAGATCAGCTACAAACAAATCACCCTGTAGAGAGATCAGCTAGAAACTAGACACAATGTAAGGAGTTCAGCTACAAGCAAATCACCCTTTAGAGAGTTCAGCTACAAACAAATCAACCTGCAAAGAGATCAAATCACCTTATAGAGAGTTCAGCTACAAACAAATTGCCCTGTAGAGAGATCAGTTACAAACAAATCAACCTGCAGAGAGATCAGCTACACACAAATCAACTTGTAGAGAGATCACCTACAAACAAATCACCCGGTGGAGATCAGCTAGAAGCTAGACACAATATAAGGAGTTCAGCTACACGCAAATCACCCTTTAGAGATTTAAGCTGCAAACAAATCACCCTGTAGAGAGATCAGCTAGAAACTAGACACAATGTAAAGAGTTCAGCTAGAAGAGGTCACCTTATAGAGAGTTCAGCTACAAAGAAACCATCATGTAGAGAGTTTAGCTGCAAACAAGTCACTCTGTATAGGGTTCAGCTAGAAAAAGTCACCTTGTAGAGAGTTCAGCTACAAAGAAACCGCCATGTAGAGAGTTCAGCCTCAAACAAATTACAGTGTAGAGAATTCAACAACAAACAAATCGCCCTGTAGAGGGATCAGCTAGAAGAAGTTACCTTGTAGAGAGTTCAGCTACAAAGAAACCATCATGTAGGGAGTTCAGCTACAAAGAAAGCACCA
This sequence comes from Dysidea avara, assembly GCF_963678975.1. Taxonomy (NCBI): domain Eukaryota; kingdom Metazoa; phylum Porifera; class Demospongiae; order Dictyoceratida; family Dysideidae; genus Dysidea; species Dysidea avara. The sequence continues at coordinate 13,870,527 of NC_089273.1, forward strand.
TGTAGAGAGTTTAGCTGCAAACAAATCACCTGTAGAGAGTTCAGCTAGAAGAAGTCACCTTGTAGAGAGTTCAGCTACAAAGAAACCATCATGTAGAGAGTTCAGCTATAAAGAAATAACCATGTAGAGAGTTTAGCTGCAAACAAATCACCCTGTAGAGAGATCAGCTAGAAGAGGTCACCTTGTAGAGAGTGCAGCTACAAAGAAACCATCATGTGGAGAGTTCAGCTACAAAGAAATCACCCTGTAGAGAGTTCAGCTAGAAGAAGTCACCTTGTAGAGAGTTCAGCTACAAAGAAAGCATCATGTAGAGAGTTCAGCTACGAGGTGACTTCAGCTAACTCTCTACAAGGTAACTTCTTCTAGCTGATCCCCCTACAGGGCGATTTGTTTGTTGTTGAATTCTCTACACGGTAATTTGTTTGAGGCTGAACTCTCTACATGGCGGTTTCTTTGTAGCTGAACTCTCTATAAAGTGACTTTTTCTAGCTGAACCCTTAAATTTTAATAACGACAATTCAGGTGAATTTGGTGCCAAGACCAAGCGGCACAAATTCACCTGAATTGTCATTATTAAAATTTTTACCATTAACCTACCATCACAGCCATTTCTTGGCCGCCACCTTGAATTTCACATGTTTTTTTTCACCATGGCCTTTTTGGGGGCTGCACCTTTTTTTACAGCTTGGCTGTTTTTGATTAGATATATATACCATGATCACATGAAACTTCAAAGGCGCCGATGGTTGCATATAGGGCATATACATCCCAACCCACAGGTGAGTGTATATATATCACCTGTGATGTCACATGACACATTACTGTGTCACGATTACGGGCTGATAGCCTGACGTGGGTGAGCAAATGGCACCCATGCTAGCATGACTATTTACCCAGATGACTCAGGCTAATAGCCTCTGTCATGCTAGGCAATCAATCACCCCATCCAGTAAGAGTCCAACCACTGGATTCATTTTATATCCATACCTAGCAACTTTGATGATGGGTGGCAGCAAGTAACGTTGCTCCTACGTTTGTTGATATGAACGGACAAGTCCTGGTGATATACAGAGATATGTTTACTAAGTCCCACAATCAATTTGATTCTTCATTGTGAGAGCTGAATTGTGAGAGGAACGTTTCCAGCGTGTCTACTATGCCAAACTATGGCAATTTAAGTGTAAGTATATACTTTAAGTTGGTTTGTGTGCATATGAGTTGTTAGTAAGTAATGTAGTGCGGATTAGTTTAGAAACATGTTATATATCATATGAACCATTGCTCACTTCAGTGTATTGCACTTATCAACAGTAAACTTCCTCTGACTTCGAAGCCGAGGCATTTATCAACAGTAAAATTCCTCTGACTTCGGAGTCAGGGTGTATGTAAGTGCAATACACCTCCTTTATATATTACATAATATATAAAATATATAATATAAATAAACAATAGAATTATGTTCATTAATATCACTGCAGTTATTCTTGGCCACCAGCTTTTGATATCACATCTTTTGCAGGTAGAAACAAACTTTGTAGAGTGATCAGATAGAAACAAGTCACCTTGTAGAAAGATCAGCTAGAAACAAGCAACACTGCAGAAAAATCAGCTAGAATATTTCAAGTCATCCTATAGAGAGATCAGCTAGAAACAAGTGACCAATAGAGAGTTCAACTTCATTTCAAGTCACCAGAAGAGAGTTAAGCTAGAAACAAGTCACCCTGTAGAGAGATCAGCTAGAAACAAGTTACCCTGCAGAGAAAGCAACTATAAATAAGTCAAAGAGAGTTCAACAACATTTCAAGCCACCCTGTAAAGAGTTCACCTACAAGCATCCTGTAGAAAGCTCAGCTATGTCACAATTCTTTCTGTAGAGAGTTTAGTTAGGTTAAAGTCACACAGTGGAGAGTTCAATTATAAACCATTCGCCATGCAGTCTAACAGTACAGCTATATGTGACCGGGCCTGCGAAAACAGGGCATGTGGGCACAAACTACACCCCATCACTCTTCAGATCATATCGCAGTGCTGGAATAGTATTTTTGCATTCTGTAACTTGCATCATGATGCCAATTAAATACTGACTACGAGCTGAAAATTGCAATACCATAGCATAATGGTACAAAAAGTTATGAGTGACGAAAGTGTGAAAAATTAGGCAAAAATCATGTGCCCACATGCCCTATTATCGCAGGCCCGGTCACATATTACAAGTCTCCCTGTAGAAATTTCAGCTACATACACATTTCCCTGTAGAGTAATAAGCTGCAAACAGTTCAGCCTGTATAGATATGGTGATTTAATTTTTATGATCAATAGTAAATTACTAAATAATATTGCCTAAATGCTAAACAAATCATTAAATATCTGCTCCCTCATATTCTTAATTCATGTAGTAAAGACAAAAGACAAGTTAAAAGAAATACCAAAAGCTGGCTTTAGGTATGAAAATACAAAAAGAAGTGATATGTAATCAATCTTTTAAAAAAGTGAATGGTCTCCAAAAAATAGCCAGGGTGAAAAAAGATGTGAAATCCAAGGTGGTGGTAGGTTAATGGTAAAAATTTAATAACAAAAATTCTGGTGAATTTGGTGTTGAATCCTAGTGAAACTTGGAGGAGGCAACACAAATTCACCTGAATTGTCATTATTATTTTTCTTGCCATTAACCTACCATCACAACATTTTTAGGCTGCCACCTTGGATTTCACATCTTTTTTCACCCTGGCTTTCTTGGAGGCCGCACCCTTTTTTACAACTTGGCTGTTCTTGATTGGATTACTTTTACAATTATATTCCTTTTGCCTATACAAATACTTGGAAGCATGTACCTTTGTTATGAACAGTAAGTTTGCTGTACACAACTAAGCACAAACCTTGTGTAGATTGCAATGGCCTTGGTATGTTTCCTACTGAGGATGACCCGACCATCACTGATGAATCATTTGATGTCGGATGTAGTGTTGTAGGATGTTGTGATCCAGATGATGCATTGGTACTATTATTAGGTAGTGATGGATTAAGAGTAGTTGTAGTGGCTGGTAGTGAACAGAGAGCTTCCAAAGATTCTATAATGGTAGGAAATACTGCAGTATATAAAGTAAATAAACAAACTTATGCTTGCCACTTTCTTATAAACAATAGCTACAATACTGATGGCAAACTACAAAGAACTTGTCTCTAAGAGAAAATTAAAAATATTGCACACTCTACATTGTACATTGTCTTAATTTGTTATTCTTTTCTAGAACAATTTTGAGCTGAATAGATATGCTGGTAAATACTTAATTTATACTCAAATCATCATTCAAAATTTTCTTCTAGTTTTGAGTAGGTGCACTTTTTGTGTACTAGAAATGGCAAAGGAAGCAGGACCTTTGTGGTCATTAAAGGATAAGTTCGTTGCTTTTAGCATGTCAGTGGCTGTAGTGAACTACATTCAATGCTCACTTGTCACTGCATTTGAAAAAAATATCCTAATTGCATATTAGAAGTTTCAAGATAAAGTATTTCATAGAATTCAAGCCATTATAAATCGTCAAGGGTTTAAGTATGCGTATGAAATTTACACAAGAAATACACCAATTAATTATTACCACAACTTCCAGTATCTTGTAGCTGTTTGTAGAGTTTCCCACCAAATAGGATAGAAAATCTGAGCAGTTGGACAAATGAAGTAGTATCATGAGTGCTCACAAAGGAGCAGAGGGGTTGGTGAGAGATAGACTTCAAAATAGAGGAAAACCATGATTAGACTACAGACCTCAATCGCAGGACTACGTAGTCTATTTTGCTTTTTTTCTACCTATTTTGCTTTCCAGCAATTATTTTATTCTTCACCTATTATGCTCCATATTTTGCTCAAGAATAATCTATTTACTCAGCATTAATCTTTCTTATTTGACTACTTCTAAGTGAAAAGCTATGTCCAATTTCACCTTAAAGTGACTGTTCTATTAGAGTATTTTGATCTTAATTTGCTCTAACCATATTTGTGACTGGATCTGGGAAAATCAGTCTTATCACTCATGACAGCAGATTAGATTTTCCCCAAGAAAGGAAGCCATATGAATAAACTATCAAACTACACCATCAAAATCAGCTAGACTTGAGAGGTCTGCTTTTACTGGTGTGATCTGGGGCCTTAATGGAGCTCTGGTCGGCCTGGGGATAGCTGTATGTGACCATACAGCTCTGTGGTTTGAATAAAGGCCTGTGCTGTAACTTTCCTTTCATGTTAGCTAGTTTTGAGCCTTGAATAGTCTATAACTTGGCCTAATTCATCCCTACACCTTCCATCTTAATTTTTAAAAATAGTCTCTTGCTCTCCTCCAGCCCCTGCCACTCACTCCTTTTGGAGCTTTCCTGATACAGTCAACCCTCGTTTAAAAACTATCTAAAAACCATCTAAAATGGCAGACACTTAGCTGTTGGCTACTTATACTCTGTAATGTACAAAATGTATATAAAATGTGTGAAAATGTTGGCACACATAGCTTCAACCATTGACGAGCTACAACGCATTAATACTTAAAACCAATATTTCTCAATACTTTTATTTAGGTGATCAGACTAGTTTTCCCAGACTAGGTCACATACAACTACAGATTTATGGCCAGGTACTCCAGAACAACTGACCTACCAATTTCAGTCATGAAACATGTCCAGAAGCAGTGCTATTCACTTAGAATGGGCACAGCAGCAAGTTCACTGCTTTTTTTTTGTATTATTGGGTGGATCACATGATCTCAAGTGACACAGTTGTTTGTTACTAAATCTGGGGAAAATGGTCTTATCATCACCCATGACAGCAGGTTTAATTTTTCACTAAGAACACAAAGCCACATGAACAAACCATCAAATAATCAGCTAGACTTGAGTGATCTGCTTTTGGTGGCTGCTTTTAGTAGTGGTCTATACATGCGGTCTGGGGCCTTCTGGTCAGCCTGGGGATGGCTGTATGTAGCTGTACAGCACTGTGGTGTTGAATAAACACCTGTGCTGTAAAATTTAGCCAGTTTTGAGACATCAATGGCCCATAACTTGGCCTAATTCATCTTCTTTAAGATTTTTATAAACAGCCTCTTGCCTTTCTCTGGCCCCTGCCACCCACCCCTTGGTTCAACAACTATCTAAAATGGTAGGAAACGTAAGTGATAACTACTTGTACAGTGGATGCCCTGGAAGATAAGCAATTTGTGTAAAATGTGTGAATATTTGCTTCAACTATTGGTGGGCTACAACACACTAAATACTTTAAACCAGCATTTCTCAATACTTTTAAACACGCTATAAGACCAATTTTTCCAGACTAAGTTACATATAGTGAGAAGCTAGCTTAACATAATACACATCTGTTCTATTGTATCTCGAATGCCTGATTGATTGATTTATCAATTACTCTCTGACAATTGGCATCCTTGCCAGAGCAGCATACAATACAGACAAATGCACATAGCTAGCTAACAAGCACAAAACTTAACATAATACAAAACAAATACATGAACAAAAATACAAAATTCCCTTCCTGTAATTATTAGTTAGTTATGCATCGATTCATTATCTTTTATACCACTTCCAGTACTTGTGCTGCTTATGAGTTCTCACCAAATAAGATAGGCAATCTGATGAGTTGGCCATGGACAAGCAAAGTAGTATCACAAGTGCTCACAAAGAGATGAAGGATGGAGGCAGAGGATGGGCAAGATATATCCTTCAAAATGGAGGCAGACCTTGATTGAAGTCCAGAAAAGGGCTGTTCTGACTTCTTAGTAGCTGATATTTAGCAAAATAAGATCAGAAAAATTTTGGCCTCCTATATCAGGCCATACACCAGTGCATCACTGATTCTAAGGTCCTTTATAAGACCAGAAATTTCCATCCGAGCTTGCCACACTAAAAACAGCCTTGAGTATAATTTGAGTAATGTTGAGGTTCAAAATGAACCACTGGTGGTGTTAGTTTGATTTAGCCTAATGTGAACTTTGATCGGTTTTGTAAAATCTGGTCATAATTTATCATGAGAAATTAGTTAGTTGCAGCTTAAATAGCTCTGCAGCAAAGGTATATATAACACAATAATAAATAATATAAATATGCCTGTATTGTATAATTTATTATACTCAACATTTAGAAAAATTACTAAACTTCATTAACGTGCAATAAAAATGTGTTAAGAGAAGTTCAAATAATTCATGGTTACATTATGGGCAATTGCAATCACAAGTTATACAAATTCCCGCAAGTGAATACGTTACTATAACAGTAAATAGGATTAAATTGGACATTTAACATGCAGGGGTTCAGTGGATTCCACACTTCTGCATAATTATAATATACTTTGTCTGATCATCCATTTAAACTAGAATAATACATACCTTTCCTTACGGTTTGAATACGACTTTTAGAGGCAGTATCACAACACAGCATTTCCATAATATCACAGTATTGAAGAACATCATCATCTTCTCTTATAATGTTAGTCATGACACTACCTACAATTACTTCATTAATTCCTTCAATGGATGGAACTGTTCTCAACAGATCCAGATAATCAGCAGGTAATACAGGTATTAGCTGTCTTAGCTTATCAACAGTTTTTACATAATCTTGTGGTAGACAACGACATAATCTTGTATAGTTCTTCTTGAGTACTGATAGGACTATTAACAAACATTCATCATGGAAAGTTAAAGTATCAAAATTATTTTTCTGACATGCTGTACAAACACCAATAACCACCCTACACATGCAGGACATGTGTGATACACATTTTAGAAATGAATAAACTTCCTATACACATTTGATGTTGTGTTAAGTGTAAGATGTATGCACTGCCCTATCCTATTCCCTACCTATATTTGAGGTCTATAAAACAGTTCAATTAAACCAATAAGGTTCACATGCTAATAGTTGTTGATTAAGTGCACAGGCAATGCAAATGATGATAGCACAAACAAAATATTAGAGATCATGCTTATCGGTCACTCAGTTAAACCCAGGGGCGGATCTAGAAATTTTCAGAGGGGGTTTCTGGTTCTCTGGAATTGCAACTTCAGCCTAGCTGCAAGTTAAAGACCAAAAAAAAATGGTTGCTAATACTGTGAAGGTGATTTCAAAGGTAAAAGTATGAAGTTTTTCCAATAGAAAAAGCCATAATATAATACAGTATGTATAACTCGTTGCAATTTTTATCACCCAGACGAATCATAGGGGCGCACGCTATTTCAGAGGGGGTTTCTGGAGTTTCCAGAAATCCCCCTACAACTGCCCCTGAAACCATTGCATTAACAACATCTTTTTAAATTGCTTGCTTTACAAGTGGGTATAAATGAATCAAATGGCATAATTGTGCAAGTACATGTAGTTAATTTAACAAGACCAGCCCTACTGAGTTTGGTCTACACTATATAGCTAGCTGCAGATTACAAATAGATTCATGTAAAATACAGTTAGTACTTTGACACCAATCTGTCTTTGAGATATGCAGCAACTGGCCAGAAACTGCTGTATATGCACCACAACAGTTGTGAAGATAAAACTGCATGTGGTACAAACTGTGGCATAATTTAAACTGATATATCATAATTTGTGGCCACTTCTACCTAACAAGGTGTAACTTTCATATATTCCACAATATCTAAAACAGCTGTATGGTAAGCAACTCCATGAAAAGCACTTAAATCAGCTCATTATTAATTTCTTCAATTGATCAGTGGTCTTCTTGCCTGGGGTATGGACACTGAACAATTTTACTATGGTTGAAGAACTGTCTTGAATGCCAGATCTATAGAGGGAAATTCACCCAATTTTCACTAATTAGTACTGTTGTTCTATTGTGTGTTATCTGTAATTTCTTCATAATTCCAGAATAATTTGGAATGATTCCTGCAAAATTATGAGTTTTTCTTGTTACAATGCAAAATCCTTTTGATACACCACTGAAACAGTCCAAGTATAAAAACAGTTGAAAAGATTGAGTTAGTCTAATAGAGCAGTCACTTACACTAATAATGTAGTCAACTTTCAGTATAGCAGCTATTATATTAAAACCATAAATAATATGCTTACATTTGGCATAAATTTCAGGAATAGATTCAAGTATATGTTAAAGCATAGCCGTGAGTGCTATATGAAAAATAAAGCATGAGGCGCACGGCCAAGGTGCTAATAAAGCATGAGGCGAAGCCGAGTGCTTTATTAGCATCGAGGCCAAGTGTTGAGTGCTTTATTTTTCATATAGCACGAGCAAGGCTATGCTTAAAATGATTTATGGAACTTTCTAATCATGTAGCTTCACCATACACTAGGACTCGTAATTAACACGCATTGCACGAACTATTAGCAGCCTGAATGTACACAAATTAGTTTAACAAAGTAACTCATGCATAGTTCACCATAGTTTGGCATGGCAGACGTTCATCGCATATTTTGGCAGGTTTTGCTCGCAACCCACAATTGATTCTATTGTGAGTCACATGGTGAAATATTTCTGTGATATCTCCAGGACTTGTCCATTTACATTAACAAACGTAACAGCGATGTTACCTTCTCCCATCCATCATCGAAGCATTTGGGTATGTCTATAAAAGCAATTCAGCGGTAGAACATGTATTGGCTGGAGTGATTGATCACTCAGTACGGCGAGGCTATCAGCCTTCACCGGCTTGGGTGATTAGCCGTACTGACGTGAGCCCCGCAGGCTATTAACCTGCACTAGAGCATGTGGGCAACTGCACTTTATTGCACTGCAAAGAATGCTTTATTCGTTCAATAAAGCACTCTGCAGTGCAATAAAGCACTCTTTGTGGTCAATGAAGCACTTTTGGCCAGCTGAGAGTGTACTTTATGAAAGTTAAAGTACCCTTTTTCCTTGATCTCGCCCACGCAAAGTTCTATAATTGAGAATAATAGGTAAATTGGGGAATAATTTGGCAATAATAATTCGATAAAAAGAATTGCCAGATAGAATAATTCCTAGATTTTGGAGCGTAATAGACTGAAGTCTAACTTTGAGCACTCTAGTATCATGCAGTCATATCCCTGATAAACAAGTTATGTAATATGTGACTGAATTTGACAAAACAAGGCTTCGACGCACAAAGCTGTGTTAGGAGATATGGCGATTTTAAGGAATCATTGTGTAATAACTTCCCAGTGCCTACAGCTGTGCAAACAAAATTTGCACCAATTGTTCATCTGTTCACTAGCTATCACTGAGTGGGTGTATACATTTCTGATACCCAAAATTTGCAATGTTTTGAGCAGCTTTTTTCGAGCCGGTAATAATATCACAGGTTGTAGTAATAGGGTGGGAGGGTGGGGGTGGACGGTGGTCTTAATATACGGGTATAAAATGAAGTAAGAAGACGATTGGAATCCAGAGGCCAAGTTTGGGCTCTCCATGGCCCTCCATGGCCCTCAAATTACTCCAAATTGACTGAGAACACTATTGGCGAGCTCTCTGTGAAGTCCCAGCTCACTACACACCATTATCACAAAGCCATGGCCATTTAATGGTGCCAATCTCACACTCGTGGCTTTGACAGGGTCAGAAGAAAGCTGCTACAGAAACCAGACTTGTCAGTGCTGAAGGAAGTACAGTGTGAAATATGATAGTGTATTAGACCAGCAATCCATTTCTGGTAAAATCATAAGTTTGATTTTGTGTGTGTGGAAGCCTTGTTATGTGAAATCCGGTCACATATGTACAATTTCTAGCACCGCCCCTTCTACATGTAATAGTTGTAACAAAGGAATGAGGGTGTTTCCTGATACAAATGCCCTCAACCGAGGGCTGATATGTATGCCCGACAGCGCAGGCCCTTGGCTGAGGGTATACAAATCAAGCAAAGCCCGAATTCTCTGTGTTATAAACTAATATGTAACACTTCCGATTGCTGGGTGATTAATCATTCAAGCCAATAAGAGTGCAACCTATGTACATGCCTGAAAGATTCGATGATGGTTCAGAAACTGATACGTTCTCACTATGTTTGGCTGTGATGAACAGACAAATCCTAGACATAATTATCATGGAGAAGTATGTTTACAGAAGTTCAATGTTTTAATCAGTGCTGTTGAATCATTAATGAAATAAGTAAGGAGTTTAGATAAGTAAGTTTGCTTGTAGAGTGGAGTAGTAATTTCATGTTATCAGTAACGTGGGTGTGGTCTGTATTTGAGAAACACTTGCTATAGCACTAGTTCTCGCCTTAGCCCAAAAATTTTTAACTCATAGAATAGCAAGAATAACAAAACGATTTCCATCTGAGTGGTTTTCATGTCCAAATCCAAGTCATGAATACTAATCGCATCAGTATTAATCAATCCCCACAATCAACTTTTTGTCCTTAATTAATGTCTATATAATCGTTTCCCAGTTGTAGCCAGAACCACATTAAGATGTAGCCTATAGTACGTTCACGTCGACCTGAATCCTCAAAAACATTTAATAACTCATGGATGCAATTACACATGATCTTGAAATTTGGCTCATTTGTAGTACAGCTTGATCCGCTAAAAATATTTTGAAATCTTTTTGTTCAAATGTTTGACATAATATTTGCGGCCAATCAAAGTTTTCACAATACATTTCCTATGGGGAAGCCATATAAGTACAGTGTCCATTACAGCCCTTTCCCGAATTTGTAATGGAGCCAAACCGTACATATCTGTTGTTGACACCTTTGCTGTTACCAATAATCATCTGGTTGGCTGAAATGTTAACTCTGTTGAGAAAAATCCACTTTTAAATTTTAGCTGTTTTTCAGAATTCTGCTCAACGTGAACATACTATAGGCAGGTCACCAATTGGGCTACATTGAGAATGTAGTCTTGGTGCCTCCTTTGATCTGAGGTGTGAAAATGCTACATAATTACATTATGATATTATTTTTCAAGACTTTACCCATGCCTAATGGGTACAACATCCATAATAGGGCTCGTTGCTATCTAAACCAGAGCAGCCAAGCTGTAAAAAAAGAGTGTGGCCCCCAAAAAGGCCAGGGTGAAAAAGATGTGAAATCCAAGGTGGCAGCCAAGAAATGGCTGTGATGGTAAGTTAATGGCTAAAAAATTAATTACAACAATTCAGGTGAATTTGCATTGCGTCCTCCAAGCTTCACTAGGATTCACCACCAAATTCACCTGAATTGTCGTAATTAAAATTTTTGCCATTAACCTACCATCACAGCCATTTATTTGCCACCACCTTGGATTTCACATCTTTTTCCCCCCTGATCTTTTTGGGGGTCGCACTCTTTTTTTACAGCTTGGCTGTTTTAGTTTATATATCACTTCTTTTTGTATTGCAAGCCACAAAACCTGGTTTTGGTGCTTCCTTTTAACTTGTTTTTTTCTTTACTGCAGGAATTGTAATTGTGTGCATAGATTTTGTCTCATTAAATTTAACTTGTTTTTTATCTTTACTGCAGGAATTGTGGAATAGAAGCAATTGTGTGCATAGATTTTGTCTAATTAAATATTTGTATATTAATTTCAACATTGAATGATTATCAAATACTGTAGGTAATAAGGTGACTTCTCATACATAACTGATCTGTAGCTGAAACTCCCATTGTTTGTAGCTGAACTCTTCTCAGGGTGACTTGTTTCTAGTTGAATTCTCTACATGGTGACTTGTTTCCAGCACATTTTTCTACTGGGTGATTTGTTTGTAGCTAATCTCTATATAGGGTAACTTGTATCTAGCTGATATCTCTACAGGGTGACTTGCTTCTAGCTGAACTCTCTACAGGGTGATTTGTTTGTAGCTGATATCACTACAGGGTGACTTGTTTCTAGCTGATATCCCTACAGGGTGACTTGTTTCTAGCTGATATCTCTACAGGGTGACTTGTTTCTAGCTGATATCTCTACAGGGTGATTTGTTTGTAGCTGATCTCTATACGGTTTACTTGCTTCTAGCTGATCTCTCTTCAGGGTGACTGCTCTATTAGAGTATCTCGATCTCGCATTTACTACACCAAGTTGGATTTCGTGTTGTAACTTTGCAGTTTTAAGTCTGATTCTTCTACACCATTGAAGATCCTTTCTAAGATGATTACTCTATCTGTACACTGATTTTCAAAGCATTACTCCAAGCGATTTTTCTGGTAGACGTGGCAAGTAGTGTTTTTTTTTTAGCTAGTCTCGATTGCATACAATTGTTACACACTGTTGGTTTTATCGTTGTATCTTCATGGCTTTTGGCTTGATTTCTTTCAAATCACCAAATGTTTGAGGTTTAATAGTAAACCTATTCACCCACTGATTTTCAGCTACTTCCCATAAAGCGACTTTACCCTGTAGGCGTGACAACATATTAGTGTAATTTTTCGTGAATAATTGCTAATAACGTCTTCACTGTTTATCGTATTTCAGCCAAACATGGTACAAAGATGCACCTTTATTTCTCCCGTCTGTGTGCCAAATGTCAAGGCAATCAGATATGGCGTTTGCGTTTTATGGTAGTTTGTGTGAAAAGAGGAAGAAAAATAAGAAAAAAAAATCAAGAATCTAAGCCAATTTTTGAAGTCTCATATCTCGGGAAAGCTTTAGGATATTTTGCTCAAATTTGGTATGTTGAGTACTGAAGTTGGAGGGTGTGTCCACAGAAAATTCAATTTGTTTTGTAAAGGCAACACAGAACTACAGAGGTGCAAAAATCATGTTTTCTTCCTATCAATATACTCACGGTGTGGCACGCCAGCTTCTTGGGCTGTACGACACACTACTGTGTGTCTTGATTATGAACCAATTATGAAATACGACTTTGTACAACTTTCTGTAACCACCAAATCTTCCATCCAACAGATCCTTGACAATGCTGCTCATCAATATAATTATGTCACGTTCACAAAACATTTTCTTGGTCAGGAATTGTATATAGTGACTGGTCAACCGAGCACTTAACTTAATTTTGTCTTGTAATTATTATTGTTGCTGTCGTTAATTGTTAGTCTTTTTGTTTTGTGTTTTTTTTACATGTACAAGCTCCTTGTCATGCCCACAAGATCTGATTTTGCTTGATCTGACTGTGGTCATACGAGACCGAGGACTAATAATGTATTGTATGTATCATCTTTTTACTAATGATGGTTCTCTCTCTGAACTACTAATACTGTATTATTACTATCAATGCACTGAACATAAAAAGTAATCTCTATGCCTTTTACCAATACAGTAACTTTTACCTTTGGAAGAAGAGCTTAGTCTGATTCTAGAAAATGTCATTTGATACATGTGCGATGGATTATTCATACCTAAAACAATTCAGCATACCAAAGTAATAAGTGGCATGTAATTCACTTACTAGGTAATGTTGAGTGATGTTGTTGATCACTTGATAATGACTGACTGTTAGTAGTGGATGTTGTACTGGTCAGAAACTGAATATTTTGATGAGCATCTACAGTGTATTAAAAGATGGATAAATACACAAGACTTATGAGTGAATGTGTGTGGTTAGTTGCAATATAATTGTGATTGGGCCTGCGAAAATAGGGCATGTGGGCACATGATTTATGCCTACTTTTTCAAACTTTCATCACTCATAACATTTTGTACCATTATGCTATGGCAATACTATTTTCAGCTCTTAGTCAGCATTTAATTGGCTTTATGATGCAAGTTACAGAATGCAAATATTCTATTTCAGTACTGAGCTATGACCTGTAGCATGATGGGGTGTAGTTTGTGCCCACATGCCCTGTTTTCGCAGGCCCATTCACAATTATAATTAAACACATTTAATTATTTACTTAATTAAAAGTGCATCGTTCTATAAAACACTTGATAGAAGCGGTAGCACATCAATATTATACTCAAAGGGTCTTTCATGACATTGTACCAGATAAATCTGATTGTAGCGATGAGAGGGATTTATAACCTATATAATTATAAACATCCCTTTCACTGCTAAATTTTCTGGGGAACATACAGTCCACACCAAATCACACTCTACAAGCTTCACTGTACACTAAACTACATAGTTACCATATACCTCTAAGTAATCACTATAAACTGAGGACCTCAACTAGTTTTTCTTTGTTTGTTTAAATAAACCACTAAGTAATTATTACAAGGCAACAAAACTGCAAAATACAGTAAAAACAGCTTAAATAAGTAGATAGTTACAAAGGAAGTTGCTACAGGTAAGTACTACAATTCATATGACTATTCTGAACAATCTCCTTACTGAGCAATCATTTCTTCAGCTGTCTTAACCTATCTATAACAATACAGTGGACTGTAAAATGTGACTATCGACTTTAGGATTTATGAAACATGTCTTTTCCGAAAAGAAAAAAACTTTGCAGTAATACGTAACAAACCTGCAATGTATAGCATGCAGAGGATCGGGTTATTTCAGAAACAGGATCTCTGTGGGCATGTCTGTTTCAGGTTAAATGCATCGTTCTATAAAACACATGATAGAAGTGGTAGCGCATTAGAATTATACTCAAAAGGTCTTCTTGACAGTTACCTGTAGTAGTCTGAGATGGTTAGTCCCTGTAGACAGTACAGACAGTTTACTACTCAGATTAATTATACCAGGTATGTTCAACAGCCAATTTTGGCAGGTTTTGATAAACCTGCTTTTTGCCAGTTTTGGCAACATTCGGTATCATATTTTTGCCAATTGTGGCAAAATTAGGTTTATCCCAGATGTTGGCAAATTCAGCATTGTCCATATTTTGCCAAATGTAGATCCAACATGTTGCCATTTTTGTCAATCTATTGGGTTCCATATTTTGCAGCTATTGGGTTATTGCCAAAGTTGGAACAGCCTTAAAAGCAAAGTCTGGCAATGTAAAGAAATTTATTTTGCCATTGTTGGCAATTTACGAAATGCAACTTCAAAGTAGTGACAACAACAGAATTAATGTAAAAGTTACCGAGCTTCCAAAACTGGCTCTTGTAAGCCCAAATTTGGCAGGACCTTTTTTTGTCAAATTTGGCAATAATTCGTGACCCCTATTTTTGCCAACATTGGCATTATGTGGGATCTGAATTATTGCAAAACAATAGAGCAACATATTTTCCTTGGCAAGCTAAGGAGAGTATACACTGCCCGCTTTGTCATGGAACCAGTAAGTGCTTCAATTTCTCTCACAAGCATCTTAACAGTTATTCCAAAATTGGAAGGTATCAGGTTTTACTTATATAGTGCTGTGTGTAACCATTGATTGTGGGTTTGAGTTTCCATTTTTGGCAAGAAACAAGATGTTTAAAATTATATTTTTATTGTCAAGTTTGGCATGCCTACTTCATGCCAATAATGGAATCTTGGAAATACTAACTTGCCAATTTTGGAAAATCAAACTTGCCAATTTTGGAAATTCAAACTTGCCAATTTTGGATATTCAAACTTGTCAATTTTGGAAAATCAAACTTGCCAATTTTGGAAAATCAAACTTGCCAATTTTGGAAATTCAAACTTGCCAATTTACGAAATTCAAACTTGCCAATTTTGGTAATTATAAACTTACCAACATTGGATATTATGAAACTTGCCAATTTTGGTAATTACAGAACTTGCCCATTTTGGATATTTTATAAACTTACATTTATAATCTTGCCAATTTTGGTAGCTATAAAAGCTTCCAGTTTTGAAACCCCAAACTGAAATTCAATCCCACAATTAAAATATACTTTTGCAACTATAAAAGGACATGAAATATATGCCACTTTTGGAAATAACACAGCTGCTAGTGATACGTTTTTGAAGCAGCTCTAAAAGTTGCCAGTTTAGGCAGCTTTTGAAGTTGCCAGTTTAGGAAGCTTTTGAAGTTGCCAGTTTTGGCAGCTTTTAAGTCGCCAGTTTTAGCAGCTTTTGAAGATGCCAGTTTTGGCAGCTTTTGAAGTTTCCAATTTTGGCAGCTTATGAAGTTGCCAGTTTTGGCAGCTTATGAAGTTACCAATTTTGGCAACTTCTGAAGTTGCCAGTTTTGGCAGCTTTGAAAAGTGCCAATTTTGGCAGCTTTTGAAGTTGCCAGTTTTAGCAGCTTCTGAAGTTGCCATTTTTGGAAGCTTCTGAAGTTGCCAATTTTGGCAGCTTTGAAAGTTGCCAATTTTGGCAGCTTTGAAAGTTGCCAATTTAGGCAGCTTTGAAAGATGCCAAAAATGGCAAAAAGTAGGTTTATCAAAACCTGCCAACAATGGTTCAGAAACATACTTCATTATACTGATAAACTCTCTACAGGATGACTTGCTTGTAGCTAAACTCTTGACAAGGTAACTTTCAATGTATTTGAACTGTCTGCAGAGTGATTTTTATGTGGGTGAACACTCTATAGAGTGACATGTTATATGTATGGCCAAACACTCTACATGGTGACTTGTTGATAGCTGAACTCTTGAAGGTTACTTGCTATGAAGGGAGACTTTTTTGTAGCTGAACTCTCTATGAGATTCCTTGCTTACAGCTGAACAGGGTTATTTTAGTTTGTTGCTGAACTCTCTATATGGTGGAATGACTGTAACATTTTCTCTACATGGTAACTTGCAACATAGCTGAGCTCTCTATATGTGACTGGGCCTGCGAAAACAGGGCATGTGGGCACAAACTATGCCCTGTCATATAACAGGTCATACCTCAATACTAGTATAGGATATTGGCAGTCTGTAAATCGCATTATAAAGCCAATTAAATGCTAACTATTGGCTAAAAATTTCATTGCCATAACATAATGGTGTGAAAAGTTAATATGAGTCAATGAAGTTTGAAAAGGTAGGTATAAATTGTTTGCCCACATGCCCTATTTTCACAGACCCAGTCACATACGGTGGCCTGTTTGTAGCTGAACTCTGTAGCTGAGCTCATTTACAGGGTAGGGTGACTTCAATGTGGCTACAACTCTCTACAGAGTGACTTGTCGCATAGCTGAACGGGATGACTTGTTTGTAGCTGAACTCTCCACATGGCAACTTGATTGTGGCTGATCTCTCTGCAGTGTGACTTGTAGCATAGTTGAACTCTATAGGGTGGCTTCTTGCAGCTGAACTCTTTGCAGAGTACTAAAACGTTGCTGAACTCTGTTACCATGAAAGGTTACTTGATAGCTTAACTGTCTACAGGGTTACATTTTTGTAGCTGAATTCATTACGGTGACTTGATTGCGGTTGAACTCTGACTTGTACTGTAGCTGAACTCTCTAAATGGTGACATGATCATCTATAGGGTGTCCTGTAACATAATTGAACTCTCTACGGGTGACTTTTTATAGCTGAACTCTCTATACAGCTTGACTGGTTTGTACACGTGTAGTTGAACTCTCTACAGGGTGTCTTGAAATGTAGCCAAACTCTCTACAAGGAACCTTGTGGAGGAGCCAGTCATACTTCTGATTAAAACACTAAACTTTGTCTAATCAAGATCAGTTTATAAAACTCATCAATATGCACATTTTACTAGTAGCTATTACAAATTCACCTGAAACAAAAGTCAAACCATAAACTAACTGTACGGAGTGAAATTGTCACACAGCACCTTCGTGCATATAGGCACCTCTAAAATAATTATCGTGATGCTGTTGTTTAAGACATTCAGGGCCTTTTAAACAGCTTTTAAGGCTTTGCAACTATCTGCAAAGGCCAAAATGGCACTACTCAGAGGTGATTATTTGTTGCTTCAAAAATGCAGCAACTAACAAGAGAATCTGGCTCTTCCCAACCACCTACAACTTAGCCTGTTTGTGCCCCTCCCCTTGCCAACTCCTGGATCCGCCCCTGCTGATGATGATGAGGCAGTATTAGTTAGGTAAAACTAAGCCCAAACAATCTTTCAGATCGACCCGAAATGCTTTCAACAAGTTGCTACGGATTTTTTTTTTAATTTATTTGACGGAATTTTCTACTGACTGAGTAAGTAACTGACTGAAACCTTCAGAGAAGCGTAACTCGATAACGGCTAAGGTTACGAGCTTGGTTTTTTTATTATTATTATTATTATTATTAACACTTTACAGTGACCAGCACTGAAGGTCTACAGCAACATGTGCTGCAGCCTTAGGATTACCTAACCTAATTTTCATTGTTCAACGTCGCTTCGGCCCGACAGGTGCCTTTTGGCATACCGCAGTACATACAATGCATTCTTCTTGGACTTACCAGTGTAATCATTTGTGTCCCATTCATCTTTGCTGACAGCGAAAGGTGTCGATTTGGCGGTAGCATGTATGTGATGGCTTTTCTTTGTAATGGAAATCGTTTGTATTTTTCATAGTGGCTATTTTGATTGCAGAGGTGCTTTTCAAACAGTTCTTGATTTGTACTGCTGTGTAACGGGTTGAGTATACCCCACAGCGAAGCGTAATGGATACTTCACTTTTCAGATGATAATTAATATAATTGGGGCGTGCGGCACTATTTCTATGTGTATTGTAGGAGCTTTTTGAACGGTTCTAGATGCAAAATGCTGTGTAACATGTTGAATATAGCTGACAATGAAATGTAATGGATATTTCACTTTTTAGACAATAATTGATATCGCTGGGGCACATGGTGCCATTCAGATGTGGTATTTGTGGGTTCACCAGTTATAATAAAATTATTTACAAAAAAGTTAACAAACAAGTACAAGAAAAAAATTGGAATTTTCAACTAGAGTAGGGACCATAGCACATCGATAAATAGTAATGAAACAAGTTGGAGTAGTCCGTGATATTAAATCACTGTAAAACAATAAGAACTGTTATATCCCTACTGTGCTCAACGATGTGCTATGGTCCCTACTCTAGTTGAAAATTCCAAATTTTTTCATGTACTTGTAATCTTGTTAGTAATCCACTGAGTAATGCCTAGCCGCAACAAAGTAATGAAACCTACTGAATGAAGCTTATTCACCAGCTTCTTACTTATAACCAAGATTTTCACATTGTCCAACAACGCAATTATGTCACGTGATAAGGTGGTAGTTTCACACGTGACAGCTTAAGGCTGTGGACACAAAGTAATATAACATGTAATATTATTATAGTTACTTTTTTATGGGTAATATGTAACTGTAACTAAATACTTCAGTTGCAAGTAATATGTAACTAGTTACTTTTAAAAGGTATCTTACCCAACACTGTCAATCAGTATGCCTGCATATGTGAATTAATGACCTATAGGAAAATGTGATGCATTTACGACCTGCATAACCTCAATAGGGAAAATAATCTGTAGATTCTTAGATTCACACTGATAACTTCCATTTGGATTTGTCTACTACAGGGTTCATCTTCATAATTATGGGCTCTTAGTAGATAGAGAAATTTAAAGATCAAATGTGTTTTGCATACCTATCTACACAAGCTACAGTATTCTGTACTATTGTGTGTGCTTATTTACACTAGCTATTGGCTATAAATAAAGTTTAAGTTATTAAACACAGTTAATGTTGTGAAGCGTAGGCCATGCAAGTACCCAAAATATTAGCATGCAACAGTGGGCTCTAATAAGAACAACGCATGCGCAGCATCATCAGCAGGACACGTTGGCAGTAATTCATACCTGTTGTAAGAAATCTCCCCACCCTGTCCCTACCCACTGAACAGTTCACAAACTTCACTATAAGCAGGTGCTCTATGTTAATTGGCATTGTATGCCAGCAGATAACAATTCTAGTTAGTATTCCACTGTCAATAGTGGTACTTATGTACATTTGTAGTGTAAGCAGTGGAGCAAGTAGACACATAATGTTGTTGTACTCTGTACTTCACTGTGCCTGCATTCAATTACTCAGAAACATTTACATGAAAGACTATTTGCTATTATATGCATTTTGTTGTGAGTTCTTCAGCTGCAGGTCTGACTGGATTCCTTCACCGTGCCAGCTGCTACCACAAGTAGAGATTGCTATTGAGGGATGCTCGCAGTTTAAATTTTTGTCAGGAGAGATGCTCTTTTATCCTGCCTGCAGACACAGACAGGCCCTCTAGCTCAGAGTGTCATCAGGAAACCAGGTTGCTAACAGCTGCTTGCCTCTCCCACCCAGATCAGTATCAGGAGATGTCTCCCCATCCAAATTGCTAACTAGAGACGCTCTCTCAACCAGATCACTAGCTGAAGATGCTCTCCCATCCAAATCAGTATTAGGAGACGCTCTCCCATTCAAATCACTAACTAGAGACGCTCTCCCAACCAGATTGCTAGCCGGAGACACTCTCCCATCCAGATCACTATCAGGAGACACTCTCCCATCTACCAGAAGACACTTGCTGTCATGAACACTATCAAACATGACCCATGCTATAGAGTACCAACTAGCTAACCACCATAGAGGGACCACAGTGCTACTATCAAGTGTTGATGCTATTTCAGACAGTGCCACTCTCAACAGTGGATTGTGACAACCCTGAGAGCAATGGTCACGCTCTGACTATTGTATCACCTGTGCACAGGTGTTGATGCTGTCACAATCTGGCTAAAGCCACGTGACACCAATTAGTGTTGCTAACAGCTGCTTGTCTCTCCCATCCAGATCAGTATCAGGAGATACCTTCCCATCCAAATTGCTAACTAGAGATGCTCTCTCAACCAGATCACTAGCCGAAGATGCTCTACCATCCAGATCAGTATTAGGAGACGCTCTCCCATTCACATCGCTAACTAGAGATGCTCTCCCAATTGGATTGCTAGCCGAAGATGCTCTCCCATCCAGATCACTATCAGGAGACACTCTCCCATCTACCAGAAGACACTTTCTGTCATGAACACTATCAAACATGACCCAGCTATAGAGTACCAACCAGCTAACCACCATAGAGGAACCACAGTGCTACTATCAAGTGTTGATGCTATTTAAGACAGTGCCACTCTCAACAGTGGATATTGACAACTCTGAGAACAACGGTCACGCCCTGACCATTGTATTACCTGCGCACAGGTGTTGATGCTGTCACAATCTGGCTAAAGCCATGTGACACAAATTAGTGGTGACCCGCAGGTCAACACATCACCTACCGCTGCTATAAGCAGTTCGTCCATTCTCCTTAGAGGAGTCTGAGACAGCAAGGGGCCTCACTTAGGATATCTGCCTTATCCACTAGGTTCTCCCGTTTGCCTCTATTGTAAAGAGTTTAGGACAGAGACGCTTCTCTGCTCTAAACTCTTTCATTACCCAAGCATCAATAATCCAAAAGTACTTCCTACTTTGGCCCCGCTGGAATTACACAACCTTGCGTAGGCCATATACCATGGCAGATGAGGCCCCTAGAACTTACCAAACACCCTCCTCAATCAATGGATTGCTGGAGGTGAAGAATGAAGATCTGAGGAACAGACCACATAAGTAGGTGAGTGGTAGCGTAACTAAACATTAACCAATAGAACATTCACGTTATCAAAAACATTAAGTAATGTAACTCAAGGATGGAAATATGCAAATTCTTGAAAATTGGCTTATTTATAGTACTACATGACCTGCTAAAAAAGTTTCAAACTCTTTCATTCAAATGTCTTACATATTATCGACAGTGACTAATTTGTGTCTATACAATTTCAACCATCTACAGGTACGTAACTTTCCTATACTATTATCCTTCCTATGTTGTAATAACTTTGTTACTTGTAGTAATAATATTACGTAATATTAGATTCGTTACAGTAGCTATATTACTTAGGTAATGCGTTACATTTGCAAGTAAAGTAACTTGAGCTATATTACCTGTTTTTATAGCGTATTTCATTATTACTTAGTTACCACAAAAGTAATAATATTATGTAACGCATTATTCCCAACACTGCTGATTGATTTATGCCATTTTGAGCATATTGGAAAGAACAGAGACTATGTTTAGAGCTGTTATATGGGGTGCTGTTTGTATCAAAATTATAACAATATAATAAGTATAAAAAAATAGATTATATACAGTGTATGTTTGCTGTGCATGTACATCAAGTAATGAATTTAATGAAATAATTATAATGCTCATGATTTAATAAACAATGTTCATGATTTCGTAATAATAAAAAGTACCTTACAAATCTTGCACATTTTTGGGTAAACAATATCAAGGAAAATTATTTCCTTTTCTTTTTTTGGCAATGCAATTAAAAAAACTAAATTTTGATACAAATGGCATCTCAAAGTTCAGGTTTTGTGCCAAAATGTGTAACAGGACATAAATGGCACATAATAGAGAAGATACTTGTCATTATCTTGTCATTTGAGCATTATATATTATTTAAAAAGAGTCATTATTTATTTTTAAAATGTACATATGTATAAACCATGCACAGCAAACATATATAATCTAGTTTTTTATACTTTTTATATTGTTATAATTTTGATACAAATGGTACCCCATACTGTCGTGGTGTTGGAAAGAGTAATGTGTTTCTTTCTACGTGGAAAGTTACTTTAAGGTTTCTCAGCAGATGAAAAATTGAGTAGAGTCGAATAATTTTCTCAAGCACTTTACACAGGATGTACTGTATGTCAGGTTAATAACTAACCTGGGACACATTTGGTCAAGTCCACATGCCTCATGCACATTAATTTTAATACTTGCGGCCAGATTTGCAAAAGGCACTTTTCCACACAATTCACATACCAGCAAATAGAATGATGTAACACTTTACTCCTTATACTGATTAACTTGCTCTTAGTATCAAAATGCAGCCAGGTAATGTTGCTGTGCTCATAGAAACGTTCAGACAGTTCATGTTATGATACAAAAGTTATAAAGCTTTATTAAAGTTCAAAAAATTGGTCAAATTTTGTGTGAAATAGGTTTGGTATATACGGCTTAAATGCAATGTTGCCTGGCAAGAGTATAAGTGATTAAAAACTCACTAATTAAAAAATGTGACACCCATTTTGCTTTTGAGTATTCCTCTCGTTTAATTTGGGATGACTACTCACAAGCATAATGGGTACCACACCTTTACTTAGCGAGTTTTTAAATCATTTGCAGTCTCTCGAGATGATGTTGAATTTGAGTGGTACTGTACTTTTTAGCAAATGCAGTCACTTTTTAAATTCTTCCACAACTTCTGATTCCAAAATGGTTATCTTAACTAAAGGGAGACCTACTGGACAGGTGAGACTGTAAATTGTACATGAGATGTCTTATTTTATAAAATAGCTGAAACTAACTAGCTTTGGCAGAGATAAAAGAGAAAATATCTGTACCATTTATCAGAACTGGAATAGGATTACGACATGACTTAGATTTGCAGCATCACAAATCTGATTACACACCTTTTTGTATTTAGCTGTATAACCTATAGGATTGTGTTACAATTAGAACAAGAACAGTATGAACAACAGTGTTACAATTATAGAGCAGGTGATCTGATCTAAAACTATATTGACAGATACCAACCACTTCACTAACCTAATTCAAGATGTTGGTGTTGTGATGGGTTTGTTGCACTGACCATTGGATTAGGCTCAACCATCATTGAGGAAGTGGATGAGTTCTGATGTAAAGCTGTAGGGTGAGGTGATCCAGTAGAAGTTGAGGTGGGTAATGGTGAACAGATCACTTCAAAAATTTCTGCATAAAAAAAATTATACATTCATGCATTCAGTGTATTTACAATGCATAAGTATACTAATGTATTAATAATAGTTGCAATAATTTTATTTTACAAAACATTTAACAAACAGTACACAAAAAATTGAAATTTTCACTTAGTGTAGGGACCACAGCACATAGATAAAAAGTATTGAAACAAGCTGGAGTAGTGCACAATATTAGATCACAGTAAAACAATATGTGATATATCCCTACTGTACATGGTATCTTGAGCACAGTAGGGATATAACACCTCTTATTGTTTTAATATTGTGCACTACTCCAGCTTGTTTCAGTAGCAGGTTAGGGTTAGATGTTGCAGTGCTGTGGTGGTTCTGTAACTATAACGCACTTCACATACATACCTGTACACACATATAGTATATACATACATAAATGCATATGACTGTACATACATATTATGTACATACAAATACATGTCTATGGAAAACAATTTTATGGACCAAGCATGCCCACAGCTGGAGGTGGCTGTGGGCACTGTTGGTTAAAAAACTTAATTGCATCTCGACAAAGTACAGTTGTACGTAATTATGTATGTAAAAGCAAGCTAATGTATTTTCTGCTTAGTGAAATATCCATACCATTTCTCAAGGATGCAATAAACTGTTTTGAGGTGACGTTGTCACTATATTTATCCATGGCATCACAGAACAGCAATGCATCACTATCCTCTCTTATTCCCTGCATATTCTGACCAGTAATCATTTCATTGATTAGTTCAATGGATGGCAGTGCTTTTAAACGATCTACATAATCATCAGGTACAAAACTCACGAACTGCCTCATCTTTTCAACAGTTTTTGCATAGTCTTGTGGTAGACAACAGCACAGTTTTGTATAGTTCTTCTTGAGTATTGCTAAAACTACATGTCAGTATCAGAAAAGTTCACATATCAGCAAAGATGCTAATGTGTATGCATACATTGTGCAGTCTGTAAGTTTAGGTTGTTATTCATGATAAGTATTAAGGCTCAAATGATTAGCCGAGTATTTGGATTAATATTCGTTTGCTTTGTAGCCAAATAATAAATTAACAAACGATCATTCGCACGTGATCATTTATATGGTGACACGTGATTAGTTGTCAGTAATTATCGAAGCGGAAGGCGAAAGTAACAAAAGGAAAGGACTATGGTGATAAAGTGAAGAGTAGTAATAGAATTAGGCAGCCACTAATTGGTGCAGATGTACTAATTCTGCCACGGTGAATCGTTGTAAGCGCAAGACTTCTTACGGATTTGTGGCTTACTCCAGGTACTTCTACTTTGTTACAATCACTGTATTGCTGTGATAATCCTTTTAGAAAGGGAATTATGGCATCTATTTCTTAGTAAAGTTATTCATACAAAGCCACAAAGCTGTTTGTGGTTATTTGTAGACTTCTTGGTAGTGGCCACCTTAATTACTGAATTGCAATGAAAAGATTATTTGACTAATTTTGTTAGAGCTGAGCGAATATTCGAACACAGTAAACCAGTACCATATAGCTGGAAATTTTCGAGTGATGAAATTTTCGCGAATTTTGCGAGTGATGATAGCTTCATGAAAATATAACCGTGAAATGTTTCAGTTTATACATATACCTATTACCCACTTTCTAGACTTTCATGAATTTAAAAACGTGAAAATCTTACTTTGCACAGTTTCGCGAAAGTTTCATCCCTCGAAAATTTCCAACTACGGTATTCGTTTGAGCCTTAATAAGTATACAAGTTATTTATCAGATTATCAACAGATTTAAGTAGTAATGGTGAGGCACATGTCTAGCTACCAGCTAGTTTATATGTAAGGTACATGAAGTTAATAATTATGTTCTCCCACTAAAACAGCTTGGCTTTAAAGAAAAGACATATTTGAGAAATTAAATGCAACTGTCAACTAGGGATAAGCCTATTTTGTATTTTTCCACCTATTTTTCTTTCCAGTAATTCTTTTATTTCTTACCTATTTTGCTCAATATTTTGCTCAAATTTTTTAATTTAATTTTGCTGAGCATCAGTAAAATTAACTACAATATCTCAAGCTTACAAGCATGTATGACTGCTTTATGAGTATCTCGATCTCTACTCAACATTTCCTATAAGCATATGTTGTCCCACATTATGCGTGACTGTTCTATTAGAATATCTCAATCTTTTTCATACAAAATGTGCTAAGTTGCCATTCCTAGGTGTCCATTTTTCCAATTTCCACCTTTGCGTTTACCAACATATTTTTCAAAAAAAATTGCCGGCTAAATCAGTGCATCCCTACTATCAAATAAAAAAGCTGATATCTGGAGCATCCTAGAATGAGTATTAATACAGCTAACACAGTTTTAGCAGTGGCCAATTTCTTAGCCAATTATATAGAGTTGAAAGGAATTTATTTGAAATGCAGCAAGATTGAAAGTAGAAGATGGGTAAAGGTCCAGTGTTAAAACTTTGTTTAGTCTTGGCCACTCCAGCTGTCATCTCTTTTAGTCGACAGTTATTATTACATTTTTGAACCATCTTTTTTTACAGCCTCACTCTTTTGGTTGGAATTTTGTGATTCACAACTATAATGAGACAAGTAGGCATAGCTAATAGTATGCATATGTAGCTTATTTGTATATGATATACACATTTTATGAATTAATCTTGTATAATTTTATGACCATTCTGTAGATTTAAGAGGTTTCCTTGAGTTCTCAAAACCCCCTCTGAAATTTAACTTGTATACTTGCAGTAGGAACATAAGACTATCTTATACAGAATAAATGGGACCAGATCAGGGCAGTACAAGTAATAGTGTAATATGAAACATTTTCAAAAGTGAATCAACTTTCCAATTAAGGAGAAAGGGTATGCGCTGAAGAATCCTTTACAGAGATGAAGATAAAAAATTCTATATCTGGATGCCTGTAAGTGTTGCCTTGTTTTAACACTGTATTTGATATTGAATGGAGTAAGATTATTCCATGAAGGTGATTTTTGTCATGTATATGATGATTTTTAGACACGTCATTTTTAGCAGTGCATGTCACTTTAGGCAGGAACTCTACTAAACAGTACTACTGTACTGTTTAATAACTATTACACCAAGCGACATTGGTTTGTTATAGGTACAATGTGATCAAATTCCAGGGTGGTACCATATTCACAATGCAAGTTATTTACATGGAATTGGAATGGCTATAAGACTCTTTTAAACAAATGTACTGAAAAGAAGAGAAACACAAAATGAATGAAAGTGCATGCATTATAATGTCTAGCATAGTGATACAATGTACCTTTGGAAGAAGAATCTAGTAATATCTTTTCAAAAGTAAAGTCATAGAAAGAATAGTTAGAACCTGAAACAATTTACAGAAAAGTCAGCATAAACACTACTGGACATATGAACATATGAATGAACGTACTAGATGAAGTTGAGTAGTGCTTTTGACCAATCAGTGATGACTGAAAACTAGCGCTGGATGTTGTGCTGGCTTCAATAGGGATACTTTGCTGAACATCTACATGCATGATTATATGGAACACCATAAAAGTGATATATTGGTTGTTATAATGTTTTGCAGAAAATTCCAGTGAACATCTAGTGTTGTTGTTACTGGAATTTACCACAAATAGTAGTGACAGTCACTATAATATTACCATGCTAATAGAAATTAACGTAAAACCTGTTGTACTTTAGATCAGACCATTATATTACACAAGTGGTTGTTATAGAGAAGAACCTGCATAAATTGGTTGGCAGCATTTTAGTGACTATAAATAGATGATTACCATTAAGAAGGTCATACCAGTGGTAATATAATAAAGTCCACTTCGTAAACATTAATTTATCAATACAGAAATGGTATAGTGAGCTACTGAGCTTGCTACTGTATGTACATATGTTGCTAATGACCATGTAGCCAGAGAGACCATTGAGTATTGATATTCATTGAAACATAGGAAAATATGTGGTACCACAAGACCATGGCAATTGTGCAAAGATTGCCAGGTGGCCATTAACAAAGGTTCCACTTTAGTATCTACTGTGAGTTTTGCTTAGTTCAATTAAGACATGCTAGATGTGATTGTTATGAAACCGTACAATACACTCACCAGATCTCATTTCATTGATCACCATCATCAGCTGATGTGATGCAGTAATAGTCTCCAGTTGATTACACAGATCAAGTAATTCTTCTCTACAGCTCATCCTCTCAATCAAACAATCCAATATTATCTTATTAGCAGTAGTGGAGTTACTACTACTCAATATCATACAAATCTGATCATCACTGATATAATTCTGTAACTTCCCAACACTCTGTTCATAGTTATCAGGCATCAATTGTAGTATAGTGTGGTAGTGTGTCTTGAGTGGAGTGAAATCTACACACAATATACAGTAATTATTATTTCATTGCATGCAATACATAATGCTGAGAAACAAATGCACATATATTTTAGGTAACATTACCACTAATATGAGTGAACAAGAGTTCATAACATTTGTATGAACTCTTGGTGTGAGGTATAGATAAAATGTGTATTACAACACAAGATAGATACTGTAATAGAGAGAGAATAAATTAGGAAGTAGGAATGCATGCATGTATCAGAGAAATTAACATTGATTGAGTTATGTCAACTGCAAACTACATCCAGAGAAACATTACTGTAGCCCCTCTCCGGAACCCACCACCTAGGAGTTAGAAACTAAATAATTATTAAAATATTATGATATTGGTATTGACACAGTTTATCAGGGAAGAATATACACACGCCTTCATTGATGTGAGCCTAAGGAGGCAGCGTTGAAACCGGGTCGGGTCATCCCGGTCAACCGGGTCACATTTTCTCCGGGTTATCCGGGTCTGACCCGGTTTACAAATTATCCGGGTCTGACCCGGATTGGATCACGTGAGAAACTAAATTGATCGTTTAACGACGTGGAACCTATAAACGCTAGTCGAGTAGCTCTTTCGTGAGCCACGCCCACTTATCGCGTTACAAACACACGCTCAGCCACGCCCATTTATTAGTAAGTGCAGTCTGTAGCATGTAACTGTGTCCGTTGCTGTGTGCAAGCTTATGTGGAGCCACGCCCACTAATCGATTATTGCATGAGTTGTATATAGTCTAGGTCTAGTCTTGCAGCAGGATAAGTACTTTGTGAGCCACACCCATTTTATTATATTGGGAAAATGCAATACGGGTATGTACGAAGCCACACCCAATTGCTGTCTGTAAACTCACAGTAACTACGTGGAACCAAACCCACTGACTGATTTTAAATTATAAACTTACCGGCGTACGTAGTTATCACATAACTACTCGTTTACTCAACATGAATCGAACGCTAAAAACGTAGTCTCGCTCGCTCAAGAATACCCGAAACATAGCTCTTATCGCGCGCCTCGGCTTAATTTAATCCGGGTCAATCCGGGTCGCATCCGGGTCAAATCTGGGCCTGACCCGGATTGCTATCCGGGTCAGCGGGTCATCCGGGTCAGCAGTAGTGACCCGGTTTCAACGCTGTAAGGAGGTAGACTCAAATCCAATTTCCCAGTAGCTAAGGATCCGCCGATTATGCTCATTATTTTACCTATTATGTTATGCTACACAGCTGCAAAATTTTGCCTATTGCGCTTAAATTAATGTTCAATATTTACCTATTATGCTCAAATTATGCTCGATATTTATACCTCAGTTCCCATATTTTTCCAGTAAATTTGCACTTTATGGGAAAACGGTAACTGGCTGACAAACTCTAGCCTATCAAAATGTATGTCACAGAAAAGATCGATATACTCTAATAGAACAGTCAGCTGTCTGATTATTCTCTGACTGTTCTATTAGAGTATATCGATTTTTCTGTGATAAGTATTATGATAAGCAATATACAAATATCCCGCCTATTATGCTAGCATTATGCTCAATGCTTTCAGACACCTATTATGCTCAATATTATGCCAGCATAATCGGCGGGTCCCTACCAGCAGCTTCTAACTCAAGATATATTATAGCCTCTTAAGATGTGAAAATTCAGAGTTTTGTTATACATACAATAGTACTGTATATTAGGGATAATGAAGGATTATGCCTACTTTCCCACAGAAAACATTAACCAGAAACCAGTACCTTCATTGAACCTTTTGCAGTATTGGTTACATAGAATCAAGCCCAGAGGTGTCCAAAATGCTTCTGACAAGTTGCTATGGAAATTTTTATTTAACACAATTTTCTGTTGACTGCCTGCCTGCCTGCCTGCCTGCCTGCCTGCCTGCCTGCCTGCCTGCCTGCCTGCCTGCCTGCCTGCCTGCCTGCCTGCCTGCCTGCCTGCCTGCCTGCCTGCCTGCCTGCCTGCCTGCCTGCCTGCCTGCCTGCCTGCCTGCCTGCCTGCCTGCCTGCCTGCCTGCCTGCCTGCCTGCCTGCCTGCCTGCCTGCTTGCCTTCCTGTGTATACTACAAAATAAAACATGCAACCACTGCTGGGAGTATTTCACATGAGAGAATATTATTTTGCAATCTTTCAAAACAAATACATAGTTTGTACTGAAAAATTTTCCATGTCTTCACAACTTTTGCCTTCACAATATAGATAAACAACTTTTGTGTCACTGTTAATTACTGTAGCTCACAAAGTTTGAGATAATTAGTTACTGACACTGTTCGGCCATGTAGATTTCATTTTCAAAACATCAAGCTTTACTCCAATGCATGCACATCATTATTATTTCCTCAAGACCCCTGCTATCAAAGGTGTTGCCATTGTAGTTTAAGCAAAAGAAGTCTCTGTAAAAGTAAATTGCTGTGAGAGATTTTATTACGGAGATGCAAAAGCACCAATGATATCATTAAGGCTACTATAGTTGTAAAAATTAATGTAACTTGAATAACCATGTAGATTTCATAAGGTGCTTATTGTGCTAAGAACAAGGAAAATGGTTTGAAATTCCTTCACAGGCTTCCTGTAGCCTCCTTGCAGGTTTCTAGTGGTATATTTACTAACAAATACTTTTGCTACAAGTGGACCTAGTAATTGTGGCTACCTTAATGGCAGTGACTTACCTGTCTGAGACTGACTTTATCCCAGTAGTGAGAGACGTTTGTGAGTATATCAAAAGTGAAAACTGGGTCAGCTCATCTTGGTCAAATAGGTGAACTTTTACCCAAGTCTGAATAGTTTCATAACAAGTCATCTAGTGCTATAACAGCAATGTTACTGTCTATAGGCTGAACAGGGAGCCACTCCCACTAATCAATTGTTGATAGTGTATTTACATATCACAATCTAGCATTACAACAATATGACTTTATTTTTGAACTATATCCACTTATTAGGAGTGTGTAATACTTCTGTATTCATACATGAAGCCACACTCGGATGCTGGTAGTTGAAAAATCAGTAGGTGTGCACAAAACCACACCCACTCATAAATGATTTTTTATATTAGTTTGTGTGGAACCATGCCCACTAATCAATGGTTAAATAATGTAATCTGTAGTGCATTAGATTTATTAATACAATATGTTATATGCCTGTATGATAAAAACATAATAGGCTAGAACGCTATGCCATCATGATGCTATCATGCTATTATATTAGGCAGACATTTCTAACTATGAAACTTAATTCCTCGAAAATAGACTGATACTCCCTAATAGTGCAGTCAGTGGAAACTACAAACTGCAATAGTGCACTCAAACATATTGTACATAGTTCCTTAGATCAATACTCTCTAGCTAATAAAACAGCTACTTTGTGATGATGCACTGATACCACTTTTTCACTATCGATCTGATATCGATGCATTTGAGGCCGGAAATGGCAGATACCAATCCAATACCAATACTTGGTCTCACAGGCATTTTTCACTAGTAATTCGAATAATAAAGAAAACCAGCTTATCAAATGCATTTGCTAATTGCATCAACTGCAGTTTGCTGGTTTCGTGGCTATCAATTCCAAAGATAACAATAGTTTATGGCTTCATTGAATTTAATTTCAAGGCTTACTGCTGCTTCCACTGTACTAATAATGATAGTAATTGGCTTCTTTCATAGAATTCATCACTTAAATCAGCTCATCTTTAACTCCTTCAATGAACTATGTATGCCTGCATCTTGAAAAGCAATTAAATGAAGTATCGGTGGTATTGGGCATCTATAGCTTTACCAGTATAAATAAGATACTACCAAAACAGGGCTGATACCAACACTATTATTGGTATGTGTGCATCACCACTACTGTGTTGTGAAAAATTCTAACAGAGTGTTAACACAGATTCAAATGTTCCAAGATTATTATAAGAAATTAACCTAGGAGCACAATGTAGGCATAATGAGAGAAAGACTCATTATGCTTGTAAAAGCTCCTTTTTAGCCAGATAGGCCTGCATCAAATATGCCAGCGTAATAAAAAGCATAATATGTTGAAGTGCTATGCCAGCATAATGAGGTGGATATTTCAAACTATGGAGTGAAAATAGATTAATACTCCCTAATAGTGCAGTCAGTGGAAACTGCAAAAGAGCACTCAAATCAAGACACACGGTAGTGTGTCGTGCAGCCAAGAAAGCCGGAAACCACACCATGAGTATATTTAAAGGAAGAAAGAAAACAGCTTTTTCACGCATGCATAGCTCCATGGCCTCTTCTCCAAAGCACACTTTTTTTACATTATAGCTGTCCCCCAGGTAGGGTACGCCACACAGCAAATTAGATTAAATTCGCAACAGCCATTTGCGAGATATGGGCGTCCAAAATTTCGTTTTAATTTCTTCGTTTTTTTCTTATTATGCCGTACAGGGGGCTACGGGGGCTTCGATTTCTTTTCGCACACTTTGCAAAAATTGCTATAAAATGCAAACATGTAACTTGATTGCCTCGATCTTTGGCACAAATTAAGAACGTGTAACGGTGGATTCACGTACCAAGTTTGTTGTAAGTCTGAGTAGTATTCAAGGAGTTATGGACGTTTATTCACGTAAAAACAGATCAAACTTCTGTCACGGCTACAGGGTAAACCAAGCATAGAAATAACTTTAAAATTGGTGTGTAGATAGGCTGATCATCGTAGCAGTGCCTTTTGATAGTTTGAATAGCAATAGAGTTACAGCGACAAAGTTATAAAGCAAAAACTAAGCAAGTGTAAAATTGCGGGATCGAGATACTCTAATAGAGCAGTCACCACGGGATAAAAAAGGTGTGCAAAAAATGTCGGAAAAAAAAACTTACCAGAGTTCGAACCAGGGACCTCCATACCTAACACCTGCATCCTTAACCACTGAACCACTGCTACCTTGACTGATCATCTCCCTTAATTTCTGCTTTATAAATGAAATTTCTAGTTCAAATCTGCTTATAGTCAAACGTTTGTAATTTCATAGATCTACAAATAGAAGTTCTAGACTGTTCTAGAACATTCTATGTATGTTCTATTAGAAGTCCTCAAAAAAATGTGCACTCTATTAGAGTATTACAATAATATTATCAAATATTGAATTAAATCATGCAATGAAATACATTTATAAGTCTGTTTTCAATAATCATCATTGTATCTACATAGAAAAGAAGAAATGTGAGTAAAGACAAACCTCAAAGTCAGGGTTTTGGGGCCTTGTAAAGTACAAAAAGGAGTGAAATCCACACAAAAACAGCCAAGCTATGAAAAAATGGTGCGGCCTTAAAAAGCCTGGGTGAAAAAAGTTGTGAAATCAAAGGTGGCGGCCAAGAAATGGCTGCAATGATGTTAATGCTAAAAATTTTAATAATGACTGTGTGCATTGTTAAAATTTATTAGCATTAACATCATTGCAGCCATTTCTTGGCCGCCACCTTTGATTTCACAACTTTTTTCACCCAGGCTTTTTAAGGCCGCACCATTTTTTCACAGCTTGGCTGTTTTTGTGTGGATATATTTTACTTGGCTCTTTATATTGGTACTCTCTAACAGAACAGTCGCTTTGTAGTGAAATACTCTAATAGAGCATTCACTGATTCAACAGTTGTAAGAAATGTTGCTAAACTAGGAGCATAATGGGAGCACTGAGAGTATAATAGGTGAAAAATTTGGGAACTTTCTGAAAGCATTCTCAGCAAAAATTTTAACTCAGGCCTACACCCAGAAAACATTACTTTTCTTGGCCTCATTCTGATATCAATCTCTTGGGTCATTGAGCAACTTTACTTGGCTTGCCTTTTTTTACAGTCAATATGTTTTCAGATAGATTACCATACTGATAAACATTAGTATGATGTATGTACTGCAGTGTTCAGTATTAATAAATCTAAAAACACATTTGCATACCTTTGATAAGAACAATCTTTCTTGGTAGATTTATTTCTTCATCTATTTGCTCTTGAGGCAATGAAGCTATAAACAAAATTTTGCATGTAACTTAGTAATATTTTTAATAATTATTTAGTATGGTAATAATAAAAATGTTACCAGATTTGCGAAAAGGGGTCTTCCTCCCACATTCAATACTATGAACTCCAAAGGCCACAACTTAGCTTTCAATGCGCATACAAACCTGAAATAACTCAATTAATCAAGCTGTGTTGGTGCTCACTACTTTACCTGTTCATGGAAAA
Organism: Dysidea avara; assembly: GCF_963678975.1. NCBI lineage: Eukaryota > Metazoa > Porifera > Demospongiae > Dictyoceratida > Dysideidae > Dysidea > Dysidea avara. The sequence continues at coordinate 13,904,616 of NC_089273.1, forward strand.
CCTGACGGTGCAAGTTGCATCTTAGTTGTTGGTGCTCACTACTTTACCCGTTCGTGGAAAACCTGACGGTGCAAGTTGCATCTTAGTTGTTGGTGCTCACTACTTTACCCGTTCGTGGAAAACCTGACGGTGCAAGTTGCATCTTAGTTGTTGGTGCTCACTACTTTACCCGTTCGTGGAAAACCTGACGGTGCAAGTTGCATCTTAGTTGTTGGTGTTCACTACTTTACCCGTTCGTGGAAAACCTGACGGTGCAAGTTGCATCTTAGTTGTTGGTGCTCACTACTTTACCCGTTCGTGGAAAACCCGACGGTGCAAGTTGCATCTTAGTTGTTGGTGCTCACTACTTTACCTGTTCGTGGAAAACCTGACGGTGCAAGTTGCATCTTAGTTGTTGGTGCTCACTACTTTACCTGTTCGTGGAAAACCTGACGGTGCAAGTTGCATCTTAGTTGTTGGTGCTCACTACTTTACCTCTTCATGGAAAACCTGACGGTGCAAGTTGCATCTTAGTAGAGACTGCATTCGTAAGTTATGACCATTAATTAAATGCCTATATTTTGCTTTCCATATTTGCATAGTTTGTTTTCAATTTTTGTGTTGTTACTATTTTGTAGCACTATAATTTTGAAATATCTTGCAATATAGAGCTAAAACCTTGGTTGATCATTCCTTTGGCTATCTAGAAAAAGAAAATGTACTAAAATTTGCACTAGCAAATGTTACTAGATCTGCGAAAACCGGTCTTATCACCAAAGACAGGAAGTTTTGATTTTTTCACACAAAAAAAGCCTTATGAATGCACTATCAAATTTCACAGTCAACCAGAGTAAAGTGGTCTGCTTTTGCTAGCTGCTTTTTTCAAGCACAGTGGTGAGCCATACGAGTGATTTGGGTCTTGATGGAACCCTGGCCAACCGGGAGATGGTTGTGTGTGGCTGTACAGGTGATATGTAATCATACATAACTCCTGCACAAGATGCTTCAAACTTGTCTTGATTGCTTGATTGCTATATAACTATAGTATGTGGAAAAATCCCTACTTTGGCATTAGACAGATGATACGATGTAACATATAGGGAATTTCCATTATTGATTATTTTAAAAGGAACTCAGTTAGACAGCATATGTAACTGCTGACTACGTCAGATGATTTCCCTTCAGTTCTTTTTATCAATGAACTATGGTCCCTACTCTAGTTGAAAATTCCATTTTTTTGTGTACTAAATTTTTTGTAAATGATTATTATGACAGGTGAACCTGCATCAAAGGAAAGAAATGGCGCTGTGCACCCAATATATCAATTGTTGTGTGAAAAGTGAAGTATTACACTTTGTTGTTCAGCTGTGTTCAACCCATTACACAGCAGTACGAAAAGCACCTCTACAATCAAAATAGCCACTACTAAAAATATGGACAATTTCCACTACAAAAGGAAGCCATAATGTGCTGCCATCAAATTGACACTTTTTTGCTGTTTGCAAAGATGAATGGGGACACGGGTAAGTCCATGAAAAATGCATTGTATGTACTGCGGTATGCTAAAAGGCACCTTTCATGCTGAAGCAACATCAAACAGTGAAAAAATCAAGCCCATATATCCTTAGCCGTTGTTGAGTTACAGGGGTGTATGCTTGTCTTATGATTGTCTGACGGCATTAGTCAGTCAGATATCAGTCAGTCAGTCACTAGAAAATTCCGTTAAATATTTGCAACTTGTTGAAAGCATTTCAGGTTGATCTGAAGGCTTGTTTGGGCTTAGCTTTGCCTAACCAATACTGCCTCATCATCATTTGGAAAAGTAAGGCTGGTTTTTGGGTGATGTTTTTCATGGGCCACATATACTCCTCTGTGGTTTCTACTATACAGTACTATCATACTGTATTATGCACATAATTCAATGGCTCAATATACTATTGTTAGTAATGCTCCTCACCCTGTCTCAATTCATTAACAACTGCTACTAATATTCCTGGGTCTGGTAGTAGTGAAGTAATCTTTTCCAACTGATCACAAAATCCTGCAATGTTGGCTGAACATTTCACTTTCTCCATTAGACAATTCAGTATAGTTCTATTAGCAATAGTGTAGTTGGGACTAGTGAACACATCACAAATCTGATCATCAGTTAAATGATCCTGTACAACTTGTAGTGTCTTCTCATAGTCACTAGGTAGTGACTGAACTATATCATCATATTTTGACCTCAACAGGTGAGGAGCTGAAATAAGGAATATCTAATAACATACTTAATTCAAGCATTATAATTATTGGCACAGCACATAAAGCAAAAGCAAAATCTTTTTGCATGCATGCATGAACTAATTATTGTATGTTCACGTTGAGCTGAATCCTGAAAAACAGCTAAAAATTAAAAGTGGATTTTTTCTCAACAGAGTTAACATTTCTGCCAACCAGATGATTATTGGTGACAGCAAAGGTGTCAACAACAGACACATACGGTTTGGCTCCATTACAAATTTGGGAAACGGCTCAAACGGACACTGTACTTATATGGCTTCTCCACAGGAAATGTATTGTAAAAATTTTGATTGGCCGTAAATATTCTGTCAAACATTTGAACAACAATATTTCGAAATATTTTTAGCGGATCAAGCAGTACTACAAATGAGCCAAATTTCAAGATCGTGTGTAATTGCATCCATGAGTTATGAAATGTTTTTGAGGATTCAGCTCAACGCGAACATACTATAATCATGATAGCAAAATCATTATCTTGTGGAGTATCAGAAATTTGTAGGTGATGGAGGTGATATAAACTCAGTAATATTGAATGTCCCTTCCTACCCACCAGCCTCACTGACCACAGTTGCAAGGCTAGAGGCCAAACAAAGCTGCTTATAGCTACCATTTTATACCACAACAACAGACCCACAGGTGGGATGTTCTTTTTTTGTCTCCAACAAATGTCTGCCCTCTGCACTTTACCATTCTTTTTGTCTTCAATTAAATTGTTTTTCCAGGAAACTATACAAATAAGTTAACTTTTTGTAACAACACTTTCCTTAAAGAAGCTAGCATGTTCAGATGCCACAAAACTATTTGAGGCACTTAATGATCCTTGGTAGTATCAGGTATCAGTGCTGAGGCTGATCCCTTCAATGATCTAGCTCCATAGAAACAAGGTATTATATTACACCCCTGGCTTAGTAGCAAAATCGAGATACTCTAATACAGCAGTCACAAATACACAAGTTATGGTCTAACAAAAAAGTTAATAAACTAGTATAATTAAATGAAATAGGGTTCCAACATGATAGAAAACAAGAGATGATGGCAGTTATGAGGAAAACTTCTTGTAGCAATGCGGGAAATCCCTGCTTTGGCATTGAAAATGTGGTGAAAACATAAGGATTTTATATTGCTACAATTCCAAGTAAGGATTTTCCCTCAATGCTACCATCACATCTCTTATTTCACTACTTTTATTGCTGGAACTCTACTGTGCTTCTAACATTTTTATATTTTTATTACATTTTAATACTGCTATAAGAGGGAGTAGATACACTAACTGTAGATATTGACATTTTCTACCTATGCAGAATACAGAGCACGGTGACAATGTCACTTAATGATCTACCCACATTGAAAACACCTCCCTTGAGTTCAGCAGGGGATCAAAATATGATTATAAAGCAGTCGCTTTTGACTGTATAACAGTCATATAATAACTATATGATACTTTAATGGAAGATTCACACACACACTCGCATATCATAGGTGACCAGGCCTGCAAAAACAGGGCATGTGGGCAAAAACTACACGCTGTCATGCTACAGGTCATATCTCAGTAGTTGCATTCTGTAACTTGCACCATAAACCTAATTAAATGCGTACCAAGAGCTGAAAATTGTATTGCTATAGCATAATGGTACAAAAAGTTATGGGTGATGAAAGTTTGAAAAAGTAGGCAAAAATCATGTGCTCACATGCCTTACTTTTGCTGGCCCAGTCACACTGTTACTTAGTGCTATAATTGCTACAAGTTGTTAATTATTCTAAGGAAATGCTAGTGAAGCCAGAGACATAACAATGTTGTACATTGGTCCCTACTATGTACATTAATTTTTACCTTAAATACACTGGGTGAATGTCATAGGCATTCTAATTGCTGTTTTTACATTAAGACCATGCTGCAACAGTGATGAATGTGCAGGCAGTGTACATGTACAGTGATAGCATCAAACTTTTAAAATACACACAAAAGACTGTGCTTCACATGTTAAACTTGGATATTACATTTGAGTCATTAGCTAATTGTTTAGCAAATTGTTTAGCAAATTAATATCTAATCCAAAACAGCCAAGCTGTCAAAAAAAGAGTGCAGCCCTGAGAAAGGTTATGGTGAAAAAAGATGTGTAATCCAAGGTGGCGGCCAAGAAATGGCTGTGATGGTAGGTTAATGGTAAAAATTTCAATAACGACAGGTCAGGTGAATTTTGTGCCAAGACCAAGCGGCACCAAATTCACCTGAATTGTTGTTATTAAATTTTTTACCATTAACCTACCATCACAGCCATTTCTAGGCTGCCACCTTGGATTTCACATCTTTTTTCACCATAGCCTTTCTCAGGGCCGCACTCTTTTATTACAGCTTGGCTGTTTTGGATTAGATTTCACTTTTTTTGTATTTGTATACCCCAAAGCTGGCCATAAACGGCTTTAGGGCTTTTTAACCTGTCATTTTTTCTTTACTACAGGAAGAAGAAAAGATGAAGCAGGGCGATTTCTTTGTAGCTAACCTCTCTGCAAGGTGGTCCTTCTAGCTGACCTCTCTACCGGATAACTTGTTTGTAGCTGAACTCTCTACAGGGTGATTTGTTTGTAGCTGAACTCTCTACAAGGTGAATTCTTCTAGCTGATCTTTCTACAGGGTGATTTGTTTGTAGCTGAATTCTCTACAGGGCAATTTGTTTGCAGCTGAACTCTCTACATGGTAACTTCTTCTAGCTGATCATTCTACAAGGTGATTTGTCTGTAGCTGAATTCTCTACAGGGCAATTTGTTTACAGCTGAACTCTCTACATGGTAGTTTCTTTGTAGCTGAACTCTCTACAATATGACTTCCTCTAACTGAACTCTCTACAGGGTGACTTGTTTCTAGCTGATCTCTCTACAGTGTAACTTGTTTCTAGCTGAACTCTCTACAGGGTGATTTGTTTGTAGCTGAACTCTCTACATGGTAGTTTCTTTGTAACTGAACCCTCTACAATGTAACTTCTTCTAGCTGAACTCTCTACAGGGTGATTTGTTTGTAGCTGAACTCTCTACAAGGTAACTTCTTCTAGCTGATCGATCTTTCTACAAGGTGATTTGTCTGTAGCTGAATTCTCTACAGGGCAATTTGTTTGCTGCTGAACTCTCTACATGGTAGTTTCTTTGTAGCTGAACTCTCTACAATGTAACTTCTTCTAGCTGAATTCTCTACAGGGTGATTTGTTTGTTGCTAAACTCTCTACAAGGTAACTTCTTCTAGCTGATCTTTCTACAAGGTGATTTGTCTGTAGCTGAATTCTCTACAGGGCAATTTGTTTGCTGCTGAACTCTCTACATGGTAGTTTCTTTGTAGCTGAACTCTCTACAATGTGATTTCTTCTAGCTGAACTCTCTACAGGGTGTCTTGTTTCTAGCTGATCTCTCTACAGTGTAACTTGTTTCTAGCTGAACTCTCTACAGGGTGATTTGTTTGTAGCTGAACTCTCTACAATGTAACTTCTTCTAGCTGAACTCTCTACAGGGTGACTTGTTTGTGGTTGAACCCTCTACAGGGTGATTTGTTTGTAGCTGAACTCTCTACAAGGTCACTTCTTCTAGCTGATCTTTCTACAGGGTGATTTGTTTGTCTGACTCTCTACAGGGCAATTTGTTTGTAGCTGAACTCTCTACATGGTAGTTTCTTTGTAGCTGAACTCTCTACAATATGACTTCCTCTAACTGACCTCTCTACAGGGTGACTTGTTTCTAGCTGATCTCTCTACAGTGTAACTTGTTTCTAGCTGAACTCTCTACAGGGTGATTTGTTTGTAGCTGAACTCTCTACATGGTAGTTTCTTTGTAACTGAACTCTCTACAATGTAACTTCTTCTAGCTGAACTCTCTACAGGGTGATTTGTTTGTAGCTGAACTCTCTACATGGTAGTTTCTTTGTAACTGAACTCTCTACAATGTAACTTCTTCTAGCTGAACTCTCTACAGGGTGATTTGTTTGTAGCTGAACTCTCCACAAGGTAACTTCTTCTAGCTGATATTTCTACAAGGTGATTTGTCTGTAGCTGAATTCTCTACAGGGCAATTTGTTTGCAGCTGAACTCTCTACATGGTAGTTTCTTTGTAGCTGAACTCTCTACAATGTAACTTCTTCTAGCTGAACTCTCTACAGGGTGACTTGTTTGTGGCTAAACCCTCTACAGGGTGATTTGTTTGTTGCTAAACTCTCTACAAGGTAACTTCTTCTAGCTGATCTTTCTACAAGGTGATTTGTCTGTAGCTGAATTCTCTACAGGGCAATTTGTTTGCTGCTGAACTCTCTACATGGTAGTTTCTTTGTAGCTGAACTCTCTACAATGTAACTTCTTCTAGATGAACTCTCTACAGGGTGATTTGTTTGTAGCTGAACTCTCTACATGGCAGTTTCTTTGTAACTGAACTCTTTACAATGTAACTTCTTCTAGCTGAACTCTCTACAGGGTGATTTGTTTGTAGCTGAACTCTCTACAAGGTAACTTCTTCTAGCTGATCTTTCTACAAGGTGATTTGTCTGTAGCTGAATTCTCTACAGGGCAATTTGTTTGCTTGCAGCTGAACTCTCTACATGGTAGTTTCTTTGTAGCTGAACTCTCTACAATGTAACTTCTTCTAGCTAAACTCTCTACAGGGTGACTTGTTTGTAGCTAAACCTTCTACAGAGTGATTTGTTTGTTGCTAAACTCTCTACAAGGTGACTTCTTCTAGCTGATCTTTCTACAAGGTGATTTGTCTGTAGCTGAATTCTCTACAGGGCAATTTGTTTGCTGCTGAACTCTCTACATGGTAGTTTCTTTGTAGCTGAACTCTTTACAATGTGATTTCTTCTAGCTGAACTCTCTACAGGGTGTCTTGTTTCTAGCTGATATCTCTACAGTGTAACTTGTTTCTAGCTGAACTCTCTACAGGGTGATTTGTTTGTAGCTGAACTCTCTACAATGTAACTTCTTCTAGCTGAACTCTCTACAGGGTGACTTGTTTGTGGTTGAACTCTCTACAGGGTGATTTGTTTGTAGCTAAACTCTCTACAAGGTAACTTCTTCTAGCTGATCTTTCTACAGGGTGATTTGTTTGTCTGACTCTGTACAGGGCAATTTGTTTGTTTGCAGCTGAACTCTCTACATGGTAGTTTCTTTGTAACTGAACTCTCTACAATGTAACTTCTTCTAGCTGAACTCTCTACAGGGTGATTTGTTTGTAGCTGAACTCTCTACATGGTAGTTTCTTTGTAGCTGAACTCTCTACAATATGACTTCCTCTAACTGAACTCTCTACAGGGTGACTTGTTTCTAGCTGATCTCTCTACAGTGTAACTTGTTTCTAGCTGAACTCTCTACAGGGTGATTTGTTTGTAGCTGAACTCTCTACATGGTAGTTTCTTTGTAACTGAACCCTCTACAATGTAACTTCTTCTAGCTGAACTCTCTACAGGGTGATTTGTTTGTAGCTGAACTCTCTACAAGGTAACTTCTTCTAGCTGATCGATCTTTCTACAAGGTGATTTGTCTGTAGCTGAATTCTCTACAGGGCAATTTGTTTGCTGCTGAACTCTCTACATGGTAGTTTCTTTGTAGCTGAACTCTCTACAATGTAACTTCTTCTAGCTGAATTCTCTACAGGGTGATTTGTTTGTTGCTAAACTCTCTACAAGGTAACTTCTTCTAGCTGATCTTTCTACAAGGTGATTTGTCTGTAGCTGAATTCTCTACAGGGCAATTTGTTTGCTGCTGAACTCTCTACATGGTAGTTTCTTTGTAGCTGAACTCTCTACAATGTGATTTCTTCTAGCTGAACTCTCTACAGGGTGTCTTGTTTCTAGCTGATCTCTCTACAGTGTAACTTGTTTCTAGCTGAACTCTCTACAGGGTGATTTGTTTGTAGCTGAACTCTCTACAATGTAACTTCTTCTAGCTGAACTCTCTACAGGGTGACTTGTTTGTGGTTGAACCCTCTACAGGGTGATTTGTTTGTAGCTGAACTCTCTACAAGGTCACTTCTTCTAGCTGATCTTTCTACAGGGTGATTTGTTTGTCTGACTCTCTACAGGGCAATTTGTTTGTTTGCAGCTGAACTCTCTACATGGTAGTTTCTTTGTAACTGAACTCTCTACAATGTAACTTCTTCTAGCTGAACTCTCTACAGGGTGATTTGTTTGTAGCTGAACTCTCTACATGGTAGTTTCTTTGTAACTGAACTCTCTACAATGTAACTTCTTCTAGCTGAACTCTCTACAGGGTGATTCGTTTGTAGCTGAACTCTCTACAAGGTAACTTCTTCTAGCTGATCTTTCTACAAGGTGATTTGTCTGTAGCTGAATTCTCTACAGGGCAATTTGTTTGCAGCTGAACTCTCTACATGGTAGTTTCTTTGTAGCTGAACTCTCTACAATATGACTTCCTCTAACTGACCTCTCTACAGGGTGACTTGTTTCTAGCTGATCTCTCTACAGTGTAACTTGTTTCTAGCTGAACTCTCTACAGGGTGATTTGTTTGTAGCTGAACTCTCTACATGGTAGTTTCTTTGTAACTGAACTCTCTACAATGTAACTTCTTCTAGCTGAACTCTCTACAGGGTGATTTGTTTGTAGCTGAACTCTCTACATGGTAGTTTCTTTGTAACTGAACTCTCTACAATGTAACTTCTTCTAGCTGAACTCTCTACAGGGTGATTTGTTTGTAGCTGAACTCTCCACAAGGTAACTTCTTCTAGCTGATATTTCTACAAGGTGATTTGTCTGTAGCTGAATTCTCTACAGGGCAATTTGTTTGCAGCTGAACTCTCTACATGGTAGTTTCTTTGTAGCTGAACTCTCTACAATGTAACTTCTTCTAGCTGAACTCTCTACAGGGTGACTTGTTTGTGGCTAAACCCTCTACAGGGTGATTTGTTTGTTGCTAAACTCTCTACAAGGTAACTTCTTCTAGCTGATCTTTCTACAAGGTGATTTGTCTGTAGCTGAATTCTCTACAGGGCAATTTGTTTGCTGCTGAACTCTCTACATGGTAGTTTCTTTGTAGCTGAACTCTCTACAATGTAACTTCTTCTAGATGAACTCTCTACAGGGTGATTTGTTTGTAGCTGAACTCTCTACATGGCAGTTTCTTTGTAACTGAACTCTTTACAATGTAACTTCTTCTAGCTGAACTCTCTACAGGGTGATTTGTTTGTAGCTGAACTCTCTACAAGGTAACTTCTTCTAGCTGATCTTTCTACAAGGTGATTTGTCTGTAGCTGAATTCTCTACAGGGCAATTTGTTTGCTTGCAGCTGAACTCTCTACATGGTAGTTTCTTTGTAGCTGAACTCTCTACAATGTAACTTCTTCTAGCTAAACTCTCTACAGGGTGACTTGTTTGTAGCTAAACCTTCTACAGAGTGATTTGTTTGTTGCTAAACTCTCTACAAGGTGACTTCTTCTAGCTGATCTTTCTACAAGGTGATTTGTCTGTAGCTGAATTCTCTACAGGGCAATTTGTTTGCTGCTGAACTCTCTACATGGTAGTTTCTTTGTAGCTGAACTCTTTACAATGTGATTTCTTCTAGCTGAACTCTCTACAGGGTGTCTTGTTTCTAGCTGATATCTCTACAGTGTAACTTGTTTCTAGCTGAACTCTCTACAGGGTGATTTGTTTGTAGCTGAACTCTCTACAATGTAACTTCTTCTAGCTGAACTCTCTACAGGGTGACTTGTTTGTGGTTGAACTCTCTACAGGGTGATTTGTTTGTAGCTAAACTCTCTACAAGGTAACTTCTTCTAGCTGATCTTTCTACAGGGTAATTTGTTTGTCTGACTCTGTACAGGGCAATTTGTTTGTTTGCAGCTGAACTCTCTACATGGTAGTTTCTTTGTAACTGAACTCTCTACAATGTAACTTCTTCTAGCTGAACTCTCTACAGGGTGATTTGTTTGTAGCTGAACTCTCTACATGGTAGTTTCTTTGTAACTGAACTCTCTACAATGTAACTTCTTCTAGCTGAACTCTCTACAGGGTGATTTGTTTGTAGCTGAACTCTCCACAAGGTAACTTCTTCTAGCTGATATTTCTACAAGGTGATTTGTCTGTAGCTGAATTCTCTACAGGGCAATTTGTTTGCAGCTGAACTCTCTACATGGTAGTTTCTTTGTAGCTGAACTCTCTACAATGTAACTTCTTCTAGCTGAACTCTCTACAGGGTGACTTGTTTGTGGCTAAACCCTCTACAGGGTGATTTGTTTGTTGCTAAACTCTCTACAAGGTAACTTCTTCTAGCTGATCTTTCTACAAGGTGATTTGTCTGTAGCTGAATTCTCTACAGGGCAATTTGTTTGCTGCTGAACTCTCTACATGGTAGTTTCTTTGTAGCTGAACTCTCTACAATGTAACTTCTTCTAGCTGAACTCTCTACAGGGTGATTTGTTTGTAGCTGAACTCTCTACATGGTAGTTTCTTTGTAACTGAACTCTTTACAATGTAACTTCTTCTAGCTGAACTCTCTACAGGGTGATTTGTTTGTAGCTGAACTCTCTACAAGGTAACTTCTTCTAGCTGATCTTTCTACAAGGTGATTTGTCTGTAGCTGAATTCTCTACAGGGCAATTTGTTTGCTTGCAGCTGAACTCTCTACATGGTAGTTTCTTTGTAGCTGAACTCTCTACAATGTAACTTCTTCTAGCTAAACTCTCTACAGGGTGACTTGTTTGTAGCTAAACCCTCTACAGAGTGATTTGTTTGTTGCTAAACTCTCTACAAGGTGACTTCTTCTAACTGATCTTTCTACAAGGTGATTTGTTTGTCTGACTCTCTACAGGGCAATTTGTTTGTTTGCAGCTGAACTCTCTACATGGTAGTTTCTTTGTAACTGAACTCTCTACAATGTAACTTCTTCTAGCTGAACTTTCTACAGGGTGATTTGTTTGTAGCTGAATTCTCTATAGGGTGATTTGTTTGCAGCTGAACTCTCTACGTGGTGGTTTCTTTGTAACTGAACTCTCTACAATGTAACTTCTTCTAGCTGAACTCTCTACAGGGTGATTTGTTTGTAGCTGAACTCTCTACAAGGTAACTTCTTCTAGCTGATCTTTCTACTTGGTGATTTGTCTGTAGCTGAATTCTCTACAGGGCAATCTGTTTGCTGCTGAACTCTCTACATGGTAGTTTCTTTGTAGCTGAACTTTCTACAATGTGACTTCTTCTAGCTTAACTCTCTACAGGATGACTTGTTTCTAGCTGATCTCTGTTCAGGGTGACTTGTTCCTAGCTGAACTCTCTACAGGTGATTTGTTTGCAGCTGAACTCTCTTACATGGTGGTTTCTTTGTAGCTGAACTCTCTACAAAGTGACTTCTTCTAGCTGATCTATCTACAGGATGACTTGTTTCTAACTGAACTCTCTACAGTGTGATCTGTTCATAGCGGAACTTTCTACTGGGTGGTTTGTTTGCAGCTAAACTCTTTGCATGATTGTTTCTTCGTAACTGAACTCTCTACAAGGTAACTTCTTCTAGCTGATCGCTCTACAGGATGACTTGTTTCTAACTGAACTCTCTAATTTGAGCTGAACTCTCTACATGATGGCTTCTTTGTAGCTGAACTCTCTATTAGGTACCTTCTTCTAGCTGATCTGACTACAGGGTGACTTGTTTGTAGCTGAATTCCCTACAGAATAACTTGCAATGTAATATAATTGAGTAAATCATACATGCAGCTGAATGCTTTATTAGGGTGACTGTTCTATTAGAGTATCTCGATCTCGCATTTGCTGCACCTAGTTGCCTTTCGAATCATAACTCAGTAATTTGTAATGCGAATCTTCTGTACTACTGCAAGAACTTTCTATGATGATTATTCCAGCTACATACTGATTTTCAGCTCGTTGCTCTAAGCGGTTTGCCTGGTAGACACGAATACTAATAGTTTTTTTATTCATAAAAATCGATCGCGTAATTTTGACACAGGTTGGGTTTTGTGTCATATCTCCATGGTCTTTATCCCGATTCCTTTCAAACTACAAAAAGGCACTCCTGCGATGGTTGCTCCATTTACGTATCAATTTTCAACTGATTCCTCCGAGGGGTTTACCCTGTAGGCGTGACAGACCTTCGACCTTATTTTACGCAAATAATCGGTCATAACTCCGTGAATGTTCATCGGAATCCTACCAAAGTTGGTACGGAGATCCGCCTTAATGAGCCCTTTAAGTGTGCCAAATTTCAGCCCAATCCGAGCACGCATTCGTGTTTTATGGTGATTTTTGCGAAGTGTGCGAAATGAAGAAGATGAAGAAGAAAAAAACGAAGAAATTAAAACGAAATTTTGTTCGCTCGTATCTCGGAAATGGCTGGAGCGATTTTCTTCAAATTTGGTATGTAGACTCCCCTAACTGGGCGGCACGTCTCTAGAAAATTTGGTTCCAATCGGATAAGGGATCACAGAGCTACATAGGTGTGAAAATTGCGTTTTCTTTCTTCCTGTTAATATACTCACGGTGTGACGCGCCGGCTTCTTGGGCCGCACGACACACTATCGTGTGTCTTGATTTACTTATAATCATGTTTTAAACTATTATTTTGTGCATTCAGCTAATAATAAACATCAAAAAACATTTCAAAAAAATATTAATGGTATGGAAGCAACTGCAGATTCATGACAGAAACTCGCATGAGGTAATCTAGATGCAACCCAATTAATCAGTTCCTATAATTATTTTAATATATTGGTTTAACAATCAACAAGAGTATCTACATATTCAAAGATCAGTATATTTTACCCTACAGGCTTATACATATAATAACAGTGCAACAGTAATGAGACTTACCTGCAGTTGTTATAGATTTCGAACATGTTAGTAGTTGAGTAGTTGTACTAGTAACAACATAATTGTTAGTATTAGACTGAGTGACAACCATACTGGAGCTAGTTGATATAACTTGCGGTGTACTGGTTAGACTAAGTGACCTCACAACTAAACCAGCTGATGATCCTTGAAGTGATGAAGTGACTGGTATCACTGAAACTGAGTTAGTATCTTCAGTGAGAACTATGTACACAAAATCACATTATGTGTTGTATGGAAATGAGATAAAATTAAAATGCACATATAGTTTGTACAATAACATAATTATTTCCATACACAATAATAGCAATGAACATCATGCTACACTGTGCCTTTGTCATGTGTACCGTATGTATGTGCATTGTGTTGACAATAAGATGTATGGTTGAGACAAATACTGTAAAGTTTGAATGTTCAGTAATTCTGGTGAATCACCATTCAAACATTCATTTTAAAACTGTGCATTGCTGCCTGTAGATGTGCACCTGGCTTCCTGAAATTGTTTATTATTTTTATTTTTATAAAACATATGTACGTATGTGTTTTGTCTTTCCATTCCCATGTAAGCAAATGCTTTTTAATAACGGTAGCATGAAATGTAATTGATTGCATCACTGAAGTTAACAAGTTATAAGTGGCATTAGATTGGTTATGAACATACGCAGCTTGTAAATTAGGTATACGAGTTTCAGGTCACATGAGGTGCCATGCCGTCAAAGATTGAATGATCTAGCTGTACAAAAATTCCCACCAACTGATCCACCATAGAAATAGACCAGAGACATACTGTATGTATGACTGTATCTGGGAAAACCAGTATCCTCCATGACAACATAAAATTATTTGATTTTTCACCAAGAACACAAAGCCACTAGCAAATTACACCATCAAAATCAGCTAGATTTAAGTGGTTTGTTTTTGCTGGCTGCTTTTCCCAAGCACATTGGCAATCCGTACATCTGGTCTGGAGCCTCAACGGAGCTCTGATCAGCCTGAGGATGGCTGTATGTGGCTGTACAGCTCTGTTGTGTTGAATGAAGACCTGTGCTGCAAATTTCCTTTACTATTTTAGCCAGTTTTGAGACCTGAATGGCCCATAGCTTGGCCTAATTCATCCCTACAACTTCCTCTTTACTTTTATAACAGCCTGTTTCCCCTCCTCCAGCTCCTGCCACCCACCCCTTTTGGAGCTCACCTAGTACAGCCAACATCAAGTTAAAAACTATCTAAAACAGCAAGAAATTTAACTGTTGGCTACTTGTAAAGCAGATGCTCTGGAAGACTAGGAATTTGTGCAAATTGTGAAAAAATTTGGCAGACATAGCTTCAACCATTGGCAAGCTACAACACACTAAATACTCATACCCAGCATTTCTCAATATTTATAAAATTAATATATAGGCAATAAGATCAGTTTTCTCCCACATATGTGTAATGACGTTAGATTGGTTATTGGGATTTGAAGCTTGTAAATTAGTTAGGGCACGTGAGGTACCATACTATCGAAGATTGAATGGTCTTGCTGTACACACACACACACACACACACACACACAAAATCTATCAACCCACCCACTATCATGGATATAGATCAGGTATTGCAATATGTGCCCATAATGTGTCTTGCTGTATGTATTTCATACGGCTATGTACATGTACATATGTAAGGTTTGCATTTTGCTTCATGACTTCCTAATAGTTACTGTATATGCATGTTTATTAAGCTGGGTGGTGACTGAGATTGAGAGTGGGAAAATTAGATGCTAGTTACCGTATGTACTGTTAAAGTTTCATCAAACTATACAAAGTTAACTTGTTTTACGTAACAGCTCTCAATGGTTATATTTGCATGCTGTATTTGGTGTATGGCTTGGGTGATTAATTGCTCACTGTGGGCTATTAGCCAGCAATTGGCATGGTACATATCAGATTTATCATGTGTCCTTGTGATGTGCCTGATATGTACACTAGACCTGTGGCCCTCAGGCTAGGGTGTACAAATCAGGTAAATCTCAGGATCATGATATAACTATCACATATAATACATACCAGATATAACACAACCAGCTGGTTGATCAGACAAAATCAAACGATCCATCACATCACACAATCCTACTAGACTATCACTACTTCCATTATAGCATAATTTTACTATAAGGAAAGTGACAATCTTCTCATTGACCAGTTGGGCTTCACGTGATGATGATGATATCATAGTTCTCAGTTGTTGGTGATCATCATTTGATAATTGGGATAACCTCTTCAACTTAACCAGTGTAGACTGGTAATCATCAGGTAAGCAATTACATAATAGAGAAAAATTTTCTTCCAGTATTGTCCAGTCTGTACAAAAATAATACAAGCTATAATACTGTATGTTCACGTATGTATGCATTGTGTATGTTTGTCAACATTTGAATAAACACCAGTCCCAGTTATAAGATGATGTTTTCAGTAAATTTAGTGAGGATAACATGCATCTTCAAACAATAATATAGGATAGAGTATACATGTGCATAACAAGTAGAGTTGTACCAATTCTCACTTTTTAGGGAAAACCGATATCCAATATATTTTTACCCTGTTTTACCAATAGTTAACCGATTACCGATTGTAGGTCTCTACACATTACACTTGTGGATACTCCACTAAAAGTATAGCTAGTAAAGCCAATGCTGTGAGATTGTACACTTACCTCAACTCAAAGTTGCTAGTCAGACAAGTGGGCTAGGGCCTGAACCATCACTGTTTATCTTTGTGGTTACCACAAAACATAAACAAATTACCTAAGTACATACCAGAGCATTTGATACCAGCCCTTCAGTGGTACTGCAGCTGCTGGAGCTGAATAGACTAATAATCTGCTGGCCACAGCTCATTACAACCGATTTCTGATTATGGTAAAAACAGTTAATTATTGGCTTCTACCGATTACCGATCTGATCATCGGTACAACTCTAATAATAAGAGAGTCCAACTTAATTTAATAGTTGTGCTGTGATCACTTACTACCTAAGTTTCCTTCACTTCTTAACACATTGCAGAAAGTTTAAAGCTACAGTACTGCCTAGAGGTAACATTATGCTCACATGCAGTTCACACTCGTGTAGCCAATTTTCGACCCACATTTTTTTTGGTATGTCACTGCATGTAGCCACAACACGTAAACTCCTCGGGTAGCTTGTCAAGTAGCTGCGTACTTTTGCACGTGATGTATTCCAGTAATGTGTCGTGTCAAATCGTGGCCTGGATTTGAGTACTCGCGAGGGATTGTAACGTTACCTCTGGGCAATACTGTAGAAAAGGCTTTTTGCAAAGATTAAAAGGTTCAATAAGGTAATTAGTTGTCATAATTATGGTGCTATTGCTGTACCTACATATTTGAAGGTGACATGGTTTGGCTTTAAAACATGATTGTGTGCTTTTATGTTAGTCCCATTTACAAGTGAAACCTCTTATTATTATCAAACCGAACAACCAAAATCGTGCTAAATGAAAGGTAGATATTATGGTCTGCAATGACAAGGTTATTCTAAATTTGTAGAACATAATTCACATGTATAACCAGCATAAACAGTATATATAGTTAGAAATATGTACTGTACAACTTGTACAGTTTTCCTACCTGACAAGTTCATGAGACATGACAAGTCCACACTTGATCTGATTCTAGTAGTTCCCATCATGTTCACTGGATGATCTGTGGAATGTGTAATGTTAATGTGATGAGGTTTATTGCAAGTGCATACATAAAAAAGTATGCACATTATTATGGCATTTCACCAACAATAGTATGTATTGTACATAGAAGCATAAGTTGTACCATAATTCACTGTACTGATTTTCATACAGGGAGAAACCAACATTAACGATGAAATATGTACCAGAACATTGAACAAACAAAACAAAAAAATTATACGCATGTGAGTCCTCGGGCCACTAGTTTGTTTAGAATTTTGTCATAGCATGTAGCTGTACACATTTCACTGTTCTATTAGAGTAACTGCTGTATTAGAGTATCTCAAGTCAGCCTGGGGCATGTCACTATTTCATATTTTCACTGTGCTAGCATTTATGAATACAGCCAGTCCAGCAATGAGGATGTGTGGTCATCATGATTGAGTAAATAGATTGTTAAGAGGTGTGGTCTCCATGCTTGATTATCATTAATCAACCAATATTGTTAATGGGTGTGGTTTGAACCTGTCATGAAGCTACAGGTATCTAGCTAGTGTAAATGCTTTGAAATATGCTGTTCAAGGAAAGTGTTGATAGGGAAAATCAACACCTCGATATGGTCTCATTGCATGAATAAGATGATGACCAATTAAAAGGAAAGACAAAATACATAGGGCACACACTTTTGGGAACCCCAAAAGGCACGTGCCACTGGAGAGTTTGTTATGTGGTGTAAAATGGTGACCATACATTGCTTCGTTTGGCTTCCAGCCTTGCAACTCTGGTCAGGCAGGCAGGCTGGAAAATGGAAATTTTGAGTTTCAATGGTTTGTTTGTTGTTGTTTTTTTAAATTCTATATCCAACCATCTGTAAATTCATTTTAATGATATATTTAATGTCAGATGGATTAATATTACATATTCTGTAATGGTGACCGGATCTGCAAAAACCCAACATAATGATGTATTATTTCAAATTGTTTATTATTAGTGACTGGGCCTGCGAAAATAGGGCATGTGGGCACATGATTTTTGACTACTTTTTCACACTTTCAGCACTCATAACTTTTTGCACAGTTATGCTATGGCACTGCACATTTCAGCACTTAGTAAGCATTTAATTGGCATCATGATGCAAGTTACAGAATGGAAATATACTTTTCCAGTACTGAGGTATGATCTGTAGAGTGATGGGATATAGTTTGTGCCCACATGCCCTGTTTTTGCAGGCCCGGTCACTTTATATTCTACTTAGCCTATAATGTATGCTCTAGCCAATTTTCAGCCTTGCATGCCTAAAACTTTTAGAGTTACAGCCCTACAAAATAGCAAAAACAGTAATAGCAGCACTATATACGGGTATATATGTGCAAGTAGTCAGAAATCATTACCAATTAGCTAAATGTATAACACACCACATTATTATTATTGCTAAACTGCATTCACTTGGAAGTTCATCAAGTTAATTTATTGACTTTGTTTACATGGTAATAGTAACTCCAGTCTGGATAATGATGAAGTGAGGAAGAGAAGCAGTTAGTGCAAGGGCAGATCTGCGGGGCTCAAAGGGTTGCAACCCCCATTTGGCAGACGCCTGACTGAGTCTAACTGCTGACAAATTTTTCTTCTCAATAAAACTAAAATCAGTTTATCATTAATTATGTACAGCAAGTACAGGTGTATTGGGAAAGTAAATTACAGGTACTTACAAAAATGGCTGTAACTTACAAACACAATGCATATAGAGTTGCAACTTGTACCATCGCATTTGCCATGAATTTGGGAGTCCATTACTGGGCACGTTTTTCCTTATACCACCTTTCTTCACTACACACAGAGATGAGAAATATTGATCGCAAACAATCGATTTGATGTGATGTAAACTAACACCCATAACTCACGTATCCTTTAGTCTACTGCAGTAAAACAAAGATTTTCAAACTCCTCTTAAGTTGGCAAATACGATAATATTCAGGTTTTTATCTTTCTTCACAATTACAAAGCATTAAAAAGTTTAAGATTTCTTTCAATTACACAAATATTTTACCCATTGCAATCAACATTAAAATTTAGGCTTGCACTATTATGTTGGGTTTTCGCAGATCTGGTCAAGGTGATCTTCATTCCATAAGATGTCTGTAGGATTGTCTTTAGGCAGCACACATCCCCACATAGATAGTACTACTGTATTGTTTGATCAAAAAATATTAATTTTAGAATGGAATAGAATTCCAGCATGCAATAAAAGTAGTGAAACAAGAAATATGAGTGATGGCAGATATTACAACATAGCCATGTGGGAAAATCCCTACCATCTGTTCAATGCCAAAGCAGGGATTTTCCCACATAGCTATAATAGCTACCATTATTCATAACTCCTACTACAACCCTACTTCATTTTACTAGGTTGTTAGCGTTTTTGTTATAGAATAGTTATACATGTATGGCTGTGACTGCTTTTAATTAGTAGAGCATCCAATTTGTCTCATGTGAGCTATGCAATATATTGAGAGGTGTGGTTTGCCATGGTTAGTTTTCTACAGCAAAACCACAGCTGATGGTAGCTAGATTATTAAAGGTTATGGTCACGGTATGCTCTGATTATTTAGGGGCAGGGTCAGGCCATACAGTCATTTCATAAGCGTAGCTACACATATTTACTCCACTAATAGTACAGCACTACTCAAGACTTCTAGGTCCCGGCTGGTTATGCTGGAATAATTTAAAGCATAATAGGTGACAAAGCATAATACCAGCGTAATAGGGATGATACTTGAAATTTTAATTAAAATGTGGAATACGAGTGCCTGAAAGAATGCAAATAAACACTGCCAATAGTATTATTAGTGAATTTCACATTTAAAAACACATAATACAACTTATTAAACCATTTGTTTGTTGATTATTCACACTTTGCAAAAATAAGATTGAAATACTCTAATAGAGCAGTCACTTACTCTCAGAAAACACTAATAAATTATACTCTAATAAAACAGTCAGTCCTAGAGCATACTCTTTGATTTTGAAAGCACAATTTTGAGCATAATAGGATTAATTTTTGAGCAATGCTCAAAAGCATAATATTTAAAATTTTGGGCATAATAGGCCGGGGCTTAGTAACTTCACAAACACATGTGTGGTGTGTTTTCCACATGGAATTAAAACATGTGCATGCACCTTGTCCAGTATACACGTGACTACACATGTGGCTTGTTACACACATGAAACAGCTATCCACATGCACCATGATGATTGATCTACATATATATATATATATATATATATATATATATATTAGTTTTTGGCTAGTTCCTTTAAGCAGTTTACCCTATACGCATGGCAAGCAATAATTTCATTTGTTTATATAATTATCTTGATCACAGAATGCCAGGGCATTCCAAAGATAGTTTTGTTTTCTTTCTTTGTCCTTTTGTACACTTAGATCTGAATACGATAAGCAGTCGCATTGTTATTAACATTTATAATTATCGCAAAAATAGTCTATACCAATATATTGTTATGCCTACAGGGCAAACTGCTTATGGGAAGAAGCTGAAAATTGCTATGTAGATAGTTTATCTGTCAATCCTCAAATTAATTGTGGTTTGGAAGACATCAATTTAAAGAGAGTGTAAAACCCAATTTTGCTCAAATTTGGTACACAGACTACTGAAGGTGAAGGGCGTTTCTGCAGCATAAATTGTCATATTTCATTCAAGCAGCACAGAGCTACATGTACAAGAAATAATTTAGTGTTCATTCTTTCAAGTGTGGTACAGCAGTTTCTTGGGCCACACAACACACTACCATGTATCTTGATTTCTGTACCTGTTTTCATGTGATTTACTGCACATTGACCAAAGTATATTTTATAAGATTGCTCTATCAGAAAACCTCAATCTTTTGCAGCACTGATGGTGTGTATGATTTAGCTACATTCATTAATAATTGATATGTTTCTAGTTATTACAAGTACACCAAAAAATTGGAATTTTCAACTAGAGTAGGGACCATAACACATCGATAAAAAGTACTGAAACAAGTTGGAGTAGTGCACGATATCAAATTGCAGCAAAACAATAAGAAGTGTTATACCGCTACTGTACTACATGTATGTTTTTTGTTAACTTTTTTTGTAAATATATGGCCAGATTTGACAAAACCAGGCTTCCACACACATCCAAATTTATGACTTTGAAGGATCATATTTCAGTGTGTGAGTATGCTATCAGTTTCGAATTTGGACCTATTATTCCATAATGCAATGAAAGCATTGTGTGAAAATTGTAGGTCAATAGTGTATTGAGTTGTCAAGTTACTAATAATTAAATTCAAAGAATTGGATGCACGTAGAAGCCTGGTTTTCTCAAATGCTGTCACATATAAATTATTATGACTGGTGAACCCATGTATACTGAATCTGAAAATGATGCCGCGCGCCCAATTATCATCTGAAAACTGAGTGATGTATCCATTACGCTCCGTTGTCAGCTATGTTCAACCCATTACACAGCACTTTGAATCAAGAACTGTTTGCAAAGTACCTCTACAATCCACACATACTTAAAGAAAAGAAATAGTGACCCAGTTATATCAATGATCGTCTGAAAAGTGAAGCATCCATTACGCTTCGTTGTTGGTTTTGTTTAACCCATTACACAGCAGTATGGATCAAGAACTATTCGAAAAGCACCTCTGCAATCAAAATAGCCACTATGGAAAACATGGATGATTTCCATTATGAAGGGAAGCCATCACATGCTACCGCCAAATCGACACTTTTTGCTGTCATCAAAGATGAATGGGACACAAAGAAGGGCACTGGTAATTTCATGAAGAATGCATTGTGCATACTGCGGTATGCCAAAAGGCACCTCTCAGGCTGAAGCGAAGTCGAACAGTAAAAAATCAAGCCTGTAGCCTTAGCCGTTGTGGAGTTACGCTTGTCTGAAGACATCAGTCAGTTATTCAGTAAGTCAGTAGAAAATTCCATTAGCTAAATAATTTTTTTTTGAATTCTGTAGCAACTTGTTGAAAGCATTTCTGGTTGATCTGAAAACTTGTTTTGCCTAACGAATACTGCCGCATTGTCGTCAGGGAAAATTGAGGCTGGATTTTGGGTGATGTCATTTCATGGGCCACGCCTACTCCTTTGTGGTCCCTACACATTATACTATCCACTCAAAAACAGCCAAGCTGTAAAAAAAGAGTGCGGCCCTCAAAAGCCTGGGTGAAAAAAGTTGTGAAATCAAAGGTGGCAGCCAAGAAATGGCTGCAATGATGTTAATGCTAATAAATTTTAATAATGCATACAGCCATTATTAAAATTTATTAGCATTAACATCATTGCAGCCATTTCTTGGCCGCCACCTTTGATCTCACAACTTTTTTCACCCAGGCTTTTGAGGGCCGCACTATTTTTTACAGCTTGGCTGTTTTTGAGTGGATTTCACTTCTTTTTGTATTTTCAAAAACCAAATCCTGCACCTTTTTACTGGGATATGATTTCCAGGTTGTTGTATCACAAATTTTGCTTAGCACTTATGATGATTATAATGATGATGATTGGCACGAGTTGGTCATACTAGTCTGCTCGCAGACTGCTTGGGGGCGAAACTAAGTTAATACTACAATTATACCACTAATCGATAAGAAAATCGCTCTGATTTGATGAAATAGCTACTAGATTGAGCCTCAAAGTGTTGCAACAATAATATGGTGCTAATGCTCTAATAGAGTGCATGTTTTTGCTTTTGCTGAAATCATCTAATAGAACACACATAGAATGTTCTAGAACAATCTAGATTTTTTATTGGTAGATCAGTTTTACTTATTAAGCTAGAATTTTCATTTATAAGGTAGAAATTAAGTGAAGTGATCAGCCGAGTTAGCAGTGGTTTAGTGGTTGAGAATGCAGGTGTTAGATATGGAGGTCCTTGGTTCAAACTCTGGTCATAATCAGTTAATTTTTCCGACATTTTTTATGTACCTTATTGTTCCCCCAGTGACTGCTCTATTAGAGTATCTCGATCCCACGATTTTATACTTGCTTGGTTTTCGCTTTATAACTTTGTAACTGTAAGTCTGTTGCTCTTCTAACCACCAAAAGATGATCAGCCTATGATGATCAGCCTATGTACACACAAATTTTCTAGTTATTCCTCTACTCAGTTTATCTTGTAGCCGTGACAAAAGTTTCATCTTTTTTACATGAATAAATGCTCATAGCTCATTGGATTTTTTATCAGATTCATAGCAAACTTGTTACGCGAATGTACCTTTATATGCTCTTTACTTGTGCCAAGTATCGATACAATGGAGTTACAAGTTTGTGTTTTATAGCAATTTTTGCAAAGTGTGCGAAAAGAAATTGAAGTCCCCATAGCCCCCCTACAGTGAACAAAAACATGAAGAAATTAAAATGAAACTTTAGCCACTCATATCTCAGAAACTGCTAGGGAGATTTCCTTTGAATTTGGTATGTGGCGTGGCCTATCTGGCAAGCACCTCTATAGTGAAAATAGTTCGAATCGGATAAGGGATCATGGATCTACAAAGGTGTGAAAATCGTATTTTCTTTCTTTCTGTAAATACACTCATGGTGTGGCGTGCCGGCTTCTTGGGCCACACGACATATTACCGTGTGTCTTGATCACACTGTATGATGATGAAAACAAATAGCTACAGTATTAAAGGTAGTAAGCTACATAGTCAATATTTGCTGCAAGGCACTGTATTCTCTTTAAGTATAGTTAGTTAGCTACCTGAAATGTTTCATGAAAAAAATTGCATAATTGTTGCAAGTGAAGATTTTTAAAATCTTCTTAATACCAAGCTGTGGTATTTACATGTTAGTGAACAGTACATAACAAAATAATATTGTAAACATGTACTGTATCACTTACTCTTAATATTAGTAGTAGTTACAGGTCTACATCTTCTTCTCCCAATAACCTGATGGTGGCTACTAACGGAGTAGTTGTCTGTTCTGCCATCTGATGGTCCATCATCAACACATTGGATAATGATATTGTCTACTGCATAATTGTCTAACTGGTTAACACTGTTTGATGTGATCAGTCTTGATGGGTGAGCTGTATGAGTAGGATCTGTAAATGAATGAGACATGACTGTTGAACAATTTATAAGTATTTACTGCTATAAGTCCCTCAGCAGAATGAAAGAATAGAACAATTTGTTGCATGAAGATGCAGTGTTTACTTTTCAGGGCCACAACTACAGAAGGGGGTTCAAGTGATTCACTCGGACACCTTCTGATTTAACAATCTTTAAAAACAGTGTTTGGCAAAAAGAGAGGGGTCATAGTGCATTGAAAGCTACTCTCAGTTGGTTAACTTGTGCACAGCCAAGCTTCACTTCCATGCATTTTAAAATCTGGATGGAGCTGAAAAGTCACTGAAGAGACTGATATGCACTAGGATTATCATGCAAATACTCTAATAGAACAAACATTTTTTGTATACTGTAACAGGTACAGTACAAAAAGATCTACTGTATAATATAACCTAATCATTATGAATTTGTTTAATCTTATGTAATCCATAAATATGTTGATTCAATTTCCCCGAGGGTTTTGCACAATAGTACTTCATTCTTATCTGCAAAATTGAATGATTGGTAGAGAGGGCACCAAGGAGGCATGTCTAAAAATTACATGAAATTTCAACAGGGAAACTAATATATCACCAATACCATATAACTAATGCAATAATCTTGGGACATGTCACATTCACATTCAAGCAGTTATGACTAGAACAAGTGTGCTGAAAAAGTGTAATGGCTAATGTGCCTAGCAAAAGTGTTGAAAAATGTAATCTAAAACTAAAAAAGAAAACAGTCCAGTAGTCCAGTCCAGTGTTTGTAGCAGGTAAAGCATTTGTAAATATGTGATTGCAATAACTGTTATTGTAAAGCAGGATGTTGATGGTCACTTTGGTATCACTCTAAGGCTTCCAGCAGGCATGTTGCATACCATTGCACAGAAACCAGTTAACCAGCTTTGAATTTGCTAACAGGATAACAACTCTACCATTGAGTATGTGATGATTGCTCTGACTCTCAAAAGTAATCACTTGATATGTAACTGGATTAGTTTGAGGAATGCCACATCATCATTTACAGTACACTGAAAATTAATAATCATTATATATATATCCATTCACAACGCTTGGCAGCATTATACACGCAGTTCTATATGCAGTACTCCTCTACTTTGTTATAGTGGTATGCATACATCACTTTGTACTGTAGGTCATGTGTGACTTCTGGCTATTTTGGTTATTGTTGCTCAATGGATATTGTTAGCTTAGGTACGTAGCTACTGTAGCATTTTTAGGCCAGGTACTATCACTAAAAAGACAATGAGTGTCAGATAACCATTTAAGCAGTTGAATGAGTGTTTTCTGATAAAACGTGTGTGTGTTTCATGTATGTATGTATGTATGTATGTATGTATGTATGTATGTATGTATGTATGTATGTATGTATGTATGTATGTATGTATGTATGTATGTACGTACGTACGTACGTACGTATGTATGTATGTATAGTATGTATCTAATCCAAAACAGCCAAGCTGTAAAAAAAGAGTGCGGCCCTGAGAAAGGCTATGGTGAAAAAAGATGTGAAATCCAAGGTGGCGGCCAAGAAATGGCTGTGATGGTAGGTTAATGGTAAAAATTTTAATATCGACAATTCAGGTGAATTTTGTGCCGCTTCACAAAATTCACCTGAATTGTCGTTATTAAAATTTTTACCATTAACCTACCATCACAGCCATTTCTTGGCCGCCACCTTGGATTTCACATCTTTTTTCACCATAGCCTTTCTCAGGGCCGCACTCTTTTTTTACAGCTTGGCTGTTTTGGATTAGATTTCACTTCTTTTTGTATTTGTATACCCCAAAGCCGGCCTATGGCCGGCTTTAGGGCTTTTTAACCTGTCATTTTTTCTTTACTACAGGAAGAAGAAAAGATGAAGCAGGGTGATTTTTTTGTAGCTGACCTCTCTGCAAGGTGACCCTTCTAGCTGATCTCTCTACCGGATGACTTGTTTGTAGCTGAACTCTCTACAGGGTGGTTTGTTTGTAGCTGAACTCTCTACAAGGTAACTTCTTCTAGCTGATCTTTCCACAGGGTGATTTGTTTGTAGCTGAATTCTCTACAGGGCGATTTGTTTGCAGCTAAACTGCTGAACTCTCTACAGTGTAACTGAACTCTCTACGGGTCGCTTGTTTCTAGCTGATGTCTCTACAGTGTAACTTGTTTCTAGCTGAACTCTCTACAGGGTGATTTGTTTGTAGCTGAATTCTCTACAAGGTAACTTCTTCTAGCTGATCTTTCTACAGGGTGATTTGTTTGTAGCTGAATTCTCTACAGGTCAATTTGTTTGCAGCTGAACTCTGTACATGGTAGTTTCTTTGTAGCTGAACTCTCTACAATGTAACTTCTTCTAGCTGAACTCTCTACAGGGTGACTTGTTTCTAGCTGATCTCTCTACAGGGTGACTTGTTTCTAGCTGAACTCTCTACAGGTGATTTGTTTGCAGCTGAACTCTGGTTTCTTTGTAGCTGAACTCTCTACAAGGTAACTTCTTCTAGCTGATCTTTCTAGAAGGTGATTTGTCTGTAGCTGAATTCTCTACAGGGCAATTTGTTTGCTGCTGAACTCTCTACATGGTAGTTTCTTGTAGCTGAGCTCTCTACAATGTAACTTATTCTAGCTGACTCTCTACAGGGTGACTTGTTTGTAGTTGAACCCTCTACAGGGTGATTTGTTTCTAGCTGAACTCTCTACAAGGTAACTTCTTCTAGCTTATCTTTCTACAGGATGATTTGTTTGTAGCTGAATTCTCTACAGGGCGATTTGTTTGCTGCTGAACTCTCTACATGGTAGTTTCTTTGTAGCTGAACTCTCTACAATGTAACTTCTTCTAGCTGAACTCTCTACGGGTGACTTGTTTCTAGCTGATCTCTCTACAGGGTGACTTGTTTCTAGCTGAACTATCTACAGGGTGATTTGTTTGTAGCTGAACTCTCTACAATGTAACTTCTTATAGCTGAACTCTCTACAGGATGACTTGTTTCTAGCTGATCTCTGTACAGGGTGACTTGTTCCTAGCTGAACTCTCTACAGGTGATTTGTTTGCAGCTGAACTCTCTTACATGGTGGTTTCTTTGTAGCTGAACTCTCTACAAAGTGACTTCTTCTAGCTGATCTATCTACAGGATGACTTGTTTCTAACTGAACTCTCTACAGTGTGATCTGTTCATAGCGGAACTTTTTACTGGGTGATTTGTTTGCAGCTAAACTCTTTGCATGATTGTTTCTTTGTAACTGAACTCTCTACAATGTGACTTCTTCTAGCTGATCTCTCTACAGGATGACTTGTTTCTAACTGAACTCTCTATAGTGTGATCTGTTCATAGCGGAACTTTCTGAGTACTGGGTGATTTGTTTGCATCTAAACTCTTTTCATGATTGTTTCTTTGTAACTGAACTCTCTACAAGGTAACTTCTTCTAGCTGATCTCTCTACAGGGAAATTTGTTTGTAGCTGAATTCTCTACAGGGTGATTTATTTCAGCTGAACTCTCTACGTGATGGCTTCTTTGTAGCTGAACTCTCTATTAGGTACCTTCTTCTAGCTGATCTGACTACAGGGTGACTTGTTTGTAGCTGAATTCCCTACAGAATAACTTGCAATGTAATATAACTGAGTAAATTATACATGCAGCTGAATGCTTTATTAGGGTGACTGTTCTATTAGAGTATCTCGATCTCGCATTTGCTGCACGTAGTTGCCTTTCGAATCATAACTCAGTGATTTGTAATCCGATTCTTCTGTACTACTGCAAGAACTTTCCATGATGATTATTCCAGTTACATACTGATTTTCAGCTCGTTGCTCTAAGCGGTTTGCCTGGTAGACACGAAAACTAATAGTTTTTTTATTCATAAAAATCGATCGCGTAATTTTGACACAGGTTGGGTTTTGTGTCATATCTCCATGGCTTTTATTCCTATTCCTTTCAAACCACAAAACGGCACTCCTACGACGGTTGCTCCATCTACATATCAATTTTCAACTGATTCCTCCAAGGGGTTTACCCTGTAGGCGTGACAGACCTTCGACCTTATTTTACGCAAATAATCGGTCATAACTCCGTGAATATTCATCGGATTCCTACCAAAGTTGGTACAAAGATCCGCCTTAATGAGCCCTTTAAGTGTGCCAAATTTCAGTCCGATCCGAGCACGCATTCGTGTTTTATGGCGGATTTTGCGAAATGTGCGAAATGAAGAAGTAGAAGAAGAAAAACGAAGAAATTAAAACGAAATTTTGTTAACTCGTATCTCGGAAATGGCTGGAGCGATTTTCTTCAAATTTGGTGTGTAGACTCCCCTTGCTGGCCAGCACCTCTCTAGAAAATTTGATTCCAATCGAATAAGGGATCACAGAGCTACATAGGTGTGAAAATTGCGTTTTCTTTCTTCTTGTTAATATACTCACGGTGTGGCGCGCCGGCTTCTTGGGCCGCACGACACACTATCGTGTGTCTTGATGTACATTTTTTGTTGTTGCATTTCTGTACTTATGTGAGCAAAATGTTTTATGCTAAAAGCAGCCTGTATGTGAGAAATTAAGCCTACACAGAACCAGTATAAACCTTCCTGGTAGGTAAGCTTTTGCTTTGAGGCAGTTTGTTCATGCATAGATGGTGCCATATAGCCAGACCACTATTTCAGCACAGGGGTGTATCAGGTTAGTATAGGTAATCACACACATTTGAGAACAATTAGGAAATAACTGTATGAGTATCAGTCAAAGTTGCACGAAACGAAGCCGAGTGCAATTTTGGCTGTGACAAGTACAATTAATCCATAATTTCACGAAAATGTGTGTGATTGCCTACTAATCACATAGTATAGTTTTGACCCTCGAACTACACGAAACTGGTTTTAACAGATGTCTTTTCTGGATGGTGTGAAGAGCTTGAATGGTGGTGTCAGGCCTTGGCTTGGCAAGAATCAGTGGGTTATTGGTGGATCATGGATGGATGTTGGCCAAATAATTTTTCTGTTGATTTTACTGCATACCAGCCACTATGAAGCCAGCACAGCCTTGTAATTGTGTGTCTGGACTTCAATTATGGTCTTCCTTCATTTTTAAATCTATCTCTTGCCCACTCTACCACACACCCTCCTCCTCTTTGTGAGTACTTGTGATACTACTTTGCTTGTCCAACTGCTCAGATTTTCTATCTTATTTAGCGACAAGCAGCTATATACAGGTACTGGAAGTGATCTGAAAGGTAATAGATTGATGCACCTGATGTGTAAATTTCATACGCGTGCTTGCTATCCTTGGTAAGTTATGCAGACTTGAATTCTTTAAAACTGTTTATCTTGAAACTACAAATGTGTAATTTGGAACATTTCCAAAAAATCAATCACATATACTAATAGGTAAACACACTCTTTATGGACTTGTTATTGCAGCTTGTACCTAAGCTTGTAAACATGCTGTTTAGGGTTTCTTTAGGAGTATAAATAATTATAGTGTCTATACCATGTATTCTATTGTTATGTAGTTTGAGATAAGAGCATTATTATCCTTATAATGCATGCAGTAAAACTGGGCAGATACGACAATATCATTATTGTTGTTGCACTTAAAAGATTTTATTTGTCAGCAATTCTGATTGGCCATACTAAATATCACCATCTGTTGCAAATCAAAGGCTTCTGTGATTCTGTTATTTAATTGGCTACTTTACAGTGCAATTACAGAAATATGACTGGATCTGCAAAAATGGGTCTTATAGTTTTTCCAAATTTCCAAGTTTGATGAATCATAACCAATCATGTGTTTAACCAATTGTCTTAAATTACATCCAGGAATAGTACAATGATGGATTGTAGAGTGACCAAATTTCAGGATGGTACCATATATACTCACAAGGCAAGTAATGAATTGCTAAGTACATGCAATTGGAAAGGCTATAAGACTCCTTTTTGCAGATCTGGTCACATTAAATTAATAAACCATTCGATTTGGGATTAATTGCACTCCTACTATAGGGACTAATGTATGGAAAAGTAAATCACTATGTGATTAGTGTATTGTTTACTTAGATACTGATAGAGGTGCTGTCACAACTGGCCTATTGAAAGTGTACCAGACCTACTTCAGTGTGGGTGCTTATAATCTCTCATTAAAGTGTAAATGGTTTTGTGGAACAAAGAAACCAGCATACAATGGAGAATCCTTATATGTATGTTTAATTATGCCTTTCGAGTACACCATCTTTCAGTTGCTTTACTCCCTTGTGAAATTCATAACTTTTTCAGCAACTCACTTCACCAATGTACTTTTTAAGCTGCAGCTGGTACCTAGTCTCACATAGCCAGACCATTGTTTCAGTGCAGGAGCTTATCAATAGAGATTAGCTATAAACACTAACACTAAAAAGGGTCTGGTCCACCATCTGGTTTTGCAGGCTACCAGAAATAAAGGATCCCTTTGAGAGAAAGGAGGAATGTCCCATACTTATGCAAACAAAAATGAGGGGCAGCCTCAAGACTTTCCCTAAACAATTCACAAGAAAAAACATGACAGATACACTATAAAACTAAGTCGTGCTTCCTTAGCAATGTAATTACCAAATTACAAAAATTATGAAATCAATATGCTAAATTACAGTATTTGTAAATCTAATTGATCCAGCTGAAGCATATAGCAACTAAATTATATATGTGGTTGATTAAATACCCATTTAGCTACAATACTAACTGCATGGGCACCTGGTTTTAGAAATAGCACAACATTGACTTGTTAGGGCTTATAATAATATTATATTCTGAAAAGGATGGGATGATTGTACTGAAATTTTTATATGTATTGGAACTTAAGAATTCGGCGGCATCAACTCTACCTGATGGTGTTACTATTGCCAGGCGTTCAACAACGTCCTTGGCAAATGACTTCGGGAACATAGGTTTCTTCTTGGGGGTCTCACCGATGATATTTGCAGACACATCCAGGAGACTACTGTCCATGTCTTCAATAGTGCTACTTATGTGGTGGAGAGAAGAATGTAAATAATAAAATGTTTAATTTTAATGCTGTAGTAAGTTAAGATATGTGTTAAGAGGTGATTGGTGAGAGAGAAGATGGTAGACGGAACTCTGTGACGTTGTTCAGAATTCCAGGAGACTCTGACAATATTATTGTCAATAGTCAGGTAACTAAGAACTTAATACTAGTCACAATGCACTTCTGCTTTTGACAGCTTCCTCAGGTGACATGTTCTTAGGTCACAAGAATGAAGAATAGAACGTATGGAGCTGTATGTATAATGTTAAGGTCAGTGGAAATAAATTTATTGCTTACCTTGTCATGTTACCCAAATTTGTTTTTAGTGGGCTTGGGGAAAGTAGCTAGTCTCTACGATGACTTTAAGTTGGAGAACTGGTGATAAAAAATAAATAAATAAAGTATGTTGAAAAGTGTTGAAATAAAAATTATGTTTGTAGAATACCTTGAATTAAGCGGCAGCGTGCATATATTTGTGGTTAGGAAGGGGTTATCCAAGGGGTTTCCAGCGGCGATACAATAAATAATTTATTTCGACAAAGCGAGTGGTCTTTGTAGAATGCTAACAGGGGAAGGAAGTTTACGATAAGATAAAACTTTTATTCACTACACCTCTTCAGGAGGATACGAAGCTTGGTAGTTTGATATAAAGGTGCTTGTCTCGTAAGAGTCTTGGTTCAAAATAAAACAGCTTAAACGGTTGTTCAAAGCGTAACTATGCAAATGTGCTAGGGTGGCCAATGAGAGTTTGTGGATTTAAAAAAATTTTAGTCAGTGGCTTGAGGGAAAGATACTGTGTATATTCACGTGACTGGTGAAATCACGTGTATCTAGTCTACCGTTGTTTCATATCATTCAACTGAGATCAAAGTGATGATGAAAAGCGCGACGAATAAAGTGGTTGCTATTATAAAAAAGGTATGTTTTATTGTATGCGTGTGTTAACCATATGTACTTTATAGTGCACAAGATTTAATTTATAGGTTAGTGGGTGAATAAAATAGAATCATATGATTAAAAGATACAAGTTAATCTCACTATTTTGTGTTTGTAAGGGTAGTGTCTAACAGTTGTTACATCTGTTCAAGTAAAATACACCATAAACAGAGGCCTATTTAATTTCCATTTTAATAGGAGGGGGAGAGTTCTCATCACAGTCAACTCCATTTAATTTAGCTCTGACTAAGTGAGACCTTAGATTGCGATTTTTCCTAAATGTGAGGAATGGAAATGGGATAACATTATTTTTAAAGCAATTGGTCCATTGTATGTTCGGCCAGTACTTTTTAATGATTCCCATAACCTTAGGTGCTACTTTAGAAAACCTTGTAATGAAGGCTATTCTGTTAGAAATTCCAACCTTGCAATGTGACTTAAGCTCTTGAGATCTATTTGAGAACTTAACTCTATTCATTTGCTGATGAATGACTTTATGTGAGTACCCTCTCTTTAATAGATTGATTCTATGTTTTTTCTTAAACTCCAAGAACGTGTCAAGTTTCAAATTAGTTCTGACAAATCGTTTCATTTCTCCAATAATGACACGACAACATAACAAGCACTATTGAAGACATGGACAGTAGTCTCCTGGATGTGTCTGCAGATATCATCAGTGAGACCCCCAAGAAGAAGCCTATGTCCCCAAAGTCATTTGCCAAGGACGTTGTTGAACGCCTGGCAATAGTAACACCATCAGGTAGTGTCGATGCCGCCGAATTCTTAAGTTCCAATACTTATCAAAAATGTATCTTGATGTCTTCATTAGTAAAATTGCTTTGTTTTCATGCATATTTTTATATTTTGCCATGATTCACACTGAATGAAAATTTAAGTGCATGACTAATCTATTAGATTATCTTGTTCTTTTGCAGCACTGGAAAGAGTTATAGCATTCCTTGATACAAGCTTGATGTGTCTTAGTTGAAAGTCAATAGCTATAGTATTGGCTAAAGGCAGTTAGCTACATAGTTAATGCTTGGAAACTTTTTTTAGCTAATTGTGCAAAAAAATTTATGCGTAAAAATTTCATAATTTTTTTGCAGACAATTATTTTATAATGAAAAAGCTAATTATGGTATGATATGAGATTATTGATTGAAACTTTTATTGTTCTGACTGTAAGAGTCAAAGTTGGAACTACATATAACGTTAATTCTTGAATCTCCCTATGCTTAGTATATAGTCAACTCACAATGTTCATCAGTGGTATGATAATGATGTTGTATGATGTCATCATCCCAGTATGGAGTGTGGTGAAATTCTACGAATGTTATAGAATGATATACATTGCATATTTTTACAACAATCATACCTGTCTTCAGTTTATTAGGAAGATCATTCATTACTGATATCATGTTAAACAAGTAGCAGAAATGTTTGTAATCTCTTGTAGTGTCTAACTGAACTAATAGAAGATTGATAATCCTCTGACATCTGATTCTTGAGCTTTCTTCATTGAAAATAGAACTCTCCACATCACTAGGAATTTCTAAATGTTGTTTTAGAGTTTTAACGGTCAGTTTACAGTTAGGTATTAAACTCTGATACAACAAGTTGTAGTATCTGATCAGAAATGAAAACTCTGTTAAAGGGAATATTACAACAGGTCAATTATAATTTTGATCTTACCAGGTTTTCTCATAATCTTATCAATCACTTGTGGCCCACACAAACAATCTGGTGTACTGATGACTATGATAGACAAACATGAGAGTGAAATGTATGCATATGTGACTGGTCCTCAAAGCACATAAGATTCACCTACTTCTATTTCAATAAAATGTTTTAGAATCATAACTTAGTACTTTAAATTATAATTATAGCCATGCATTTTAGATTATCATTTCATTGAACTTATAATATGTATATACAATTACAGAATGCAAATATTCTGTTTTAATAACGTGAATTTAGTGTCAAGACCAAGTGGAATGTGTGGACTTTAGAATTTGGAACATGGACTCCCTTAACTAGAGGGAAACTCTACAGAAAGTTTGGTTTCAATAGGATAAGGGATCACTGAGATACAAAGGTGTGAAAATGACATTTTCTTTCTTCCTGTCAATATACCCACGGTGTGACATGCTGGCTTCTTGGGCCACATGATACACCATCATGTGTCTTGATGTAACACTGTACAACAAGTGGAACATAGTCAAGGATAAAGCACCTCATGTTGTATATGCATATATGTTAGTTAGGCAGCTAGTATGTAAATCAGTTAGTTAGTTAACAAAACAGTTTTATTCAATGAAAAACGTTTGCTTTACAATTTCCATAGAAATTTATCGGAAGCATTTTCAGTTTCAAAGGCAGTTTGATTTACTATTTTCCTAACCAACACTTTGCCAAGTGTTTGTGAAGTCTGATCTTTGGTCAATACTTTTGGTGGGAAGATCCACACCTTCAAATCTTCATAATCCAGCACCATCATACTGTATACGTACAATAACAAGACACACAGTAGTGTGTCATACGGCCAAGAAAGCTGGCATGCGACACTATGATCAAGATGCACAGTAGTGTGTTGTGCGGACAAGAAAGCTGGCACTCCACACTGTGAGTATGATGACAGAAGAAAGAAAACAGCATTTTCCATATCTTCCTGGCCCCTTCTCCAAAGTACGCCATTTGCATTATACAGTAGTTGTCCACCAAGTAGGGTAGGTCACACAGCAAATATAATTAAATTTGCATCAGCCATGTTTGAGATATGGGCATTCAAACTTTTGATTTAATTTCTTTGTTTTTTTCTTCTTAAGCCATGGGGGTCATGAGGGATTCAATTTATTTTCGCACACTTTGCAAAATTGCTATAAAACACAAATATGTAACTCAATTGCCTCGATCTTTGGCACAAATGAAGAGCTTATAAAGGCAAATTCATGTTCCAAGTTTGCTATGATTCTGATGAATATCCAAGGAGCTTATGAGCATTTATTAGTTAAAAGGATCAAACTTTTTCCATGGTGGTGTGGCCTTAAAAATCCTGGGTGAAAAAAGTTGTGAAATCAAAGTTGGCAGCCAAGAAATGGCAGCAATGATGCTAATGCTAATAATATTAATTTTAGTAATGCCTGAGTGCATTCTTAAA
The DNA here is from genome assembly GCF_963678975.1 of Dysidea avara. NCBI lineage: Eukaryota > Metazoa > Porifera > Demospongiae > Dictyoceratida > Dysideidae > Dysidea > Dysidea avara. The sequence continues at coordinate 13,939,579 of NC_089273.1, forward strand.
ATTTACGTATTAATATTAACATATTTGCAGCCATTTCTTGGCCACCTCCTTTGATTTTCAAAAAAATATCCACTCAGACTTTATATGGTCACATCAATTTTTCACATCTTGGCTGTTTTTTTTTTTTTTTTGCGTGGATCATAATATTTATTGTGCAGATATTGCCCATGACATTTGCATGTTGATATTAAGTAGACAAATGCATTTTTTTTTTTAATCTGAAATTTTACATAATATAATAGTTATCATACCATGGTTCTTACTAGTTAAATGACTTGATGGATGACTTGTACCAGTGTTAGGATGGTATTCCACCATAATGGTGTCTTCTTCATTATCCATGTGTATACTAGTTTATCCTGTGGTTGTACAACAATGAGGGGAACATGAAATATCTAATACATCACTGCATGTGCATAGCTGTTGTAATTTTGTAGTTTCATGTAAAAATTTTTTGTACGATTTACAGTGAACAATGTTTTATTATTCACATAATTTTACATGACTGCTCTATTAGAATATCTTGATCGTTAGCAGCACTAGATTATAAATTTAGCCATATTCTTTAATGCTTAATGTGTCATAGTTGAAAGTCAATAGCTACAGTATTAAAGACAGCAAGCCACACTGTTAATGTTTAAGGTTACGGGATACTGAGCAACTGTCAAACAAAAATTTTATTACGTAATTAAGGCGGGCTTGGTGTTGTTGTGTTGTGTATCAGCTGGTAACAGGCTTAAATTGTTGGGAGAATCATAGCGTACTGACTGGACAGGTACAAGGTACAAGAAAACACACCTATCAGTACAAGATAACATAGAAACAACACACTTAGCAACTGGCGCACCTGTAAGCGCATGCGTAGTTTTGCTGACTAATGGCGATATTTTCCCGAACCAAAAATCAGGACTGTCAAACAAGTTGTTAACATTTTGTATAAACAGTCTACTAGTTTGGCTTCTTGTCTAGGTCCTGACGGAGCCATTTGTTAGAAATAATGTTTCTAGTGCTTGTGATATCAATTTAAAAATCAATTTTGTGACCACAGTGTCTTGCTTTAGGCCATATTGTAGTCATATTTCAGCAACTATACACATTATTCACAAATCCTCTTGTCAGTCCCTCACAAGTGATGTTCTTCAAATCTTAGAATTCTTAGTAAGTTCTCATGTTTCTTTATTGGTCTGATTTTTGGTTCATAGTTTTCACTAATTGGCATAGGGACAACTCATGTTTCCATAACAACATTTGAATTCCATCCATGTCGATTAATGAGAAGTCAAGAATGCATAAATATTTGATAACAATGCATTAAAAAAATCAAACCCCTAATCATGAAAAATGATTGATAGTGTACATGTGGGGTTTACAGTATCCCGTAACCCTAATAGTTTTGCTAATATCTCTAATATATAAAATTCATGTAAAATACTTATTTACAAATAAGTAAGGTATAGTAATTCAAATGAATAATGAGCAGTTATAAACTGATCAGCTATGTATATACATTGGAACCACAGTTTTCTGAAGCCCTTGGAACTAGGGGTGGTGACCCATGGTCCATAAGTCTGAAAAGTCCACATCTCTGAAACTGTGTATAAATAACCTTAAAATTGCAAAAATATATATATATTTTTTAAATTAATTATTATTATCAATTACCCTAATAGAAGAGTCACTACACTAATAGAGCAGTTATTTCCATCATTTAATTAACCGAGAATCTGGATATATAAGTGGGGTCCGGATATCTGAGGTTACACTGTAGCTTTAATGCTACCAGTATATACATAGCTGATCAGTTTAAGGAAGGTTTTAAGGGGTTAATTACTTGTGGTATTACAACACCCCCTAAAATGTTCACTATGTAATACAGATGAAATTCCATTATAAAAATAGACAATGAAATAGTAGAAGAAGCTAGGAGGAGGACTAACCTGTTCTAGAAACTAATGGGAGATGTTCAAAATGATATCAAAGTTATTGAAACACACTAATATAGCAATCAATCACAATACATGTAAAATGGATTCAGTAAAACCTCTTATTCTTAGCCTGCACCACCATGTTCTAAACACAAATTGCTTAAAGTTCAAACATTATACCTTTTCTAAACACTGCATATGTAGAAAGTATTGATAGGCAAAATTTTCATGGCTTTTGCAGCTTTATTGAAAACTGCAAAAATTTCCTACTAGCTGTGTACTACGTAAGCGTTGTAAATAGTGAAATGGCACTACTTATTTCAAGAAGTGAGTGAAACCTCTGTTCCTGCAATATTACCAGATGACAATGGACCTATTTGTAAAGTTGTACCCCCTTCATCCATTATTTGGCCAACTTGTGTTTAAGTGGAGTGTTGCAGATGGTGGGAAAGCGTAAGCCATATTTGAGAGTGTCTGATGATGAAAGGGCAATCATTTGGAAGTACACTGTAGAGCATGAAATTGTAAATGCTATGGATCGTTTTGTATCAGACTTTCCTGATAATGCTTTGAAAGAAAGTACAGTATGAAAGCATACCTTGATGAAATTTGCATCAGGAAGAATAATGAAGGGTATTTGAAAGTGAAATTGCTACATTGTGTCAAAATGAGACAATCTCCTCTATTGGGACCAGTCCTAAATAGATGAGTTCAAGCATACTTGCTGGCCTCACAATTAAAGTGTTACCAAACCTGTGTAAGACTTCTATGAGCAGAAGTTTCAAGAGTGTATGTCAACCAAATCATAGAGTGAAAAAGGATAGATTAGATCTTTCGCATTTCAGGAAACAAAATCACTTGGGGCACAATGGATGATGGGAATAGTTAATTACCTGCTAGCCAACCCAATCATATTCTTTAATGGATTCCAGTCTACTGGAATTGTGATAAAACGTTAACTGGCTCATTAAAATATTATGTGAAAATGTCTCACCTTTTTGAGGGCAAAAAGGAAGGAATAATGCAATCAAGTTGCTGCACCACTGGGTGCATGAATCACTGTAAAGAGGGAAAAGTGAGTCAGCGACACTGCACATCATTCCTAAGGATCCGATTTGTAGAAGGCCATGAGTACACAACCATTGAATTCAGCTCTTAGTCCTGGATTTGTGGAAAGCATTCATATAAGGTACTCATCAGGCTTGATAGTATATAGTAGTAATAATTACAAGATCTATTTCAGTGTGTTACTTGATCTGTTAACAGGGCATTAAATCACAATTGTGTTTTCTGTGTTCATGGAAAGGCTTAGCAAGTCGAAGTGCATGGTATTCAGATTATGTCCCACCAATATTCGTATCTAGAATTTGGCTAGAAGCTACAGATTGTAAAAAGGAGAGGGTATTCATCAAGTGTACACAGGTCAGCATAAAAGTGCAGAAAGATGAGAAAAATGTGATTCATTCAACAAGGTGAGATCTATGAGGAGGTAACAGTAAGCAGTAGCATTAGAGTGAATTTAAGTAATGGCATTGAGACGATGTAGAGTGGAAATGTGGTGATGTTGATGTTTCTTTTTGAGTTGCATCAGCCTCAAAAGTTTGTTGAACTAACAGAAAATGTCTAAATATTGTGTACCTTCACTTGTGCTGAGCAACAGCAGACCATTCAGCAGCAACATAATGCTATTGATGTACGTATTGACCATAAGGGGTCACTGTAAAAATGCTTTGATCAACAAAAAGCATATATAAACTTGCATGGACTATAGACTGCATTTTAAACACTCAGCCCCTCACCCCAGATGAACCATGATGATGATGAGCACATGCAGTCATTTTTACAGTATTTTACACTCAGTCTGGTTTGTCATCATATTGTGCCCTTACTTTATATATCAACAAATGAACACAATCAATTTTGATATTCTTAAGACAGTCAGCAATGAATCAAGATCTAGGGTACCAATTTGAAATCAATGCGACTCAAGTGTCTCGAGTGTCTAAAGTTTTCCACCAGTGGATTGGTGTCTCAGTTAAAGCCTCTAATAAAATGACCAGAAAGACAAATAGATCAGACCGCTATTCTTGACTGTATCAAACCTAAATACTGTTTTATTATCTATTGCTTGAAAACTTTAGCAACAAGAACTGATATGTATTCTTAATTACAAAGGTTGCAATACTCTTAATTGCTATTAGTGCAACTATTTTGTTTTCGGGTGCTGGGGAGGATGTGCCAGTGACAAACATATTTTGGACAAACTGATGCACAGCAGGGGTGGAGAACAGTACTCAAAAGTTGGGGGGGGGGGGGAGGACAAGTCAAGTGGGTTG